>NC_046161.1:107708278-108035778 GCF_011064425.1 Rattus rattus
ATTTCAGATTGTATGGGCAGGAGACGGACTTACAGGACAAAGTCAGTGATTTTTATATCCCCCAAGAACGGTAACCAATATAGCCACAAACCCATCCCCTTTCTCCATGAGAAATAACATGTAGGGGGTTCAAAGACTTTGAAGTCTTCTGCTCCCTCTCAAGGCCCTCCATACAACTCTCTTAGCTTTGTCCCCAAGTCTGAGAATAATTACTTGACTGGTCAGTACTCTGGGACAGTGAGTAAATCAAATCGAAATTACCAGTGAGCGCTATGCTCTAAAAACCAACCTAAACCATAAACACACAAACCCAGGGGCAGCTCAGTTCTGCTCTTCTCTGACTCCCATTGTGGTATATGAAGAGAGGAGGCGGCTAAACACTCTGTGAAGATTCTCCCAGGAGCCTTGCACACTAAGCTTCTCTTCCGTGGTGTGGATGCAAATGGACAAAGATGCTTAACTTTTCCTGTTGTCCCCTCTTCTTTTTCACATGCCTTAGCCTTGCGTTCCAAACATACTCTGAGCTTAAAGATTTCTATTAGTCTGTGATGCGTGCATACAGTTCACAATAAAATTGCAATTCTGTTGCTCTCTAGGTCTAAGGACTCAACCATCCTTGCATTCCTGGTTCCAGTACACCCTAAGTCTCTTCTGCAGACCTGGTATGATCTAGGAAGAGGGACACAATTTGGGGAGAACTGGGTTGTTTGCTCTGTCAGAGATGCTGTGTGGGGTGACTAGGTCACCATTTTCCCAGCTGAACCATTAAAGTTCTCCACCACCTCTGTCTTAGAGTTTTACTGCTGTGAACAGAAACCATGACCAAGGCAACTCTTATAAGGACAACACTTAACTGGGGCTGGCTTACAGGTTCAGAGGCTCAGTCCATTATCATCAAGACAGAAACATGGCAGCATCCACACAGGCCTGGTAGAGGAGGCGCTGAGAGGTCTACATCTTCATCTGCAGGTCTCTAAGAGAAAACTTACTTCGGGCAGCTAGGACTAGGGTATTAAAGCTCACGCTCACCGTGACACACCTGCTTCAACAAGGCCACACCTCCTAATAGTGCCACTCCCTAGGCCAAGCATAGACAAACCATCACAACCCCTTACTGGCTCTAAACAAGGAACCCTTTGGTTATGGTATGAACTATGTTGGAAGCATACAAGTTACAAGTCTGAAAGAACGTAAAGGGTCTCAGGAAACCTTAACTAGAAATAGGGAAAGGGATATGTAGTGACTCTCTAGCTATGCATGCAGAGGCCTCCACAACAGGACAAGTTCATTTTCTCAATGGAGACTGACCTTCCCCACCTCCTGTACTGTCCTACGTCCTGCTCCTCTTCCAATGCTGGCTTTAGCACAACATCTTCTGAAAACCAATCTCTGATGCCCCAATACATCAATATACTTCCTGGACTGTCTAGGGTGTTTGGGGGGTATATAACTCGCAAAAAATTTAGATTTCCTTTTATCTAAGTGACTCCATATGCAGGCAGAAGCAATCAGTGCAGACACTATTGATAGGACTTGTATAAGATGATTTTAACAACAGTGTCGACATGACTCAGAGGAATCTTCCAAGAAGACGTTGCTCAGGAAGATAAGATGGTGAAGCAGTTAATAACGTCAGTTTGCATTAGGAAATTCTAACATATCCCTTTGTCTGGTAACGGTCTTCTCATCTGGTATACAGAGTGCTTAGCAAATCATAAAGTGCGCCATCACGTACTCCAAGACCCTTACCTCACTGATGACCCTCTCTGAACTGTTAGAGTGTGACTTTAACTCAGCTCTGGTCATTTTGTAACCTCAAGAGATCTACCACAGAATTCTTATGCCCAGAGCCCAAAGTATTACTAATAACTCATATCTGACTTTCCCTCCTAAATTGTTACGGAAACCACAGGGAAGTTTTATCTTCAAGAACTGCAGGATGTCACAATGGACTTGGCTTTATTAGCTTGTCTGGTGATGTTTTGAATTCCATCACTGGAATTGAATACGATTGAGTATATCTGACATTTATGCTGTGCCAGGTGCCAAAATCCCTTGTACCTGGAAACTCAGGAGCAAAGTATTTTAAATGCTAAACTCCATGTGTGTGAGGGTGGTGTGTGCACATGTGCGTGCCTGTATGTGTGTGCGTTTTTGTGTGTGTGTGTGTGTGGTGGGGGATGCTCACAGATTCCAGAAAAGGTTAGATCTCCTGGAGTTGGGCTGATTTGGGTGCTAGGAACCAAACTAACACCCTTTGCAAGAGCAGAATGAGCTTTGAAACCCTTGAACAATCTCTCCAACCTCCTCAAGGAGGATGGTTTATGGCAATATAATGAAGTCTAATAAGCTCTATATGATATGGTAGAACCCAATTCTCAAAAGAAGCACAAATGTTTAATAAATGTGTTTTAAGTCTGCAACCTCCTTAGCCACGAGAAAATGATACATCATCTTACACCTGTCAGAATAGCCACCAAAAAGATAAAAATATTAAGTTTTGGTGAGGATGTAGGGAAAGGAAAGCCCTTACTCACTAATAATGGGAGTGTAAGCTTGTGCAGCCCTGTGGAGATCGCTGTGGAGATTTCCCAAGCAAACTAGTAATAGAATGACCACATGACTCAGGCACATCACTTCTGCACAAGCCCAGAAGACTATGTGTTAATACAGATACTTGCACATTGTGTTTATTACTGCTCTATTTACAATAACAAGGGAAGAGAAGCAGCCCAGATGCCCAACAGATGGATAGATAATGAAAATGTGGTCAGTACATACAGTGGAGCTGTGTTCAGCCATAAAGAGAAAGAAAGCCAACAAAGTTTCAGCTAAATGGATGGATCTAGGAAGATCTAGGAATGACTGTAGGTGAGGTAACCCAGCCTCCCAAACACAGAAGCCACAAGTTCTCTTTCATACATAGCGTCCATTGAAAAATTTGTATGTGTGGGGGTGATGGTATAAGACATGAAACTAGAGGAGAATGAAGGGGAGAAAAAGGTGGAAATGACTGCATGTGACATCAGAGTCTGGAGGAGAGATGCATGTGACATCAGAGTGTGGACGAGAGATGCATGTGACCTCAGGGTGTGGAAGAGAGATGCATGTGACCTCAGGGTGTGAAGGAGAGATGCATGTGACCTCAGGGTGTGAAGGAGAGATGCATGTGACCTCAGGGTGTGGAGGAGAGATGCATGTGACCTCAGGGTGTGGAGGAGAGATGCATGTGACATCAGGGTGTGGAGGAGAGATGCATGTGACATCAGGGTGTGGAGGAGAGATGCATGTGACATCAGGGTGTGGAGGAGAGATGCATGTGACCTCAGGGTGTGAAGGAGAGATGCATGTGACCTCAGGGTGTGAAGGAGAGATGCATGTGACCTCAGGGTGTGAAGGAGAGATGCATGTGACCTCAGGGTGTGGAGGAGAGATGCATGTGACATCAGGGTGTCAGGGTGTGGAGGAGAGATGCATGTGACCTCAGGGTGTGAAGGAGAGATGCATGTGACATCAGAGTGTGAAGGAGAGATGCATGTGACATCAGGGTGTGAAGGAGAGATGCATGTGACCTCAGGGTGTGAGAGATGCATGTGACCTCAGGGTGTGAGGGAGAGATGCATGTGACCTCAGGGTGTGGAGGAGAGATGCATGTGACCTCAGGGTGTGAAGGAGAGATGCATGTGACCTCAGGGTGTGAAGGAGAGATGCATGTGACCTCAGGGTGTGGAGGAGAGATGCATGTGACCTCAGGGTGTGAAGGAGAGATGCATGTGACCTCAAGGTGTGGAGGAGAGATGCATGTGACCTCAGGGTGTGGAGGAGAGATGCATGTGACCTCAGGGTTTGAAGGAGAGATGCATGTGACATCAGGGTGTGACGAGATCATGGGTAGATGAAAGGGAGGCACGAAGAGGAATAAGGAAGGATACATAAAGCCACCACAATAAAACCCATTTCCCTGTCTTCTAATTTAAAAAAGAAGCAAACCAAAGGTTGGGGACCCAAAGAGCATGTACAGAATGAGTGCAACTATACAGACTCTTAAGCTGTACAAACAAATCTCTACGATGTCCTGAAAATGGGGATTAAGTAGTTCCATGATAGCCAACTGAAGATGAGGGAGAGGAGGCTGAAGAATAGGCATAGGGACTTTCAGGGCTGAAAAAAAGTGACCTGCTTGCCTTGGTCATTGATTCTATGGGTCAATATGTACATCAGTGCCTCCAAACTTGCCCAGGCTATAGACGCAAGTCACTAGACATCAGCTCATACCAATAGTGTTCCCTTACAATAATGCTTTGTACTTGAATTGGCAGTTCGGCCTCTCCCTATTTGTTTTGATAATTTCATGTGGTGGCATAGAGCAGGATGCCTGAGGGCACAGTTTAATCGAATTCTTAACCCCTTAATGTGTCTAAAGCAGGATTATGTGTGACTTTATGGAAGGTCTTCAGTGATTGAAACTAAATGCTGAAGCATGCTTTCTTCTCTGCTCCCATCCAGTTCTATCCAAAAAAGGGAACAGTGTTAAAGGCGGGAGTAAGAGCTAAGCAACTGGTTAATTGGCCGGCCACGAGCAAGCAGAGGTTGTAATTCCCACCAGCATGAAAGGTGACATGGACCAGTGTGTCCACAGAAAGGCTTCGGTGGACATCTTGTCCTCAACAGAATGCATAGGACATGGAGATGCTGAACAGGCAAAACCCAGGGAACGCCTCCTACTCTAAGCCCTGGCATTGCTTTCCTAAAATAACTCTGCTCATCTATTTATAGCTTGGCTAGTGGGAGACAGGCTCGCCTGTCTTTGTCAACATAGGACAGTTAATTCCAAGTGCAGCTCCTAAGTGGAATTTAGTCAGCCCCGTCCAGGTTCTGAATTTATATAACAGTATCAGCATGTTCAGGTGGGAATATTGTCCATGTGATACTATTTGTAGGATTCTCACTATTTTGTATTTTGAAATACGTTAGTTGGACAAAAGCACAAACACCATATTCGTATGATTTAAAGAATAATAATAAAATACTCAATGAATTCCGTTAGCTCCTGGGTATGTCTATTCCATCCTGGCCCTGTGTCCTTCTCATAGAAGTAAATGTGCAAAGCAACAATAAGCACTATTCTCTCTTCCCTTGCTGTCTGCTAATTGCTTATAAGCCCCTAAGACCATCTCATTGTTTCACAGCTTTCTAAAGTTTTATAATGTATCCATTTTCCCTTTGTTCTGTTGCTGTTTCCCACTGGGGTTTGTGTTAGTTACTTTCCTATTGCTGCGGTAAAACAGTATAACCCAAAGCTACACTTGCTAGAGAGAGTTGGTTCGGGTCTATGGGTCCAGATAACAGCAGTTCTCCACCTGTGGGTAGCGAGCCCATGGGGGTTGCATATCAGATATCCTGCATATCAGATAATATTTACAATTCATTAGAGTAGTAGACTTATAGTTATAAGTAGTGATGAAATAAAATTAGGGTTGAGGTCACCAGGACATGGGGAACAGCATTAGGAAGGTCGAGAACCACTGTTCCAGAGGAGACTTAATATAAGCAAGGGAGGCATGGTAGCAGATGGCTGAGGCAAGGCAAGAGATCACATCTAATTACAGAGAGAATGAACTAAAAGTGGGACAAGGCTGTCAAAGCCCTCAAGAGATGTGCTCCCTCCTCCAGCTAGGCTCCGCCTCCTGAGGGTTCCATAACTTTCCTAAGTAACAGGACTAATTGCATTTGAACCATCACAGGATCTCACTCTGAGGGGTCTTGCTCAGTCTAGGACTTACTATGTAGCTCAGGGTAGCCTCAAAGACACAAACAATCCTTCTTCAGCTTCACAAATGCTGGGTTTATAGCTTTAATCACTTCACCCTTGTATAAAATGTAAGGCATTAGATCACGGGGACTATATTACTCCTCCCTCCCTTTCTTTCTCTTTCCTCCTCCTCTTCCTCCTCTTCCTCCCCCTCCTCTTCTTTCTTTTTCTTTTTCTATTTTGGACTCATTTGTCTAACTAAGAGCTCTGGTTGACCTGGAACTCACTATGTAGTCTAGGCTGGCTTGAACTCACAGAGATCCACTGCCTGTCTCCTGAATGCTAGAATTAAAGGAATGCCCCACAACATCCAGAATTCTTTTCATATCCATAATAAACTAATTGTGGGTTCCTGTACATTTGCACTGATTTATGCACCTCTAACTCCCTTATTTCCACTGGTATATAGTATTCCATTATGGGAGAGAACACACACACACACACACACACACACACACACACACACACTATACTAAAGGCACAGAGATTTAGGCAGTGCTGTGATTTGAATGAAAAGTGGTCCCCTATCCCCTAGTTCACTTATTTGAACATTGGCTTCCAGACAATGGTGTTCCTTTGGAAAGATGTGAAACCTTTCAGAGATGGAGCCTTTCTGGGGATTGTGGGTCACTAGGGTGGACCTCAAGGTTTTATAGCCCGACTCCACTTCTTGTCCAATCTGCATCCTGGCAGCACATACAATGTAAACCACTGCCTTTTGCTTGTTTCTATTCTTCCATCTGCAGTGGTAAACTGTATCCCCTCAAAGTATAAGCCCAAATAAGCAAAGCTTTCTCACTTACATTTCCTGTTGACAGGTGGCTGGGCACAGAGATGAGAAAAGTAACAGATGCAGATCATGGTCTGCATTGAATGTAAAATGTTCCTCCTCAGGTTTGGTCCCAGCTGCTGGTGATGCTTGTGATGCTCTTTCAATGGGTGATGCTCTTTCAATGTAGCCCTTAGAATGCAGAGTTTGCTAAAGGAAATGGGTCACTTGAGGGTAGGTCATGAGGTTTTATACCCCAGCCCCATTTCCTGTTTGCTTTCTCCTTCCTGTGTATGGATACAAAGTGACCAGCTGCCTCACCCTTGACACCCTGTTTTGCCCAACGTGGTGGACTGTATCCCTTCAAACCATAAGCCAAAGTAAACCTTTCTCCCTTAAGTTGCTTTTAGCCAGGTATTTGGTCACAGCAATGAGAAAAATAATAAATGCAGACTAACTTATGCTTTGCGACAAGCATGCACTTATGTATGTAGGCTTGTTTGTAAACTACACAAAAAAATGATTGTTAGAGGGAGGGACTGCTGTGTAGGCTCGAAATGACTGGATTCTAATCATTTGCTTTCCATTTGATTTCCTCATTTGCATCCCCTTCATTGGTACACGATGTTCCTCATTAACTCACCATATTAAAATACCTGTTAAAACTAGATTTTATTCTCACTAACATAGCTGTTTAATTTGGTATGTAATTTTCATGTTCTTTTTGCATTTTCTTTTTTTAAAAGTTATATCTTTTTTTCCATCTGTATTAAATTGGGTATTTCTTATTTACACTTCAAATGTTATTCCCTTTTCTGGTCTCCAGGCCAACATCCCCCTAACCCCTCTCCCTCCCCTTCTATACGGGTGCTCCCCTCCCCATCCTCTCCCAATTACCGCCCTCCCCACAACAATCTCGTTCACTGGAGGTTCAGTCTAGGCAGGACCAAGGGCTTCCCCTTCCACTGGTGCCCCTACTAGGTTATTCATTGCTACCTATGCAGTTGGAGCCCAGGGTCAGTCCATGTATAGTCTTTGGGTAGTGGCTTAGTCCCTGGAAGCTCTGGTTGGTTGGCATTGTTGTTCATATGGGGTCTCAAGCCCCTTCAACTCTTTTAGTCCTTTCTCTGATTCCTTTAATGGGGGTCCCATTCTCAGTTCAGTGGTTTGCTGCTGGCATTTGCCTATGCATTTGCCAAACTCTGGCTGTGTCTCTCAGGAGAGATCTATATCTGGTTCCTGTCAGCCTGCACTTCTTTGCTTCATCCATCTTATCTAGTTTGGTGGTTATATATGAATGGGCCACATGTAGGGCAGGCTCTGAATGGCTGTTCCGTCAGTCTCTGTTCTAAACTTTGCCTCCCTATCCCCTCCTAAGGGTATTTTTGTTCCCTTTTTAAAGAAGGAGTGTAGCATATGCATTTTGGTCATCCTTCTCGAGTTTCATGTGGTCTGTGCATCTTGGGTAATTCGAGCATTGGGGCTAATATCCACTTATCAATGAGTGCATACCATGTGTGTTTTTCTGTGATTGGGTTACCTCACTCAGGATGATATTTTCAAGTTCCATCCATTTGCCTATGAATTTAATGAAGTCATTGCTTTTGATAGCTGAGTAGTACTCCATTGTGTAGATGTAACACATTTTCTGTATCCATTCCTCTGTTGAAGGGCATCTGGGATCTTTCCAGCTTCTGGCTATTATAAATAATGCTGCTTTGAACATAGTGGAGCATGTGTCTTTGTTATATGTTGAAGCATCTTTTGGGTATATGCCCAAGAGAGGTATAGCTGGGTCCTCAGATAGTACAAAGTCCAATTTTCTGAGGAACCTCCAGACTGATTTCCAGAATGGTTGTACCAGTCTGCAATCCCACCAACAATGGAGGAGCATTCCTCTTTCTCCACATCCTCACCAGCATTTGCTATCACCGGAGTTTTTGATCTTAGCCATTCTCACTGATGTGAGGTGGAATCTCAGGGTTGTTTTGATTTGCATTTCCCTTATGACTAAAGATGTTGAACATAGTTCTAGGTGCTTCTCAGCCATTCGATATTCCTCAGCTGTGAATTCTTTGTTTAGCTGTGAACCCCATTTTTAATAGGGATATTTGTCTCCCTGCAGTCTAACTTCGTGAATTCTTTGTATATTTTGTGATATAAGCCCTCTATCAGTTGTAGGATTGGTAAAGATCTTTTCCCAATCTGTTGGTTGCCATTTTGTCCTAATAACAGTGTCCTTTGCCTTACAGAAGCTTTGTAGCTTTATGAGATCCCATTTGTCAATTCTTGATCTTAGAGCATAAGTCATTGGTGTTTTGTTCAGGAAATTTTCTCCAGTGCCCATGGGTTCGAGATTCTTCCCCACTTTTTCTTCTATTAGTTTGAGTGTATCTGGTTTGATGTGGAGGTCCTTGATCCACTTGGACTTACGGTTTGTACAGGGTGATAAGAATGGATCGATCTGGGGTTGGGGATTTAGCTCAGTGGTAGAGCGCTTGCCTAGCAAGCGCAAGGCCCTGGGTTCGGTCCCCAGCTCCGAAAAAAAAAGAAAAAAAGAAAAAAGAAAAAAGAAAAAAGAATGGATCGATCTGCATTCTTCTACATGCTAACCTCCAGTTGAACCAGCACCATTTGCTGAAAATGCTATCTTTTCTTCCATTGGATGGTTTTGGTCAAAAATCAAGTGACCATAGGTGTGTGGGTTCATTTCTGGGTCTTCAATTCTATTCCACTGGTCTATCTACTTGTCTCTGTACCAATACCATAGTTTTTATCACTATTGCTCTGTAATACTTCTTGAGTTCAGGATTCCCCTGGAAGTCCTTTTATTGTTGAGGATGGTTTTAGGTATTCTGGGCGTTTTGTTATTCCAGATGAATTTGCAAATTTTTCTGTCTAACTCTATGAAGAATTGTATTGAAATTTTGATGGGGATTGCATTCAATCTGTAGATTGCTTTTGGTAAATTGGCCATTTTTACTATATTAATCCTGCCAATCCATGAGCATGGGAGAGCTTTCCATCTTCTGAGATCTTCAATTTCTTTCTTCAGAGACTTGAAGTTCTTATACAGATCTTTCACTTGCTTGGTTAAAGTCACACTGAGGTATTTTATATTAGTTGGGACTATTATGAAGGGTGTCGTTTCCCTAATTTCTTTCTCAGTTTGTTTATCTTTGGTGTAGAGGAAGGCTACTGATTTATTTGAGTTAATTTTATACCTAGCCACTTTGCTGAAGGTGTTTATCAGGCATAGTAATTCTCTGGTGGAACTTTTGGGGACACTTAAATATTCTATCACGTCATCTGCAAATAGTGATATTTTGACTTCTTCCTTTCCAATCTGTATCCCTTTGATCTCCTTTTGTTGTCTGATTGCTCTGGCTAGGACTTCCAGAACTATATTGAATAAGTAGGGAGAGGGTGGGAAGCCTTGTCTAGTCCCTGTTTTTAGTGTGATTGCTTCAAGTTTCTCTCCATTTAGTTTAATGTTAGCTACTGGTTTGCTGTATATGGCTTTTACTATGTTTAGGTATGTGCCTTGAATTCCTGTTCTTTCCAGGAATTTTATCATGCAGGGGTGTTGAATTTTGTCAAATGCTTTTTCAGCATCTAATGAAATGATCATGTGGTTTTTATCCTTCAGTTTGTTTATATAGTGGATTATGTTGATGGTTTTCCGTATATTAAACCATTCCTGCATCACTGAGATGAAGCCTACTTGATCATGATCAATGATTGTTTTGATCTGTTCTTGGATTCAGATTGCAAGAATTTTGTTGCATATTTTTGCATCAATATTCATAAGGGAAATTGATCTGAAGTTCTCTTTCTTTGTTGGGTCTTTGTGTGGTTTGGGTATAAGAGTAATTGTGACTTCATAGAAGCAATTCAGTAGTGCTCCATCTGTTTCAATTTTGTGGAATAGTTTGGATAGTATTGGTATGAGGTCTTCTATGAAGGTCTGATAGAATTCTGTACTGAACCCATCTGGACCTGGGCTCTTTTTGGTTGGGAGACTTTTAATGACTGCTTCTATTTCTTTAGGAGTTATGGGGTTCTTTAAATGGTTTATCTGTTCCTGGTTTAACTTTGATACCTAGTATCTGTCTAGGAAATTGTCCATTTCCTCCAGGTTTTCAAGTTTTGTTGAATATAGGCTTTTGTAGTAGGATCTGATGATGTTTTGAATTTCCTCTGTTTCTGCTGTTATGTCTCCCTTTTCATTTCTGATTTTGTTAATTTGGACACACTCTCTGTGTCCTCTGGTTAGTCTGGCTAAGGGTTTATCTATCTTATTGATTTTCTCAAAGACAAGCTTTTGGTTCTGTTGACTCTTTGTATAGTCCTTTTTGTTTCTACTTGGTTGATTTCAGCTCTGAGTTTGATTATTTCCTGCCTTCTACTCCTCCTGGGTGTATTTGCTTCTTTTTGTTCTAGAGCTTTTAGGTATGCTGTCAAGCTGCTGATATATGCTCTCTCCTGTTTCTTTCTGCAGGTACTCAGCGCTATGAGTTTTCCTCTTAGCACAGCTTTCATTGTGTCCCATAAGTTTGGGTATGTTGTACCTTCATTTTCATTAAATTTTAAGAAGTTTTTAATTTCTTTCTTTATTTCTTCCTTGACCTGGTTATGATTGAGTAGAGCATTGTTCAACTTCTGTGTATATGTGGGCATTCTTTCCTTATTGTTATTGAAGACCAGCCTTAACCCGTGGTGGTCTGATAGGACGCATGAGATTATTTCTATCTTTCTGTATCTGTTGAGGCCCGTTTTGTGACCGATTATATGGTCAATTCTGGAGAAAGTACGATGAGGTGGTGACAAGAAGGTATATCCTTTTGTTTTAGGATATAATGTTCTATAACTATCTGTTAAGTCCATTTGGTTCATAACTTCTGTTAGTCTGTCTATGTCTCTGCTTAATTTCTGTTTCCATGATCTGTCCATTGATGAGAGTGAGGTGTTGAAATTGCCTACTATTATTGTGTGAGGTGCAATGTGTGCTCTGAGCTTTAGTAAGGTTTCTTTTATGTATGTAGGTGCCCTTGTATTTGGAGCATAGATATTTAGGATTGAGAGTTCATCTTGGTGGATTCTTCCTTTGATGAATATGAAGTGTCCTTCCTTATCTTTTTTGATGACTTTTGGTTGAAAATTGATTTTATTCAATATTAGAATGGCTACTCAAGCTTTCTTCTTCAGACCATTTGCTTGGAAAGTTCTTTTCCAGACTTTTACTCTGAGGTAGTATCTGTCTTTGTCTCTGAGGTGTTTCCTGCATGAAGCAAAATGCTGGGTCCTCTTTACGTATCCAGTCTGTTAGTCTCTGTCTTTTTATTGGGGAATTGAGTCCATTGATGTTGAGAGATATTAAGGAATGGTGATTGTTGCTTCCTGTTATCTTCGTATTTGGAGGTGAGATTATGTTTGTGTGCTTGTCTTCTCTTCGTTTTGTTGCAAAAAGATTAGTTTCTTGCTTTTTCTAGGGTGTAGCTTGCCTCCTTGTGTTGGGCTTTACCATTTATTATCCTTTTTAGGGCTGGATTTGTAGAAAGATATTGTGTAAATTTGGTTTTGTCATGGAATATCTTGGTTTCTCCATTTATGTTAATTGAGAGTTTTGCTGGATACAGTAACCTGGGCTGGAATTTGTGTTCTCTTAGGGTCTGTATGACATCTGTCCAGGATCTTTGGCTTTCAAAGTCTCTGTTGAGAAGTCTGCTGTGATTCTGATAGGTCTGCCTTTATATGTTACTTGACCTTTTCCCCTTACTGCTTTTAATATTCTTTCTTTGTTTTGTTCATTTGGTGTTTTGACTATTATGTGATGGGAGGAGTTTCTTTTCTGGTCCAATCTATTTGGAGTTCTGTAGGCTTCTTGCATGTTTATGGGCATCTCTTTCTTTAGGTTAGGGAAGTTTTCTTCTATGATTTTGTTAAAGATATTTACTGGTCCTTTGAGTTGGAAGTCTTCACTCTCTTCTATACCTTTTATCCTTAGGTTTGATCTTCTCATTGTGTCCTGTATTTCCTGTATGTTTTGGGCTAGTAGCTTTTTGCGTTTTACATTATCTTTAACAGTTGTGATGATGTTTTCTACAGAACCTTCTGCTCCTGAGATTCTTTATTCTATCTCTTGTTGGTGATGCTCGCATTTGTGACTCCTGATCTCTTCCCTAGGTTTTCTATCTCCATGGTCGTCTCCCTTTGTGCTTTCTTTATTGTTTCTATTTCAATTTTTAACTCCTGGAGGGTTTTGTTCATTTCCTTCTCCTGTGTTGTTGTTTTTTCCAGTAGTTCTTTAAGGGATTTTTTTGTGTTTCCTCTCTAAGGGCTTCTTCTAGTTGTTTACTTCTGTTGTCCTGTATTTCCTTAAGGGAGTTATTTATGACCTTCTTAAAGTCTGCCATCATCATGATAAAATGTGATTTTAAATCTAGATCTTGCTTTTCTGGTGTGTTTGGATATTCAGTGTTTGCTTTGGTGGGAGAATTGGGCTCTGATGATGCCATGTAGTCTTGGTTTTTGTTGCTTGGTTTTCTGTGCTTGCCTCTTGCCATCATGTTGTCTCTGGTGTTACCTTGTCTTGCTGTTTTTGACCATGGCTTGACCGTCCTGTAGGCCTGTGTGTCAGGAGTGCTGTAGACATGTTTTCCTGTCTTCTTTCAACCAGTTATGGGAACAGAGTATTCTGTTCTCAAGCATGTAGTCATTCCTCTCCGCTGACTTTCAGCTGTCCCTGTGGGCAGGAACCAGAAGGGTCTGCCCCTAATTCTCCTAGGTCCCTGTGCGCAGGGGGCACAGATGAACAAGGTGTTTTCCTCTTGAGTGGAAATGCGGGCCTCCTGGTTTCCCAGGAGTGTCTGCCCCTCTGAAGGTCTAGCTCTCCCCCCATGGGGTTTTGGTGCAGTGAGCTGTTATACCCATTCAGTTCAGATCTGGGCACAGTCTGGACTGCAGGGCTCCTGCAGCTTGACTGCTCCTATCTTCCTGTGTCCAGAGGCACTATACAGTTTGCTCTTGGGCCAGGGATGTGAACAAAGTGGGCAGAAGTGGGCAGTCTCTCCTGCCCTGCAGTCTCAGGATTGCCCACACTTCTGGGAAATCAGCTCTTTCTCCCACAGGGTTTGAGAGCAGGGAGCTGTGGGCCGGGACCAGCAAGGTTCGGGTGTTAGCTAGAAACCAAAGTGTCTAGTCCCAGAGGAATTTTGCCTTTGTGTGTCCTGAGTTCACCAGACAGGTCACTTGGAGCAGAAAAGTTGGTCTTACCTCTGGTCTCGGGTCTGAAGTTGCTCCTCAGGGCTAGCTTTCAGCTCTCCATGAAGGCAGCAACCAGAAGGACCCTGCCCCTACTGCTCCCAGGTCCCTGTGCACAGGCAACCCAGATGGCACTGGGAGTTTTCCTCTAGAGTCAGAAATGTGGTTTCTCCTCTGGTTTCCCAGGAGTGTCTGCACCTCTGAAGGTCTAGCTCTCCCTCCCACGGGATTTGGGTACAGGGAGCTGTTTGACCGGTTCAATTCAGATCCGGGCACAGTCTGGACCTCTCCTTTTGTATTTTCTAATTGCTAATAAATAAGTTGTGAAAGTTACTAGGGATTGAGCCCAGGGCCCTTCCTCGCTAACCATGAACTTTCCTGTGTTTTGTGGGCAATCCTGTGACTACTAATTTTTGTCTTCTTATTTGGACTGGCACTCGTGTCATCAACTTTTGCTGACTTCATTAGTGTCTCACTGATGTTAGGGAGTACATGTTTAATGATATTATTTTCCATTGCATGTGGTTCTCCTATGTAGTAGCTGGTGTCTGCTTAAGATGTCTTCATTTTAATACAGTTGAGTTTATCAGTTTTCATTCTGTGAAAATGATGTGTCTTCTGCATCGTTTTCAAGGTCTTCTTTGTAGTGAAGTCCTTAAAGTTTTTCTTGAACTTTTAAGTAAGTAAGTAATTTGGAATTGATTTTTCTGTATTAGTTATTTAACATGTGTTAAAGGAACACAACTTATTCTTTTATTTGTTTTGGCTAAAATATACTGTCTCAATGTATTTAGTTAATGTTTTATCATCTCCTAGTCATCCAGAAAACCAGTTCTTAAATCCGTTACTCTATTCAAGGACTATTTCTTTGGTGTATTTTTCTACCCTTATATCAATACCAGACTGTCTTAATTTAAATTAAGCTTTTTTTTTATATCCTGGTTGGGCTAATCATTACATATTTCCTCCCTTCTGCTTTTACATTCTTTAGCTTGTTTCTATTTTTGAAATATCTCTTGCTTTCTGCAGCCCTATTTCTCAAGGAAACAGACCCCAGTGTATATATTGGCTTCCAAGAACAGGGATCATTTTTCAATTTTGAAGGACTAGAGCCTTAGAAGAAATTATCTTACATTATTGTGAGTTACTTTACTTAAGCAAATAAATCTTGAATATTGCTTTGAACTGTAAGATAGCATTTTTCTCCCAGGAGTAATTAACTCATTGCAAACCACATCTAAGAGTCTATAAATTGGAGACACTTGGGAGAGAGTTCCTTGGTGAGTTTATGTGGCATGTGATCTGCTACAGTGGGGGACAGCCAACTTAAAGAAGCTTGCTCTGTGATTAGGAAGAGCTCTAGCAACTGACAGGACTGGGCCTGGGAAACTCTAAGTATGTATCCAAGGACAGTCTTGAAGGGCATGTCAGAATTACTTAGGTTTTCACTTCTTTATCCAAACTTATGGTGATTCATCACTTACTCAAATGAGAAGAAAAGGACTTAATTGAAGCTGAGACTTAAGACGTTATTAAAGGTCATGTTTCAGAGGAAGAGCTGTACCAAGCACTAGAAGAAAAGGAATCTGTTGTAGTAATGAATTTGCTGCTCTTTAGCTACAGATCTTAATAGAATTACAAATCCGGTGTCTTTAGGCATACACAGTGGATTTATCTCTTAAGAATTGACTCCATTCCTTATACCCAAAGAAAGATGGATGGCACAGAATGTCATTTTTTCTTACTTATGGTCATTACTGAGTTTGTGGTATTTGACAAGCAGGTCTGGACCTTCATTATGATTATGGAATAGCTTCAATTATTCTTTAAGTTTTCAGTCCTGGGGATTGAACCTAGGTCAGCCAAATACTATAACACTGAGCTTAACTCCTTAGGGCCTCTGTAATAAGGAGCTGCAGAGATAACTCAGTTGGTAAAGTACTTGTCAACCAAGCATGGGGACCCATGTTTGACCACAAGAATGTGCATGAAAAAGTCAGACGTGGAATCTAGTATTTGTAATTCCAGCACTGGAGAGGTGGAGGCTGGAGAATCCGGAAGGCGTGGTGGCTAACCAGCCCAGCCTTTTTGGTGAATTCCAGATCCCAATGAGAGACCGTGTCTCAGAAAATTACTGTGGATGACTTTCCTTAGTAATAATATTTGAGGTTGACCTCCGGCCTTCATATGTAAGTGCATATACATGCATGCATAACCCCTCCCACATACACATGAGCACACACACACACACACACACACACACACACACAAACTAATACACACAGTTCATGATAAAGCATCACAAGAAATTAGTTTAGAGTGTGGCTCACTAACTTGATCCCTCTACTACTTCATCTGTTTCAGTCATTTACTACTGAGCATATGCATACTGATGCACCCTAATCTCAAAACATCAACTGCCTGCCAAGCATGATGTCGCATGCCAGAAACCTCAACACTAATGGCCAAGGCGGGAAGATGGTGAGTTCCACATCAGACAGGGCTATGTAATAGTATCCAGTTTCAAAAAAAAGGCAGAATATCACATTGTTCACCAATCTAATCTATAATTCTCAGAAGGCTCAGCAGAACTGCATGTTTGCCTTTTACTTGAAAGAAGTTAGAAGATCCCAAGGCTTGGAGGTGACTTGACTCTTGGGGGCTGGAAGCATTTGCAGTTTCACTCACACAATTGTCATGGTGACATCTGGTGGCCTCTCCATATGGACACATGGCTTCCGTACAACACAGTAGTCAGAGACCAAGAGATAACACCTAACAGACAAAAGGCAGGATTGCACAGTGACTTATGGAATAACCATAAAGCCACAAATGTGACTTTCAAAGATTCTTCATTTTGGAGAAGGGAGTTGAGGTCAAGATGGGAGGAAGTACCCCTTATCATTTTGGGAATGACGTCTTAGTGATGCAGAGGAAGAATGCACAGGAGGGGATGTGTGTGGCTGCCATCATCAGAACTTATGAGCTACAGGAGGCTGCCAGAATCTCAAGGGCCTAACTCCTACACCGTTGAGATGTAATGACTTCTTGGGTAAATAGATGACGTTTCTAGCCTCATTTGTGATTAAGCCCCAGAGAGTCATTGATCTCTGAATGGATAAATCTGACATTTGGATCTTTACTTGTAACACATTTGGAAGATGCACAGATTAATAGAAAAGACAGTTGATAATCAACAGACAGATTCTACCCAACGCTGATGTTATCTGTAACACTTTACACAATGTCACCCTCTCCTGATAGGACATCAGGAATTTCATGTGATTCATATTCCCATTGATGATACCTAAATATCTTGCTCATTTAATATATTCTCTCTCTCTCTCTCTCTCTCTCTCTCTCTCTCTCTCTCTCTCTCTGTGTGTGTGTGTGTGTGTGTGTGTGTGTGTGTGCGCGCATATATACATGTGAACATGAAGGTTAATGAACAACCTTGAGTGTCATTCCTCATAGGCTATCTACCTTGTTTGGTGAGGCAAAGCCTTTTACAAGTCTAGAACTTGCCAATTCACCTCAGTTGGTTGGCTGGCTGGTGAGTTCTAAGAGTCTACCTGTGTCAGTCTGCTGGGCACTGGGATCATAAATGTATGCCACAATACATAGGTACTTTATGTGGATTCTGGGGATGAAACTCAACTTTTTAAAAAAGATTTATTTATTTCATGTATATGAGTACACTGTAGCTGTCTTCAGACACACAAGAAGAGGGCATCAGATCCCATTACAGATGGTTGTGAGCCACCATGTGGTTGCTGGGAATTGAGCTCAGGACCTAGGGAAGAGCAGTCAGTGCCCTTAACCACTGAGCCAAGAAACCCAACTTTTTATAGCTGTGCAGCAAGCACTTTATCAACTGCGCTGTCTCTCCAGCTTAATATGCTTTCGTCTTTACTCCCTTGAAATGAAATATGCTTTGGTTTGGGTAGGTGGTAATGCTGTTGGAGAATGTAAAGTTTAAAATCTGAAATATATCACGAGTCTAAAAGCCCTCCAATACCTTTGACTGGCATTTGGAGGGGGAACAAATTTCCTTGCCAGCAAACTAAAGGGCAACTTCAAAGATGGCAGAGCTATTTCTGCCGTCCCCAAGAGCATTGTAGAGTGAGGAGACTTAGAAGGTGATTTATAGGAACCAGGATTGCCCCTAACTAACCACCCAAAAAGAAGACATATTGAGTATTCGTTGGAGAATTTTGAGTTTCAGTTCAAAGGGTGGCAGTCACTTTCCTTTAAGGAAGACTTCCCAACTTCAATACTATTGACTGGTAAAGCTAGATAATTCTTTATTGCTGAAAGGTGCTTAGCATCACCGACCTCTCCCTGCTCAATGCCACTGGCATCTTCTTACTCCATAGTAACAATATCTTTCCATGTGTGGATCAGGACCGTCCTTGCTAGAAATGGGCCACTTCAGTGTTACATGTTGAGATATCATCTGCCCATTAATGTCAATAAATATCCCAGAGCCTGAAGATGTGCTGTGTCCTCTGCACTGTGGACAGTTTAGGTCCCCACAAAAGTGCTTTTCATTTGCTGACTCAGACCTGAGATTCCGACTTAACTGATATACTTTTATATCGGTTGGCTGTTCTTCTGTTATGGTATTTGCTTATGGTAGAGTCTTACGTAGTCAAGTTGGCCTAATAGGACAGTTTAGGCAAAGTTGACCTTGAACTCCTGTGTTAGTCAGGGTTTCCTGCACAAAACATCATGACCAAGAAGCAAGTTAGGGAGGAAAGGATTTATTCAACGTACACTTCCACATTGCTGTTCATCACCAAAGGAAGTCAGGACTGGAACTCAAGCAGGTCAGGAAGCAGGGGCTGATGCAGACCCCATGGAGGGATGTGTCTTATTGGCTTTTTTCCCCTGGCTTGCTCTCTTATAGAACCGAAGAATACCAGCTCAGGGATGGTACCACCCACAGTGGGCTGGGCCCTCCCTCTTGATCAGTAGTTGAGAAAATGCCTTACAGCTGGGTCTCATGGAGGCATTTCCTCAACTGAGGTTCCTTTCTCTGTGATAACTCCAGCTTGTGTCAAGTTGACACACAAAACCAGCCAGTTACAACTCCCAATCCTTGTCCTTTCACTCACTGCATGCTGGGATGGCAGGGATGCACTACCACACCAGTTGATACAGTTCTTGGAACTGGAATTCAGACCTTGTATATACTAAACCATCAATCTAACTGAGTTACTACTATTTGTTGACTTGTTCTTTGAATGATTTATTTATGTGCATGTATGAGTGTAGATTACACGGATATACTTAGAGGCTAGAAGAGGACATTTGATCTGTTGGATCTGGAGTTACAAGTATTTGTGAGTCCCGACATAAGGTCCTGTTGGGCCCTACCTTGGTGTTTTCCTCCCCCCTCACTGAGCCTTTTAGCCTGCTATAGCAAGAAATTGTTTACACCCTTGGGAGCTGCTCTTAGCCCTGATTTGGAGCTGGGATTTTCCATGGCACCCTTCCTTCCCACCGAGCCTTCCAGCTTGTTGTTGTTTAAGAAGTTGTTTATGCTCCTGATTGGGCCTAGAACTTTCCACCACACAGATTTTTTCCTGTTTCCCTGGTTAGGGATGTTCACCTGCCTTGTTGTTTTCCATGGCTTTTGCCTCTGGTATATAAGGAGATCTCAGTAAAGCCTTGGTGGCACTTGCTGAAAACGGGTGACCCGTGTACGTGTTTTCTTTCAATCCCGCAGACCTACGCCCGATATTCACACACTGGCAGTGCAGGCGCTGACAAGGTCCTAGGAAACAAATTCAGGTCCCCAGGAGGAGTAGCAAGGGCTGCTACTCTACATCCTGATGTGGTTCTACCAGTGTGGTAACCATCAGAACATTGCTTTACACAGAAGCAAACACCACATTCTTCCACCACTTCAGTTTGGAATAGTACACTTGGCTTTCCCAAAGTAGTAAGCAAGGACGACATCTTTTCGGATGAACGTACCACAGGAGTCATCCGGCCTCTCTTTCTAGCAGAGGGATGCAATTAGAAAGGCAGACTCATCTGTGGACTCAGAGATCAATCCTAGGTCTGGAACAAAAATGGAAAGAGATTTTCATAATTAGCCTGACAAAAAGCACTAATGGAGGAATTGAAATGCACAACAAATAATTGGCACAGAGACATTCTGGCCGTGGTGGCTCTCTGTGTGAGAAGGCAAGGCGACTGACAGAGCTATTGATATCCATTGTTAAAGCAAGGTTAGCAAGGCAGACACGCGCTTAGTGACAGAGCTTACTGTCAATGGTGCTATTAATATCATTGTGCATTTGTGTGCTCACTACAACCACAGAAGGCCGAGATGGATTGGAAAGATGCAGCCTAGGAAAACCTCGGGGATTTCGATAATGCGAGGTCTAGCAGTGTTGTTATTTTGAGTGTGTGAATGTGTAAATAATGCTTCTGTGTGTGCGCAGGTACACATGTGTGTATGTGGGAGGTTCACATGTTCAATGCATGTGGAGAACAGGGGATAATTTCTACTCTTTTCCCTTGGGTGTTTATTATTTTAAGACAGTATCTCCAACTTGTCTGGAACCAGGCAAGAGGTCTAATGTAACTGGCCCAAACCCCCAGGGATCTGCCAACTCTGCCTTCCCAGGATTACAAGCGAGTGCTGTGCTGTCTGCATTTTATGTGGTTTCTGGGATGGGACTAGGGTGCTCATGTTTGCTAGTCAAGCGCTTCACTGGTGGAGCTTTTCTCCCCAGCTGCACACCTGTGGGTTTTTTTGTTTTTGTTTTTGCCTTTGAACAAAAAGATATCTTCTACAGACTCATGAATTTGAACATTGGGTCACTAGTGGTTGGCTTTGTTTGGGGAACCCTGTGTGTGGTGAAGCCTTGTTAGAGGAAGACCACTATTCACTGGAGGAGGGCTTTGAGAGTTCCAGCTGAATCCCATTTCATGTTCTCTCTCTCTTTCTCCCTCTCTCCCTTTCCCTCTCCCTCTCCCCCTTCTCTCTCTCTCTCTCTCTCTCTCTCTCTCTCTCTCTCTCTCTCTCCTCTCTCCTGCTTGTCATTAGAGAAGTAATTTCTGAGCTTGCTGATTCAGCCACTTATTGTCATGCCTCCTTGCTGTTATAGACTATACCGTGGGAATGGTAGGTTAAAATAAACTCTTCCTTCCCTAATCTGCTTTTGGTCATGGTGTTTTATACTAGTAACAAAAAGGAACTGATACAGCACACACATACACACACACATACACACACATACATACACATACACACACACTATTTTAAACTTTTAGAATATGCAATATATTTCTCATAGGTACCAGGGAAAGTAATCAAGTACAGATCAATAAGAGGGGGGAATTTAAGTATCAAGTAGAAATATATGAGAACTTGGTGAGCTTTGGCTCTCAGAGACAACTGGATTTGGCAAAAAATTTTGACATTTAGAATTCTAGAAACCATCTGGAGTATGCCCAAATGGGCCATACTGATGGCTCTTACAAGAAGAAAGGGTCAAGACTTAGACTTTCTTGGGAAGTTCATGGAGACTATGTCTACCCTCCGTTGATAAACCCACTCTCCTTTAGACTGTCTCTTCAGATGCTTCTACATCTTTCTGTTCATTGAACAGTGACTAAGAAGCAATATCAAATACATTCTTCAGGAACATCTGAAGTTCAGGGAATTCTCAAAAGAAACAAGCTGAAGCACACCACAAAGCAAGCAAAAATATTTCACCTCTCTAACCCTTCTCTTCGGACAAAGTGTGAGTCCAACTCCATCATCATCATGACAAGAGCAGGAAATTCCCTCTAGGTGAGCTTCTGAGAAGACAAGCAGGCAAGTAAGATGGCCCCTGAGGTGGTGGGTTTAACAGCCACTGGGTATTACTATCCTCCTGCCATTATGATTTTTATCAGGTGGTCATCAGTGACGTAGCACTATCACTGGGAGGAAACAAATGTGATACTAAGTTCTAATTTCTTTTCTAGAACTTTCATGTGTTGTTCAAGGGTCGATTTATTCATAGTTAAAAGGGATCCACAGATCCAGTGCTCTGGGGATGAGATTCCTATCTTGGCATCAACGACATCCTCTTGTACTTTCAAGTGCTTTAAGGTAGAGAGAGGTTTGTGATCCCACAACACTGATTGGAAAACTAGCAAACCCCTAACATGGTCCTGCTCTAACTCTGGCTGTGTTATTTTCTTCATCTTGTGATATGAAAGACCTTTAAGCCTTTCCTTTATCGAGCCTCATTTGAGAATATGTCTCCCTTTGCTGCAATGATATATAATCCCCAACCTTACTGTTGAGATGCATAAGTGTAGGCTGTACACTATTGGGCATCTGGAGTCCAGGAAAGGACTGTTGGGTTTCCTACTTTGTAAATTCTCTGCCTTATTTTCTTGAAACAGACTTTCTCACAGAGCCTAGGGTGACCTGGCTCTCCCCACCTCTAAACCATCCTCTCATCTCCTAAGAGTGCTGGGCTCTGGGTATTCAAATGACTACTTTTCTGTGTTGGTGGTTGAAACTTGAATTCCGGTCTTCATGTCAGTGCAGCAAGAACTCTTACCCACTGAGCCCTCTCCCCAGTCCTTATTTTTACCTCTCTTCTGGGAACCCACTGGAAATGTAAAACATGCTTTAAGGAAAACAACAAAAGGATGAAATGTCTCTTTCCCCATTCATGTAGCAGCTGTTGACTTCATGCTCAGGAATCCCAATAGTTAAGAAGGTAAAAGGAAACACCATATCACAACCACCTCTGCCGTCCAATCATCACTACATCGACGTTCAGGCCCTCTGCTTCTCACCGGAAGTGCTTCTGTACTACATCACATGGCTGAGGGTGACTCCTCAGCTCTTCTGATCTCCCCACCTTTGCTTTTCATGAGGGCAGTTACAGGATCCAGAAGTGAACAGTATCTGCCCCCCTTGCAGTATCCCATTCACAGTGTACCAGGCTCTAGGGGAGGTAGCCCTGTCTGCTGTCTAACCAGTCAGAGCAACTCACTCTCCTCCAAACTACTGATAAGATCAAGTTAGCCTCTGTGAACCAAACTGATCGCAGGGAACATCCAAATTATTGAGAGAGGGAGAGAGTTCATTTCCACGTGGGTTGTATAATGAGTTGGATAGAAGTTGAGAACTTCTGGTGACCACAAATGACTTAGAAATAAATATCTCAGTGGGGAAAATGATAGACCAGAAAGGCAAAGGCCAGTGCTACCTGCTTACCACATCTAACTGTACCAAAAAAATACACTGTGTTTTTGCTCTTTAGTTGAATAAAACTAAAAAGAACTTTTCTGCTTAATGCAGATTAAATTGAACTCCTGTGCCTTGCAACTTTGGGTTCAATGATAAAGAGACTTTATTATTCCCTGTCTTAAATACAAAGAGCAAACTAGCTATCAGAAAGGTGAAGTCATTTGAATAATTCTGCAGAGACGGAGGATGACAAGACGTTAGTCTGCTGACTTGTGTTCTTTAACACATACCCTTTGACGCTGATAATCTCTGATAACTTATGCTAAACACAGCTCTCCCCTGTCCAGGGAATGCTTCCATTAATCATCTATCAAGACTTTCCTGAGATTTCTTCTATAATGATGCAAAAGCTTTTTGCTAGATTCAAGTTGAGCTATGTGTCCTCAAGTCACACAATCTAATCAGAGAACAAAACCTACTCAGCAGGAGCTATTCTTACGCCTGGAGGTGGCGTGAAGGGAAGGACTGTTAAGCAGGTAACATGAAAATCAGGAGGTTTTAAGGTGAGGGTGGACAGGTTTGGACTCGTATTTGTGACAAGCACTGGTCTATAGGTAGCATAAGAAAACGCCTTCCTTTAGTCAGACCACAAGAGGAATCAGAGTGAGGTTGGCCCCAGGAATGCTTTTGTATCTTAGCTTCTCATCTCTTTTCTCTGTTTCTCATTCTAGAATCTTCTGTCATGAAGACTGACTGCAGACAAAGCTGGTCTGGGGCAGCACAGAGTGGATTTACTATACATCTGGTGACTGAATAGACACCCCTTTAAGAAAGACTTACCAGGCTAATCAAAGTGGGAAGGTATGAGGTAGAGGGCCACAGGGCTAAAGGGCTACAGCTAAGTGAGTGTCACCTGCTGTAGCACTGCCTATGGTATCTTATTAGCTCCTACCCATAACAGAGTGCCAGCACAGATGGTGGGGGGAAGAAGGAGTTTTCCCCAAAGAAGAGTCCTAGTCCTGTAAAATGAGTATCTGTTGGGTTTGTAGGCTAATGTGTGCCTCTCCAGGGGGAGGGGAAACAGCTTGGAGAAGCTGGGGATGGAGTCTAAAGATGAGTAGGATTGGAACATGCAAATAAGGATCTGTCTGGAAGCTCCCACGTCAACCACAGGAGGAGCAAAAGCAAGAACAGAGGCTTGAGGGGCAGATAGACCTTACAGTACCATCCTCATGACGGATAGGAAGAGACAGGTTGCTGACCTCTGCGTCTTCATCCCAGTGAAAATGGTTGGTTTCAAGTGACCCACTGCATGCTACTATGCTTTTTGAATTTTATGAGAGAGAAGAAGTGGGAGTGAGTGTGTGTGTGTGTGTGTGTGTGTGTGTTTGATGTGTGTGTCTGTGTACCACCTATATGCAGGTGTCCATAGAGGCCAGACAAGAGCATCAGATCACGTGGCTGAAGGTACAGGCAATTATGATGTTTCCCCTGGACATTCCCCCATATCTATTTTCACGACCTTGCAGTAAGGCTGAACATTTAGATTCTTTGGATATTTTCAGTGAGCTCTTAAAATTCATTAGGGCAGGAATCAAGAGGTTTTTGACTTTATGAGTAACTAAAGGTGCTTATTTTTCTTCCCCAGAGGTACAAATCCGACCGTCTCTGGACTAGTATAATTCATTCCACACTGAAAGGAGGAAAGGCATTAAGCAACAGAAGTGGAAAGAAACTCTCTCTGTTTGATTTACACACCATACCTACTACTTCTTCAACATCATGAGAGTGCTGGGCACATGCTGGAAATGTCCTGCTTGCTCGGCGGTGAGGGTGGTCTCTGTCATGTCCCCTCCATACCTCCACTTGAAAGCTGCACCATCAGGAGGCAAGCACAACCATTGCTGGGTAAGAATTTTTTCCCAGAAGAGCATTTAGAAAACATTTATAGCATTTATAGTCTAGATGCTAACAGATGTTAAAATTCTGCCTCTTCAACTATTAGAATTTCCTACGAGCAAACTACTTGATGATTCTAGGGTTCATTGTCCAGATGCTCATTTCAACAATGTGTAGAGTCAGGTCGGGCTCCCTCAATCCAATATTATGCAAACAGCTAGCAACAGACGCATGGTTTCTGTAGCAAGTCTCATCAGACAACCATGGTGTCTCAGGAAGTGCGATGCACATGGCAAAGGGAGATCCCGGAGGCCCTGAGGAATTAGAACATGGAAAGGGTTAAAAGTGAGGGTGCCAGATTAGGTCAGTGGGGGAGACGGATCCCAGAAAGAGGTACTGAATGAAATAAATACGGAATAAAATGCCCCTCAAGAAACTAAAGTGGTGACATGGGAGCAAAACCTGAGCCAAGGGGAGACACAGCGCAGTGTGCATTTCAAGAGCAGGGGATTTGCAGGGGCTGGGGAAGTGGTTCGGTGGAGAAGCTCTTGTGCAAGTGTGAGCAGCAGAGTCAGATATCCAGCACCCATGCAAATTCAGAGCGGGCATGGAGGCCTCCCTGTAATCCCTGTTCTTGGGAGCAAGCCAGGTATTTACCCTGGATGATCCCAGAGCTCCTTGTTCAAGCTGCCTCACCAAACTAAATGAAAAGCAATAAAGGACAACAGGATCTCTCAACTTCCAGGTGTGCCTCCACCTGCACATGTGCACACACACATACCTGTACCCTCACCTGCACATGTGCACACTCACACCTGTGCCCCCACCTGCACGTGTGCACACTCACACCTGTACCTCCACCTGCACATGTGCACACACACACCTGTACCCGCACCTGCACATTTGCACACTCACACCTGTACCTCCACCTGCACATGTGCACACACACACACCTGTAACCCCACCTGCACATGTGCACACTCACACCTGTACCCCCACCTGCACATGTGCACACTCACACCTGTGCCCCCACCTGCACATGTGCACACTCACACCTGTACCTCCACCTGCACATGTGCACACACACATACCTGTACCCTCACCTGCACATGTGCACACTCACACCTGTACCTCCACCTGCACATGTGCACACACACACACCTGTACCCCCACCTGCACATGTGCACACACACACCTGTGCCCCCACCTGCACATGTGCACATACACACCTGTGCCCCCACCTACACATGTGCACACACACACCTGTGCCCCCACCTGCACATGTGCGTACACACACACATGTACCCCCACCTGCACATGTGCATACACACAAACCTGTACCCCACCTTCACATGTGCATACATACCTGTACCCCCACCTGCACATGTGCACACTCACACCGGTACCCTCACTGCACATGTGCACACTTACACTTGTGCCCCACCTGTACATGTGCACACACACATACACCTGTGCTCCCATCTGTATATGTACACACACATACACCTTTGCCTAAACCTGCACATGTGCGCACACACACACACACACCTGGGCCTCCACCTGAACATGTGTACAACACACACCTGTGCCTCCACCTGAACATGTGCATACGCACCACACACATATAGATATGCACATACAAAAATAACATTTCAAAGATATTGACAAACAATTGCTTTCTTCCTTTGCGTGATAGGCATTGGGAGACACGCACTACTGTGTGTATGTAGGTCATAAGACCACTAGTGAAGTCCATCCTCCTCCTGCACTTTTATAGGGGCTTCAGGGTTGAAGTCAGGTCTTCAGACCACATAGCCTAGCGTTTCCATCCACTGAGTCTGATACAGGCTCCCATTACATGACTCTATGTTGTCTACTCTAACCTGGAACTTATAATTCTCCTGCCTCAGTGCCCCTAGTGTAGGGATTAGGGGTATTGAGCACTTTGCTTGATAGAAACCTTTTATTTACAGTATTTCTAAAACCAAAATTGTGTGGTTTTCTCCCAACCCAATACTTCAACTTTTTCCTACACTCTGATCTCAATGCTGCGTCTACAACCAGTCACTGGGAGCAGCATCCGGAACCCTGTAGAGGAAGAATTTAGCCCCGCCACACTTTCCTCCCCAGCATTTCAGACATTCACTGCAAATGGCGGGTCTCCTGTGTGCTCATTCTCCTGCTTCACTTGGCTACAAAAGGGATTCTCCCAGCACTTCTCCATCCTTGATCATATCCCGGTACCTCAGAGATCTCAAGGGAATACTTTTTTTGTGATCACTGGTTTATAATAAAGGACATTATGCAGACATGCCTATTCCTGCCACAGAGAGCATGACATGTGTCCCAAGAATAAGAACTTGTGAGAGTGCGGCTCAGGCGCGCTGCCACCTGGCATGCTGAGTGGTTTGACACTCAGAAGGAATGGAAAGGAAAAGAATCTCCTTTAGAAGACAAACCGAACCAAAGTGTGGAGCTTGGCTGTGCCAGCGAACTGAGAACAGGCTTTCAACAGACATTTGGATTCTAAATGGGGAGATTAAAAAACTGAGATGACAAGCTGCAAAGGACATTTGATTGTAGACACAGTCAATTAGTCAGACAGCTAGACTCACACGGCAATGGTATTACCAGTGCGAGAAAATCATGTGGTGACTACACAGGAAGATAGCATGGTGATTAGAGCGGTGTTTCTTAACCTTCCTAACGCTGTGATCCCCAAATACAGTGCCTCGTGCTGTGGTGATCCCCCCAACCATACAATGATTTCAACGCAACTTCATACCTGCAATTTTGCTACTGGTATGAATCGGAACATAAATATCTGATATGCAGGATATCCAATGTGACCCCCCAAAGGGGTTGCAAGTCACAGGTTGAGAACTGCTAGAGCAGACCAATGTAGGAAGAAAGTATTATGTAAGACAGAAAATGAAAGAAAAATCATAGTGCCTGGAAAATTTCCTAGATGATTTGGTGAAGGTTAAAAATTAGAAGTGATGCAGAGAGGCATTTACAAAAAACCAGACCTTCAAAGGGGAAAGCTGGATCTGTGAGCTAGAAAGTAAAACAATTTATCTTAAGAGACAAAAGTAGATTCAGAGTGATTGACATCCAGGCGCATCCTGGCTAAGCTTTCAAATTCTATCGGTAAAAACGGGAATTCTTCAGGTACTCAGATGCAGAGGTGGTGGGCGGGGGGTACCTGGTTGAGCTGTGAACTTTTCCTCATCAGGACTCAAAGCTCAAGCTCCTGCATTCTAAAAGAAGATCGTGTGGTGACTCATGAATTCTAACGTCCAATCAAAGTTGTCATTCTAAAATAAAGGTCAGAGATGGGTAAACAGGCGAGAACAGCGCCCGGAGGTGCTCACGGCTTCTCCATAGCGTGAGAGAAGTTGGTTATTTCCCATTCACTAGGAAATGTTCCCCAGAACGTGGAAAGGAGATACATACTGACCAGTAGAGAGCACTGAATGTGTTGGAAGACTGATTAAAAACAAAGTCAGCTAGGATTCTAGATTGAAGCATGAGTGGATTTCTATGGCCCACTCAGAAGCACAGGAACCGCCAAACTAACTTTCATGAAGAATGATCCGGAAGACATATTGAAGCCTAATTTTGTCATGAGCTACAGAAAGAAAAAAAATCCAGAATAGAAATCTATGTAAAGTACAAAAGCAACCCAAAGTTTTAAGAGTTTCATAATGCTAGATTTTTACAATAATATGTGTAGGGCTCGAGAACCATTGAGTCTAGGTTTTGCCAAGTGATGTATTGCGTTGGAGTGTGGTTCTGTGTGATTTGGTATAATAGACTCACCTCACCTAAGAACACATACAGAGCTCAACTTTGTAAAGTCCACCTCCTTAGAGCAATGCCCAGGCCTAAGAGAGGACAGAGCTCTCCTTCACAGAATATCAAATAGGCCAGTCTCCCTATAACTTTTCAAACAAAATACTTGTGACTCTGATTAAGCAACATTGACCTTTCAATTAAACAAATTTTGTTGAACATATATGGCTTTACTGGTCAGCAGATGGAGTTATACATTTCACTTCTGATTCAACACAGGCCCAGTGGGACGGCTCAGCAGGTAAAGCCACTTTCCACCACTGTTGAGTATTGTTGATCAGTCCCAGAATCAACATGCTGGAAGGAGAGAACCAATTTTCTCTCCTTCTCTCTCTCTCCTTAACTAAATGCATGTAGTGTTAGCTCTGGAAAAGAATAAGTACACCCAACTGTTTTTTATAGATCAACAAATGTGAATGGCATGTCAGTAACTCACTATGGTGCAGAATTCCCATCCCTTCATTTAAGATGATTATATGCACACAAAAGATTTTGATTCACTTTTTTCATCCAGCTTAGGCCTTCTCAAGTGTGGTGTTTATAGCAATTAGCAGTCTTTAGACAGGGATGTTTAGGCTGTATTGTATAGGTGATCCCCTCTCCCCAAATCCCCTTACCCCCTCCTGGAGATGAGGACCGAACCCAGGGCCTTGCGCTTGCTAGGCAAGTGAGCTAAATCCCCAACCCCTGGTGATTCTTTTTTTTTTTTCTTACATATTTCTTTACTTATATTTCTGTGTTTCCTGTCCATAAGCCCCCATTCCCTCCCCTCCCCCTCTCCCATACGGGTGTTCCCACTATATATCCCCTTTATTCCCCTCCCCCATATTCCCCTGCACTGGAGGGTCCAACCTTGGCAAGACCAAGGCTTTTCTCTTCCACTGGTGCCCCAACAAGGCTATTCTCTGCTACATATGCAGTTGGAGCCCTGGGTCAATCCATGTATAGTCTTTGGGTAGTGGTTTAGTCAATGGGAGCTCTGGTTGGTTGGCATTGTTGTTTTTATGGGGTTGTAAGCTCCTTCAACTCTTTCAATCCTTCCTTTAACTCCCCCCAAGGGGGTCCTATTCTCAGTTTGGTGGTTTGCTGCTAGCATTGACCTCTGTATTGGACATGCTCTGGATGTGTCTCTCAGGAGACATGTATATCCAGTCCCTTTCCACATGCATTTTTTAGCTTCGTCAATCTTATTTAGTTTTGGTGGCTGTATAGATATGGACCACATGTGTGTCAGGCTCTGAATGGCCATTCCTTGAGTCGCTGCTCTAAACTTTGCTTCCATATCTCCTCCTATGAATATTTTCCCCCTTTTAAGAGGGAGTGGGAGCATCTGAATTTTGGTCAGCTCTTCTTGAGCTTCCTGTGGTCTGTGGATTGCATCTTGAGTAATTTGAGCTTTTTGGCTAATATCCACTTATCAATGAGTGCATACCAAGTGTGTTTTTCTGTGATTGAGTAACCTCACTCAGGATGATATTTTCTAGTTCATTCCATTTGCTATGAATTTCATGGAGTAACTGTTTTTGATAGCTGAGTAGTACTCCATTGTGTAGATGTACCACATTTTTTTAAATCCATTCCTCTGTTGAAGGGCATCTGGGTTCTTTCCAGCTTCTGGCTATTATAAATAAAGCTGCTATGAACATAGTGGAGCATGTGTCTTTGATGTATGTTGGAACATCTTTTGGATATATGCCCAAGAGAGGTATAGCTGGGTCCTCAGGTAGTATAATGTCCAATTTTCTGAGGAACTCCAGACTGATTTCCAGAGTGGTTGTACCAGTTTGCAATCCCACCAAAAATGAAGGTGTGTTCCCTTTTCTCCATATCCTTGCCAGCATCTGCTGTTACTTGAGTTTTTTATCTTAGCCTTTCTGACTGGTAGGAGGTGGAATCTCAGGGTTGTTTTGATTTGCATTTACGTGATGACTAAGGATGTTGAATATTTCTTTAGGTGCTTTTTGGCCATTTGATAATCCTCAGCTGAGAATGTTTTGTTTAGCTCTGTACCCCATTTTTAATAGGGTGATTTGGCTCTCTGGAGTCTAACTTCTTGAGTTCTTTTTTATTTTGGATATTAGCCCTCTATCAGATGTAGGATTGGTAGAGATCTTTTCCCAATCTGTTGGCTGCCATTTTGTCCTAACCACAGTGTCCTTTGCCTTACAGAAGAAGCTTTGCAGTTTTAAGAGATCCCATTTGTCGATTCTTGATCTTAGAGCATAAGCCACTGGTGTTTTGTTCAGGAACTTTTCTCCAGTGCCCATGTGATTGAGACTCTTCCCCACTTTTTCTTCTCTTAGTTTGAGTGTATCTGGTTTGATGTGGAGGTCCTTGATCCACTTGGACTTATGGTTTGTACATGGTGATAAGAATGGATTGATTTGCATTCTTCTACATGTTGACTTCCAGGTGAACCAGCATTTGTTGAAAATGCTATCTTTCTTCCATTCGATGGTTTTAGCTCCTTTGTCAAAGATCAAGTGGCTATAGGTGTGTGGGTTCATTTCCGGGTCTTCAATTCTGTTCCACTGATCTACCTGCCTGTCTCTGTACCAATACCAAACAGTTTTTATCACTATTGCTCTGTAGTACTGCTTGAAGTCAGGGATGGTGATTCCTCCAGAAGTTCTTTTATTGTTGAATATAGTTTTCGCTATCCTGGTTTTTTGTTATTCCAAATGAATTTGCAAATTACTCTTTCTATCTCTATGAAGAACTGAGTAGGAATTTTGATGGGGATTGCATTGAATCTGTAGATTGCTTTTGGCAAAATGGCCATTTTTACTATATTAATCCTGCCAATCCATGAGCATGGAAGATCTTTCCATCTTCTGAGATCTTCCTCAATTTCTTTCTTCAGAGATTTGAAGTTCTTGTCATACAGATTTTTCACTTGCTTGGTTAAAATCACACCAAGATATTTTATGTTATTTGTGACTATTGTGAAGGGTGTCATTTCCTTAATTTCTTTCTCAGCCTGTTTATTCTTTGAGTAGAGGAGGGCTACTGATTTGTTTGAGTTAATTTTATATCCCGACACTTTGCTGAAGTTGTTTATCAGGTTAAGTAGTTCTCTGGTGCAACTGTTGGGGTTGCTTAAGTACACTATCATATCATCTGCAAACAGTGATATTTTAATTTCTTACCTTCCAATTTGTATCCCTTTGACCTCCTTTCGCTGTCTGATTGCTCTGGATAGGACTTCGAGTACTATATTGAATAAGTAGGGAGAGAGTGGGCAGCCTTGTCTAGTCACTGATTTTAGTGAGATTGCAAATTTCTCTCCATTTAGTTTGATGTTAGTTATCAGCTATATGTTGCTTTTTACTATGTTTAGATATGGCCCTTAAATTCCTGATCTTTCCAGGACTTTTATCATGAAGGGGTGTTGAATTTTGTCAAATTCTTTCTCAGCTTCTAATGAAATGACCATGTGATTCTTATTTTTGAGTTTGTTTATATAGTGGATTACATTGACGGATTTTCATATATTAAACCATCCCTGCATCCCTGGGATGAAGCCTACTTGATCATGATGGATGATCATTTTGATGTGTTCTTGGATTCGGTTTGCAAGAAGTTTATTGAGTATTTTTGCATCAATATTCATAAGGGAAATTGGTCTGAAGTTCTCTTTCTTTGTTGGGTTTTTTTGTGGTTTTGGTATAAGAGTAATTGTGGCTTCATAGAAGGAATTTGGTAGTGCTCTGTCTGTTTCAATTTTGTAGAATATTTTGGACAGTATTTGTATGAGGCCTTCTATGAAGATCTGATAGAATTCTGCACTGAACCCATCTGGACCTGGGCTCTTTTTGGTTGGGAGACTTTTAATGACTGCTTCTATTTCTTTAGGAGTTATGGGGTTGTTTAGATGATTTATTTGTTCTTTATTTAACTTTGGTACCTGGTATTTGTCTAGAAAATTGTCCATTTCCTCCAGATTTTCCAGTTTTGTTGAATATAGGTTTTTGTAGTAGGAGCTGATGATTTTTTCAGTTTCTTCAGATTCTGTTGTTATATCTCCCTTTTCATTTCTGATTTTCTTAATTTGGATACACTCTATATGACCTCTGGTTAATCTGGCTAAGGGTTTATCTGTGTCATTGATTTTCTCAAAGAACCAGCTCCTGCTTTTGTTGATTCTTTGTATAGTCCTTTTCATTTCTACTTGGTTAATTTCAGCTCTGAGATTGATTATTTCTTGCCTTCTACTCCTCTTGGGTTTATTTCTTTTTTTGTTTTTGTTCTAGAGCTTTAAGGTGTGCTATCAAGTTGCTGATATATGCTCTCTCCTGTTTCTTTTTTGCAGGCACTCAGAGCTATGAGTTTTCCTCTTAGCACAGCTTTCATTGTGTCCCATAAGTTTGGGAATGTTGTATCTTCATTTTCAATAAATTCTAAGAAGTCTTTACTTTCTTTCTTTATTTCTTCTTTGACCAAGTAGTTATTGAGTAGAACATTGTTCAACTTCCATATTTACGTGGACTTTCTGTCATTATTGTTGTTATTGAAGACTAATCTTAGTGTGTGGTGATCTGATAGGATGCCTGGGATTATTTCTATCTTCCTGTATCTGTTGAAGCCTGCTTTGTGACCAATTATGTGGTCAATTTTGGAGAAGGTTCCATGAGGTGCTGAGAAGGTATATCCTTTTGTTTTAGGATGAAATGGTCTATAAATATCTGTTAAATCCATTTGGTTCAAAACTTCTGTTAGTTTCTCTAAATCGCTGTTTAATTTCTGTTTCCATGATCTGTCCAGTGATGAGAGTGGGGTGTTGAAATCTCCCTCTGTTATCATGTGAGGTGCAATGTGTGCTTTGAGCTTTAGTAAGGTTTCTTTTATGAATGTAGGTGCCCTTGCATTTGCAGCATAGATATTTAGGATTGAGAGTTCATGTTGGTGAATTTTTCCTTTGATGAATATGAAGTGTCCTTACTTATCTTTTCTAATGACTCTTGGTTGAAAGTCAATTTTATTTGATATTAGAATGGCAACTCCAGCTTGTTCCTTCGGGCCATTTTCTTGGAAAATTGTTTTCCAACCATTTACTCTGAGGTAGTGTCTGTCTTTTTCTCTGAGGTGTGTTTCCTGCATGCAGCAAAATGCTGGGTCCTCTTTACATATCGTCTGTTACTCTCTGTCTTTTTATTGGGGAATTGAGTCTGTTGATGTTGAGAGATATTAAGGAATAGTGATTGTCATTTCCTGTTATTTTTGTTCTTAGAGGTGGAATTATGTTTGTTTGTCTCTCTTTTAGTTTCTTTGCAAGGAAATTATATTCTTGCTTTCTGTAAGGTGTAGTTTCCTTGTATTGGAGTTTTTCATCTATTATCCTTTGTAGGGCTGGATTCATAGAAAGATATTGCATACATTTGGTTTTGTCATGGAATATCTTGGTTTCTCCATTTATGCTAATTGAAAGTTTTGCTGGATACAGTAACTTGGGCTGGCATTTTTGTTCTCTTATGTTCTGTATGACATCTGTCCAGGATCTATGGCTTTCATAGTCTGGTGAGAAGTCTGGTGCAATTCTTATAGGTCTGCCTTTATATGTCATTTGACATTTTTCCCTTACTGCTTTTAATATTCTTTCTTTGTTTTGTGCATTTTGGTATTTTAACTATTATGTCATGTGAGGAATTTCTCTTCTGGAAATTCTACTTGGAGTTCTGTAGGCTTCTTGTATGTTTATGGGCATCTCTTTCTTTAGGTTAGGGAAGTTTTCCTTTATAATTTTGTTGAATATATTTACTGGCCCCTTAAGTTGGAAGTCTTCACTTTCTTCTATACCTATTATCCATAGGTTTGATCTTCTCATTGTGTCCTGGATTTCCTGTATGTTTTGGGCTAGGAGCTTTTTGCATTTTACATTATCTTTGACAGTTGTGTCGATGTTTTTCTATGGTATCTTCTGCCCCTGAGATTCTCTCTTCTATCTCTTGTATTCTGTTGGTGATGCTTGTTTCTATGGCTCCTTGTCTCTTCCTTTGATTTTCTATATCTAGGGTTGTCTCTCTTTGTGCTTTCTTAATTGTTTCTATTTCCATTTTCAATTCCTTCACCTGTTTGATTGTGTTTTCCTGTAATTCTTTCAGTGACTTTTGTGTTTGCTCTCTAAGGGCTTCTACTTGTTTACTTGTGGTTTCCTGCATTTATCTAAGTGAGTTCTTTTTGTCTTTTTTAAAATCCCCCATCATTATCAAAAACTGTGATTTCAAATCTAAATCTTGCTTTTCTGGTTGTGCTTGGATATCCAGTATTTTCTTTGGTGGGAATACTGGGCTCTGATAATGTCAATTAGTCTTGGTTTCTGTTGATTAGGTTCCTGTGCTTGCCTCTAGCCATTGGGTTGTCTCTGGTGTTTGCTTGTCTTGCTGTTTCTGGGAGTGACTTGGCCCTGTTGTAGGCCTCTGTGTCAGCACTTCTGTAGAACTGTTTTCCTGTTTTCTTTCAGCCTTTCCTGAGAACAGGTGTTCTGTTTTCATTTGTGGCAATGCTCCTGGAGACTGTCTTCCAGCTCTAGGTGCGGGCAGGAATCAAAAGGTCCTGCCCCTCATTGATAATGTAGGTCCTTGCACCCAGTGGGCACAGTCGGCACTATGCAATCCCCTCTTGGGTATGGACTGTGGGCAAAGGGTATTCTCCTCTGACTTCTCAGGAGTGTCTGCTCTTCTGAGGGTCTAGCTCTCTCCCCCCACGGGATTTAGGTGCAGGGAGCTGTTTGGCAGGATCCGTTCAGACCTGAGTGCAGACCAGAACCACGGGTACTGGCGTCTGTCTGTTCCTATATCCCTCTGTCCAGAGGCACTGTGCAGTTTCCTCTTGAACCAGCGATGTGGGCCAAGGTGTGCAGAGGTGGCCGTTTGTCCTGCAGCCTCAGGATATCTGCACTCCTGGGTAGTCCACTCTCTTCCCCACCCCCTGGTGATATCTTTTTTTTTTCCTTCTTTTTTTTTTTATTAACTTGAATATTTCTTATATACATTTTGAGTGTTATTCCCTTTCCGGTTTCTGGGCAAACATCCCATCCCCCTCCCTTCCTTGTGGGTGTTCCCCTCCCCACCCTCCCCCATTGCCCCTCCCCCCCAACAGTCTAGTTCACTGGGGTTCAGTCTTAGCAGGACCCAGGGCTTCCCCTTCCACTGGTGCTCTTACTAGGATATTCATTGCTACCTATGAGGTCAGAGTCCAGGGTCAGTCCATGTATAGTCTTTAGGTAGTGGCTTAGTCCTGGAAGCTCTGGTTGCTTGGCATTGTTGTACATATGGGGTCTCGAGCCCCTTCAAGCTCTTCAGTTCTTTCTCTGATTCCTTCAATGGGGTCCTATTCTCAGTTCAGTGGTTTGCTGCTGGCATTCGCCTCTGTATTTGCTGTATTCTGGCTGTGTCTCTCAGGAGCGATCTACACTTCTGCACTTCTTTGCTTCATCCATCTTGTCTAATTGGGTGGCTGTATATATATATAGCCACATGTGGGCAGGCTCTGAATGGGTGTCCTTCAGTCTCTGTTTTAATCTTTGCCTCTCTCTTCCCTGCCAAAGGGTATTCTTGTTCCCCTTTAAAGAAGGTAGGAAGCATTCACATTTTGATCATCCGTCTTGAGTTTCATTTGTTCTAGGCATCTAGGGTAATTCAAGCATTTGGGCTAATAGCCACTTATCAATGAGTGCATACCATGTATGTCTTTCTGTGATTGGGTTAGCTCACTCAGGATGATATTTTTCAGTTCCAACCATTTGCCTACGAATTTCATAAAGTCGTTGTTTTTGATAGCTGAGTAATATTCCATTGTGTAGATGTACCACATTTTCTGTATCCATTCCTCTGTTGAAGGGCATCTGGGTTCTTTCCAGCTTCTGGCTATTATAAATAAGGCTGTGATGAACATAGTGGAGCACGTGTCTTTTTTATATGTTGGGGCATCTTTTGGGTATATGCCCAAGAGAGGTATAGCTGGATCCTCAGGCAGTTCAATGTCCAATTTTCTGAGGAACCTCCAGACTGATTTCCAGAATGGTTGTACCCCTGGTGATTTCTTAATATTTAAAAAAACTAGTACCACTGCAAAGATTTAGGATCAAATTAAGGTAAAGTATCACATTACTGAGCATTTAAACTATTTAATTTATATGTAAATTAGACATGATTTTCTTTTTTGGTTATTGTTGTTGTTGGTGGTGGTGGTGGTTTGTGTGTGTGTGTGTGTGTGTGTACTTGCATGTGTGTGTATGTGCATATATATATGTATATATATGCTCATGTGTGTGTGTGTGTGCCTGTGTGAATGCACATGCTTGCATGTATGTATGTATGTATGTGCACCTCTGGGCATGGGTGTAGGAATAGTGCACATGTGAAACTGAGAGGACCACTCCAGTGTCAGTTCTCAGGTACCCTCCATGTTTTCTGAAACGTAGTTTTCCACTGGCTTGAAACTGCAGCCTACCCTCTAAAAACTTCCTGGGATCCTCCTGCCTTTGTCTTCAATTTCAGAATGCTGAGCTTGCGGGCATGTGACACTGTGTCCATTACATAGGTCCTATTGGGTAGAATTCAAGTCCACAAAGCAATATGACTTAAAAATAATCTACGAAAATACCATTGAGCTCTTTTCGCAGTGGCTGTGTACTGATCAGCATGGATTCTTCCCGCTAGTATGATTAGTATACATAGTGAGACTCCACTTGAGAAACTAGTTATTCCTCTGCAAGATGTCAACTGGAGATAGCTTCTTAGTTAGGGGTGGAGGTGCATGCAGGTGCAGTTCTTTCTCTAAGGGCTGGGGCCATGTCTGGCTTGGACCTGTGCTGCTACAGTCTCTTTGAGTTCAGATGTATGCCACTCCTATTATATCCGGAAGACACTATTACCTTGATGCCATCCCTTCCCTCTGGCCCTTACACTTGTTCTGCTTCCTTTTCTGTATATCCCCCTGAGCCACGAGGAGAGGTGTTTGATGAAGACACTCCATTTAAGACTAAGTGTTCCAAAGTCTCTCATTCTCTGCCCATTGTCTAGTTGTGTTTGTGTTACTTCCCAACCCCTGTAAGAGGAAGCATCTCTGATGATAGCTGAGTCACTGATATATAAGTATAGCAGAATGTCATCTGGGGTTATTTTATTGCTATATTCCTTTAACAGAACAACAGTATTTGAGATCCCTGGGCTGTCTATTCTCAGGATTTTGGCCACCTAAGCAATGTCATGCTTGGGTTCCATCTCATGGAGTGGGTCTAAAGTCTAACCCTAGAGTTATTGGTTACCCCCTCAATGTCTGTGCATTTTACCAGCATAGCATGCAGGCAAGCCACCACTTGTAACTCACAGGGTTTGCAGCTGGGTTGATGGCTGCCTCTCTCCTCTGGGAGCATGCTGAGTACCTTCGAGCATCCTGAATACTTGTCTGTAGGGATGACAGTGTTTAAGTACGCACCAACTCCATTTCTTTGCATTCATTGTCTTCAGCTGGCCTTACTATCAATTTGTGGAGAGCAACCATAGTCTTGTTTTTAGGTCTCCATGGATCCCTTTGAGCAACAACTCAATTAGGTCTAACCATTCCTGGCACTGGATATTTCACTCGATGGCAAATGATGTCATTGCCCCCCCCCATCACTTGGTGGCTTCATTTACATTTCTTTCTTTAATGTATATATATATTAAGAAGCTTTTATGGTAGTAGGTTTCCATCTGATCCCTCAAATGACCCTCAGTGTTAGTTGTCCCTGCCCATATTTCTTCTTTCACCTTCTCTCCTCTCCTCATCCCAATTTAACCCTCATAAAGTCATCCCAAGACTGAGGCAGGTTTTAATAAATAGCTCTGAGTGGCCTGTGACTCACATACAGTCAACACCACCTTCGGCAGTTTAATTTGCCTCAGTCTCCCAAGTACTGAAATTATAAGCATAAGTCATCAACACCCATTTTTGAGGTTTGGATGAAAACCCACTCATGCCCTTCTTCGTGAAGCTAGTGATGCAGCCAATAGTTAGAGCTGGATTTAGTAATGCACACCTGAAACTAGCTAGCAACGCACCCGATAGTTACAGAGATAGATTTAACAATTACACCTGAAATTATTTGTGACTCACGGTAGCTTTCTCTCAAAAATTACTTTAAGATATCGATATGTTTTAGGATGTGTAAAAAATTAGTATGATTCGCTGCAGTTTGAATTGTGTCTCTAACCGCTGTTTCTCACTGTCAGTATAAATCTAACCCCTGGGATTATACTTAGACATACTCTGGAGAGCAGCACCTTGGTTACTTTCTTGTTGTTGTGATAAAACACCCTGACAAAAGCAGCTTAGGGGAAGAAAGATTTATTGGCCTTACAGTTCCAGAGGGGATAGTCTGTCAAGGATGTGAAGACATTACCATAGGTAAGGAAGAAAAGAAGGCAGGATTACGATCCTGGATGGTCACACCGCAACCACACACAGGAAGTGCAGCCTGGCTATAAAGTTTCATGATCCGCCCTCAGTGACGTACTTCCTCCAGTGGGGCTCCACCCCCTAAAGGCTCCACAACCGTCCCAAATAACGCCAGCTGCTCAGGGACGAGAGTTCAAACACATGAGCCTACGAAGAACATTTCTCCAAATTTGCCCTTGCATCATAATTTTTATAGATAAAGTTGTATGGGGGGGCACAGCCCTGCCCAATAATTTCATATCACTCACTCACGTTTGCTCAGATGGGACAATGTGAACCTTTAGATGTGACTGAAGATGCGTGACAGGCAAATCCAAAAGCCCCACCCTCTGGGTGATTACAAAGCCATTGCCAGCCTCTGGCCTGAACGGATAGAGCAAAGTACACTGAGCAGAGGTGTGCAAACGTTTGGTTACAGCAAACAGAACTGTTCCGAGGATGTGAAAAAGAGGAGCAGCTAGGGGAAAGAGGATGCAGAGCTGCAGAGCGCTCTATAGCAGCAAGGTGGGCGGGGCCATTTCCGTTAGAGTAGGCATAGGTTCTAGAAGATTAAAGGGTACCACAGACCATTTAGCCTGGCAGAAGGCATTCATTATCCTGCCCCTAGATGGTCATTAAAGAGAAATTCTAAACGGAAGGAGATACTGAGGAGGAATCTGTCTAACCCTAGAAGACTACAAACAACCCCTGTGTCTCTTATCTCATCAGCTTCTGGCTTCCTGAGTGCAGAGAGCTGGTCAAATGCCAGAAACACTGAGGAAATGATTAGCAGCAGATAAAATCCCTCTAAGAAACTCTCTCTGGAAGGAAGCACAAAGGGCTTAGGTGTACAGGGTAGTGGCGGGTTGACTCCACTTTCCACAGTTATTTTTAAGAGTTTGCAGAGTTCAGAAAAGGCAAGAAAGGAAAAAGCGATTCCAAGAGCGAGCTGGAAGCTTTGTGAACCACAGGAGCAGCAGGCTCCTTCAAATGATAAATGATGGGTAAAGACAAGTGACACAGGGCGCAAGGCGCCAGCCTTTAGCTGCTTGTTTCTTCCCCAGACGCCGTTTGGTTATTGCTGGAACCAGAGGAAGCATGTGATTCACGCTTTTAATGATTTTATACACAACATATTAGCATATCCGCGTTTTCATTGCAAATAAGGTGGGCAGAGGCGATGCACTGCACGGGGAAACCCCGCTGACTCTTCTCGTGGTGAACACGGTGGATTTTATGCAGGACTGGTCCGTGTGTGTGTGTGTGTGTGTGTGTGTGTGTGTGTGTGTGTGTGTGTATGAAATAGAGATAGTACATAATATAAATCATGTTTGTGAATGTTTTGATACTATTCAAAGTAATAACATAGGAACATAGGGCTGGGCTGGAGAGATGGCTCAGTGGTTATGAGCCCATGCTGCTCTTGTAAAGGACATGAGTTTGGTTCTAGCACCCACGTGGCTGCTTACATCTTCCTGTAGCTCTAGTTCCATGGAATTTGGAACTGTTTTCTGGGCTCCCTGGCTCCTGAATGGGTGTAGTGCACATTGACTCTTGTCAAATATATATATTACACACACCACATACAGCAAATATGTCTTTAAAAGCAATGATACCAGAGCTAAGGAGATAAGGAGATAGCTTAGTAGGTAAAGTCTTGCTGTGAAACTGTGAAGACATGATTCTGATTCGCAGAATCCATGCAGAAGAAAGCTGGACACAGGCAGGAAGATGGCCCACTGGTTAAAAGTGCTTGGCGCCTTCCAGAGGACCCTCATCAGGTGTCTCACAAGCACCTATAACTACAGCTCCAAAGGATCTTCTGTCCTCTTCTGTCCTCCATAGTCACTGTACAGTTTGTGCACACTTCCACATAGGCACACATGCACACACATAGTTAAAGTAATAAAAATAAAATCTTTTTAAAAAGCAGGCTTTGGGGGGTTGGGGATTTAGCTCAGTGGTAGAGCGCTTGCCTAGCAAGGGCAAGGCCCTGGGTCCGGACCCCAACCCTGAAAAAAAAAAAAAAAAAAAAAAAAAGAAAAAAGAAAAAAAAGCAGGCTTTGGTAATGTGTATTTGCAATGCTAACCCCGATGAGGGAAAGACAGATGGATCTCTGGGACCTGGTGGTCAGGCAGCCTGTGGCCAGTTTCATGTCACTGAGACCCTGTCTCATAAAATGAGATGGATAGTTTAAAAGGAATGGCATCCTTGATTTCTAGCTTCTGAATGTACATGTGCACAAATATGAATGTAGTCACACACAAACATGTCCCCAGATACATATATGCAGAAAAATCAATTTAAACAAAGTTTTAAAATACTATAAATATATTCTTTATTTTATCCAAGTATGTTACTTCTATTTACAACCTCTTCAGGACTTTTATTATGAATGGTATGATTTTTGAGTATATGTTGTGATGGGTTACAGTTATTGATTTAGATGTATTGAACCTGTATCTCTAAAATAAAGCCAAATTGATCAAGAAAAAAACAAAACAAATCTCTCAGTTTTACAAGCTCTAAAATGATGTCTAAGAATTCTGATGAATCCACTTGAAAATATCCAACGTTTGATGCTAGATTATTCTTGTGGAGGGCCAGGGGAAATGCCAGGGACTACTAGATTGACAGAGGAATAAAACTTGCTTTGTTTCTTGCTGTGACAGAGAAGCCAGCAGAATAATCACCCTAGCTAGCATTTGTCCTTTCAGTGTATTGAGGCAAAGCCAATTCAATGTCAAGTTGAACCATCACCTCTATACGACCCTAACTAGTTTTAATCTTCAGAAAGAGAGACCTGGACAGCTGCCCTTTCTCAATTCTGAAGGGACCAAAGCCGATGTGCAGCCTCTTGCTAAAGGGCTCCTTGGTTGCCCTCTTACAGGATGGGAAATTGACAGCACAGAATGCTCTCAGGAGGGCCTGCTCTCAGGGAGCCTTAAGACAATTTTGCAATCTTGGTAAATGTGGATAAAGGTAAGTTCCTTCCCGACTCTTCTGGCCTTTGCTAGGAGAGTTTCTTGACACTTAAGATCATCTTTTCTCAGAAGGGCTCCTGGTATTTTATTAACTGTAATGGTGGAATTGAGAGTGGGGAGAAGAGAGGGCAAGAGAGAGCGAGAGCGAGAGCGAGAGCGAGAGCGAGAGCGAGAGCGAGAGCGAGAGCGAGAGAGAGAGCGAGCGAGAGAGAGAGAGAGCGAGAGAGAGCGAGAGCGAGAGAGAGATGTGAAGTGTAAAAATATTTGCTGTTGCTCTGCTCAGCTTCCAAAATGAAATCACAGACTCTGGGGGCACATGAGTTTTTATAGAGAAGCCAGACACACATGCTGGGGAAAAGACAACATCTTCAACAAATAGCTCTGGTCAAATAGGACAACTGCATGTAGAAGAATTCAAATAGACCTGTACTTATCACCCTGCACAAAATTCAGCTGGATCGAAGGCCTCAATATAAAACTGGATTGCACCAAATCTGACAGAAGGGAGAGTGGTTAATAGCCTTGGAACTCACTGACACAGGAAAAGGTTTTCTGACCAGAACAGAGATAGGTAGAATGAGCACTAAGGTCAACAAGTAATAGATGGGATCCTAGGAAACTGAAAAGACTCTGAATAACAAAGGACACCATGGGGAAGGAGAAGTAAGTGTTCTTGACCACCAAGCATCTTTCCCAAATTAGGCTTTTAAACTGGGTTTGAAGATCAAACTCAAACCCATAGGCTTGCAAGCCAAGCACTTTATTGACTGAACTGTCTCCTCGGTCCCTTTTTGTCGTTTAAGGACAGGCTGGCCTCAAACTTAAGGTGTGGCTGAGCATGGCCTTGAACTCCCGATTCTCTTTCCTATGTCTCTGGAGTGCTGAGATTACAAGCGTGTGCGGCCATACCCAGGCCAATCTCTGTTGGCTTGATGAAGGTGGGGGCTGCTAGATGCACTGTGGGGACTCGAAGGCTGTGATTCTTGCTGAAGCAGTGGTAATGAAGGAAGGAAGGAGGGAAGGAAGGAAGGAAGGAAGAAGGGAAGGAAGGAAGGACTGAAGGAGGGAAGAATGGAGGAAAGGAGATAGGGAGGGAAGGAGGGAGGGGGGAAGGAAGTAGGGAGGGAAAGAAGGACAGAAGGAAGAAAGAAGGAGGGAAAGAAGGAAGGAAAGAAGGAAGGAAGGAAGGAGGAAGGGAAGGAGGGAGGAAGGGAAGGAGGGAGGGAAAAGTGGAAGGAAGGAAGGATGGAAGGAAGGAAACTTACTATTTCAAATGTCAGGCTTGCTGGTTCAGAGTAAAAGCATGTAAACGTATCTTAAAGAGACAAGACTGCTACCATTCTTCACAGGAAGTACTGTGCCTATCAAAAAAGAAGAGGTTTTCTAAACTGGAAGTGTCTCAGTTAGGGTTTCATTGCTGTGAACAGATACCCTGACCAAGGCAACTCTTGTAAAGACAACATTTAATTGGGGCTGGCTTACAGAGGTTCAGTCCATTATCATCAAAGCGGGAGCATGGCCGCATCCAGGCAGGCATGGTGCAGGAGGAGCTGAGAGTTCTACATCTTTGTCTGAAGGCCACTAGAAGACTGTCTTCCAGGCAGATAGGAGGAGGGCCTTAAAGTCCATACCCACAGTGACACACCTACTCCAACAAGGCCATGTCTTAAAAGTGCCACTCCCTGGGGCCAAGCATATACTAACAATCACAGGAAGTAAATAAAAAATTAAAAAGCAAAGATAGGAATCCACACACTGTTCAGTAAGCACTGTGGTGATGGGGGGAGGGGGATTCCCTTGGCAGGCAGCCTTAACCTTCCTAGCCAGAGGGAGCTAAACTAGTGTCCTAGTCAGGCTTACTTTTGCTATAAGGAAACACCATGACCAACAGAAAACTGGGCAGGAAAGGGTTTTTAGTTGGCTTAAACTTGCACATCATAGCCCATCATTGAAGGAAGTCAGGACAGGAACTCAAACAGGGCAGGATCCCAGAGGCAGAGCTGCTTCAGAGGCCATAGAGGGATGCTGCTTACTGGCTTGCTCTCCATGGCTTGCTTAGCCTGCTTATAGAATCTAGAACCACCAGACCGGGAATGTCACCATCCACAGTGGACTGAACCCTCTCTTCACCATCAATAACTAATTAAGAAAATGCCCTACAGGCTTGCCTACAGCCTGACCTTGCGGGGGTGTTTTCTATAGACAGGTTCCTTTAAAGATGACTTTAACTTATGTCAAGTTGGCATAAATCTATGCAACCTACCCACAAAACCTTAATCCAAAATTTGCCCTGCCTACAAGACGTGTGGGGATAAAGATGAGCAGATATTGAGGATTCCCTCAATATTGGTTGAGTAGTCAACCAATGAATGGCCTAACTTGAGACCAACACCTTGGAAGGAAGCCAAACCCTGACACTATTAATGCTACACTGTTATGTGTGTAGATAGGAGCCTAGCATAACTGTCTGCTGAGAGGCTCTTCCAGCAGCTGATGGAAAGAGATGTAGAGACCCACAGCCAAACAATAGGTCGAGCTCATAGAGACTTGTGGAAAATGGTGGGAAGGATCAATGGGGCTGGAGGGACACCACAAGAAGACCTACAGAGTCAACTAACTTGGGCCCATGAGGGAATCACAAAGACTGAACCACAGAGAACATGCAGGGGCTGGACCTAGGCCTCTTACACACTTGTAGCAGATATGCAGCTTGGTTTTATGTGGGTCCTCTAACAATTGGAGTGGTGGGGACTATCTCTGACTCTGTTGCCAGCCACCAGATCCCTGTCCCCTAACTGGACTGACTGGTCAGGCCTCAATAGGAGCGGATGTTCTTAGTCCTGCTGTCACGTGATGTCCCAGGGAAGGCTGGTACCCAAGGGGTCTTCCCTTTCTCTATGGAAAAGGGAGGGTGTGTGTGGGGGGAGGGGATGGTTAGGTTGGGACTGATCAGAATGTAAAGTGAATACAAGAAAACAAAATAAACAAAACAACTATTCAGTACAATTGGTCTCCTGTCAGCCTGACACATAACCATATTATGGCTAAGCCATAACCTTTCATTTTCTATTCATTCCCGAGTTCACACATTAGCATCTGGGGTCACTTCTCTAGCTCTGCCCTCTGCAGCACACACAGCTTGTCTTCTAGGCTCCAGCTGCCTGTCCTCCACTGCTACTGCTGTTCTTGGTGGTTGTCTCCCAAAATGCCGCAACTGGGCTGCACTTTTACCAATAGCCTCTCCTCAGTTCTCTTCACGGCACCAAGCCTCAACTTCTCTCCAGGACATCTTCAATACTGGGCTTCAACTGCTACTGAGGCTACACCATCTTCAACGGCCTATCCTGGTTTTTCACAGTGTCAAGTCTCAGCTTGACCCCTTTATTCCTCAGCTGCTTCTCATGACCCCTTCATGCCTTCAAAACCAGTACCACCTGGGACACTCTTACACAACTACGTTTGGCAGCTATACTAAGGTACAATTCTAACTACTTCTGGAACCAAGCTTCTGTGTGTAGAATTGGAGGAAACACTTCCCAGCAGATTTCACTTCAATGATGCTGGTTTCTTCTTAATCATCACTAATTTCTCAACAGATGACCAACATCTTTTATCCTGGTAAAGCAAAAGTTTTACTTTAGTGGCTCTTGTCTTAGGGTTTTACTGCTGTGGACTGATACCATGACCAAGGCAACTCTTATAAGGGACAACATTTAATTGGGGCTGGCTCACAGGTTCTGAGGTTCAGTCCATTGTCAGCAAGGCAGGAGCATGGCAGCCTCCAGGCAAATGTGGGGTTGGAAGAGCTGAGACAGTTCTACATCTTGATCCAAAGGCAGACAGAAGAATTCTGTCAGGCAGCTAGGAGGGCCTCAAAGCCTACCCTCAAAGTGACACACTTCCTCCAACAAGGCCACACCTCCTAATAGTGCTACTCCCTGCACCAAGCATTTTCAAACCACCACAGCTCTGGTCTCTTGTTAATCATAGTCAATTCTTCAGCCCTAGTTGACCAGGAACCATTGACTCTTAACTCAGTAAGAGCCCAGTAGAATATTTGCTTTCCTCTAAAACTTGACAAGTCAGGTCTGTCCTGCTCTCAATCCTCTGATCATCCAAGCTCCTCCAGAACAGCCCACTGAGCTCTCAACACCCGTTGAGTTTTCTAGTCCAAATTTCCAAAGTCCTTCACAATCCTCTGCAAAATAACATGGTAAACTCCGTTATGCCACTATCCTGGTACCAATTTCTGGTCTCTGTTAGGTTTATTATTGCTGTGAGGAAACACCACAACCAAAAGTAAACTGGGGAGGAAACAGTTTATTTGTATTGAGCTTCTTCATCACTGCAGACCATCAGAGGAAGTCAGGGCAAGAACTCAGCAAGCACGGGAGGAGCCTAGAGGCAGGAGACTGTGGAGAGCACTGTTTACTGGCTTGCTCCTCATGGCTTGCTCAGCCTGCTTCCTTCTAGAACCCAGGACCAGGAATGGCACTACCTGTGATGGACTAGGCCCTCACCTATCAATCACTGAGAAAATGCCTTACAGGCTTGCCTGCAGCCTGATCTTATGGAGTATTCTCATTTTCTTTTCTGTTCATGTAAAACATTGGTTGTTTAATATTATTTCATTTGTTTATAATCTATTTATTTATTACTTATTCAGGGAGGTATTTTCTTAATTAAGATTCTCTCCTCTCAAATGACTTTAGCTTGTATCAAGTTGACATAGAACTGTCTAGCACAGCAGCCAGGCCGTTGAATTCCAGAGCCAGTATCTCTTGCTCGGATGACAGGTTACAAAGCCTGTTTCTGGCATCCGAGGCAGTGTGAGGCCAGAGGGAGGGAGATCAGTAAACTAATGAGTATGTATGGCTCCCCTCGCAACAAGAACTCAAATTTTCAACAAATGTGTTTGTTCTACCTGGTAAGGTTAATTTTATAGGTTCAACTTAGTTAATGAGAATTGACCTTGAGTGAACTAACCTGCTGCTGGAAGGAAAAATATAAAAACAAACAAACAAAAAAACCAACAACAAAAAACCTAAGCTAAACAACTAACAACCAAAGAGCCAGTTCTTTTGCCTAAAAATGCAAGGTTTGGAGTGAAGCTATGAGGACAGGAACATCAGGACAGTGTGGTCCTCAAGGGTTTGAGCACAGTGGGAATCTTTTCCAGAGAGGCCTTTTCCTCTGGAACAAAACAACTGGGTGTGATGTAGTAGTGGTTCCAGCCTGTGATCTCAGCACTTGGAGGAAGAGGCAGGAAGGTCATCACATATAATGGACCAACATCAAAATAAAGAAAGAAAACAATCACAATACTAAGAGGTAATAATATGAGGATCGCCCACTTCTTTTTTTCAAGTCTTGATATGAAGCCCAGGCTAGCCTTGAAATCAACATTTCCCTGCCTCACATTCCTGTATTCCAAGACTGTAGGTGTATGCCATCACATCTGGATGGTTCTTCTTGACAAGATCACTGATCATAGATGACAACTAATAAAGATACTGCCCCCTTCCTTTATTATCACCCACTCACATATAGATAGATACTATATGGATAGATAGATGATAGATAGATAGATAGATAGATAGATAGATAGATGAGAGATAGATACATGGTAGATAGATACATGATAGATAGAGAGATAGATGATGGATATATAGATAGATAAATGATAGATGGATAGGTAGATGAGAGATAGATACATGGTAGATAGATAGATAGATGATAGATACATGATAGATGGATAGATAGATGATAGGTAGGTGGATAGATAGATGATAAATTATAGATGTATAGATAGATGATGATGATGATAGATAGATAGATAGGCAGATAGATGGATAGATAGATGATAAATAGATATATGAGATATATGATAGATAGATACACAGACAGATAGATGATACTATCTATTTATTTATAGTCAGGGTCTCACTATGTGGTCTGGAACTCTTGTTGTAGTCTGGTCTCCAACTCCAGAGATTCATCTGCCTCTGCCTTCAGGAGTGCTGAGATTAAAGGCTGCACCACCATGCCTAGCCACACACACAGAATCTTAAACATAATGGATGAATAGATAGATAGATAGATAGATAGATAATCAAATAAGCAAACAAATAGTAAAACATATAAACTTGAAGTCAAAGAAAGTGTCTCTGGGGGAAAATAGTCAGAGGATAACTATTAAAAAGTGGAAACAAAGATATTTTAGTAAAACCTGAACACACAATTTTCAATAAAACATAGTGCATATTTCTTTTGTTCTTTTGTGTTGAATCATTTTCAGTCCAAAGTTGGCTATTTGTATTTGACCATAAACTGGAGTCTAAATGCATGATTTACTTAAGAAATTTATAAATGAAATCATTGCCAAACACCTAGACTCGTGGATCAGAATTAAGAGTCGGAAGAAAGACAAGCAAGAGGCTTTCCGTGCACTCGTGAATTCCGAAGAGTGGAAAGACACTGGAAAGCCACACTCCCCAGGCCTCCACTCTCATGACAATAAAATAAAATAAAATAAAATAAAATAAAATAAAATAAAATAAAGAACGAGCTGAAGTCTGGAAGTTAAAAAGTTTCTTGTGCTCTGTGGTGTCACATAGCCCTAAGCAAGCATGGATCAGGGTCGCTCCGTTCCCTGGAGGAATGTGAGGTACTATTACACTTTTACTTGTGTTTTTGAGATTGTTTCTAGCCCAGGCTAGACTCTAACTCCCTCTGTAGCTGAGGATGACTTTGAACTTCTTATCCTTCTTCTCTTCTCTTCTCTTCTCTTCTCTTCTCTTCTCTTCTCTTCTCTTCTCTTCTCTTCTCTTCTCTTCTTGTGTGCTGGGATCACAGGTGTGCACCTCTATACTCATTTTATTTAGAGTTGGGGATTGAACTCGGGGCTTCCCACTTGCTAGGCAAGCACTCTACTAATGAAGCTATGTCTCCGGCCCACAGAGTTACTATTGATGAGGACCTGCATAGATGAAAACTTGCAATTGTATTGGGACATTAGTCTTAGAAATGTACTTACTATGTAGCCCCAGTCTGTCTTAAACTCACTATATAGACCAGGCTAGCCTCACAGCAATCCATGTGCCTCAGCCTCCTGAGTGCTGGGATTAAAGACACGCATTCCATTCTTATACCTGGACAGATATTTTTATTATAGAAAATGAAACCAGAGACCGTTTCCTTGTGAATCTGGACCTGGGGTGGTTTCTTGGGTTTGGCTTACAGATATTACTTGAGCAGTTTTTTCATTGCACACTTACTTTCTCTTGTGAAGACAAGCCCAGGGGTCCATCCATCTATGAATGGATAAAAACATGCATCTCATTGTATCTTTGCTGGCTCCTTTGTTCTGTTCATTGATAACTCTAAGCTTGTTTCCTCGCCCAGTTGGCTCCCTCATTAATAAGCTGGAACAAAAACTGTGGCATATGTTCAGCAATTATAATGAGTTGGTTGTAAAAAAAAAATTCATTTTGAAAATTAAACTTTGGAAAGTCTACAACAGTGTTCTAGTTCGCTTCTCTGTTGCTGTGATAAACACCATACTCAGAAGCAACTTGGGGAGAAATAATTTATTTGGCTTATACTTCCACATCATTGTTATATTTGTTCATACCATTGCTGGGGGAAGTTGGAGTAGGAGATCAAGGGAGGACGTTGGAGGCAGGGACCCTGAAGGACTGATGCTTCTTTCCTTGTACTTTAGGATTGCTCAGCTAATGCCCCGGCCTGTGGGCAGTCAGCAAAGATTGGAGACCACATAGGAGAGAATGGTGGACAAGAGACGAGAAGAAGGACACCAAGACAAGAGTCTGATAAAGGTGACAATTTTATTTTTTTCCCAAGGCTGAATTTATACCATAGCAAGGATACCAGAGGGAGGGGAAAGTGGGAAGCATCTACACAAGCCAAGGACACAGTATTCGTGTGGTCAGCTGATGTCAACAGGATGTTTGTTTTTCAGAAAGGTCACAGGTTTGTCATAACACTGGGCATCCTGACCATCAGATTTGTATTAGTCTTCTGCAGTTGTCTGGGGATTTTCCATGAACCCAGTCATACTTAACTCTAACTATACTGTTAACATCAATAATGGAGGGTTTTAAGGGCATCGTCCCAATAAGCTAATATTCTTATGCAGTGCAGGACTACCTGTCCAGAGAATGCTGTCATCGACAGTAAGCCAAGCCCTCCCCTAACAAGCAAGACAGTTCCCCATGGGTGTGGTCACAGACCAGTCTGACTCAGGTAATCACTCAGTTGAAAGACTCCCTCTTCCCAAGAGACTCTTGACTGTGTCGAGGTGAAAATAAAAATTAGCCTGGACAAAAAGTACATATCCCTTAGGGTACCAATAAAGTAAAATATTTGTCAATGACGGGGCCTGAGGGTACCTGGAAGAGAATGGGGGACAAGAGACGAGAAGAAGGACACCAAGACAAGAGTCTGATCAAGGCGACGATTTTATTTTTCCCAAAGCTGAATTTATACCATAACAGGGGTAACAGAGGGAGGGGGGAAATGTGAAACATTTACACAGGCCAAGGACACAGTATTCCTGTGGTCAGGGAATCGGCTGATGTTGACAGGATGTTAGAAAGGTCACAGGTTTGTCATATCTATTAGTCAGCAGGATGTTGGTTTTTCAGAAAGGTTACAGGTCATCACATCGGGTATCCTGATGTATCATATTATTATTCATTTTGATCACTAGATTTGTATTAGTCTTCTGCAGCTGGCTGGGGATTTTCCATGAATCCAGTCATACTTAATTCTAACCATAATAATAACATTAGTAATGGAGGGTTTTAAGGGTATTGCTCCCAACAAAATATGTGTCTGTCTTGCCCTCTACTCTCCATTCTTGTGATCTGACATGTTACCAGATCACATTTCACATGTGTCTCAACACGTTATAGCCTTCCACTCCTGTGTCCCTGGGAAGTAATTGTGCCTGAGAAGGAGATGGACTTAGGCAGTAGATGAGGTTGGTAGAGCACCAACTCCTCTGGGAAGGGACAGGTCTTGAGAAAGTCCTCAGCCTTTTGCGACCTTGGTTTTGTAATCTATAAGTTCCTGATGATCCTCGTTGCAGTGAAGATTAAGGTGGTGCCATAGATGGATTGCTGTGTTTATTAAGGCTGTTATTTATCCAATTAACTCAACTCAGTAATGAAACAGGCACTCTGCATTGTTGTACAAAGCCCTGTAATTACCAAGTTAATGCCGTATAATTACCTATTAATCAAAGTCCCCTTGACTAACTTCAAGATGCATGTAATTCATTTAAAAAAGCATCTCAGTGTAGGGCGATACTCTGTGAATGTCACTTGGAGAAGCTATCATACAGGTGCAGGTAGCATTCTGTCCAAGAATGCTTAGTCAGCATTGTTCAGTCAGCAGGTTAGCGTGAGTCCAGAAGCCAGAGAAGCATTATCGCTTTGCTTCTGGTAGTCTGAGGTCTACCAACACAGAATAATTCAGTGTAGTCTGTCCGGCCAGGTGGCACAGCTAGCTTTGTGATCCCAGGTAACCAGGAGTCTGAGGCAAAAGGATGCTATGTTCAAGGCCTGCCTGGACTATAGGAAGAGAGTTCGAAGTTAGCCTGGAGAGACCTTGACTTAAAATAAAAAGAGGGCTAGGGTGGAATTCTTGCCTGACATATGAGGGCCTGGGTTCTACCTTCAGTAGTGTGTATCAAGAATAGAAACAAACATGGCGTGTTGCAATGTCTGTCTTGATATCACGATGATGTGATACTGATTTTCTGGAGGGCTTCCCCCAAGGGTCTCTCTCTATTGCTATGAAGAGATAACTATGGCTTAGGTAACCATTTTGAAAGAAAGCATTCAGCTGGGGCCTTATAGTTACAGAGCCTTGGTCTATTACCATCACGGCAAGAAACACAGATACAAGCATGGCACTGGATTAGTAGCAGGTAGTTCTGCTCCCTGGGGACCAAACATTTAAATATATGAAGCTACATCATCCAGACAACCATAGTCTCTTATCATATATGTGGCTTGGGTGGTCCTGGTTCGAGCTTGTATTTCGGGTTCTCTACTGAAAGGGAGCTCAGAACTGCCGCTCCCCGACAAACCTTAGAGCCAGGTATCCCTGTGTGCAGATTCCTCAGGAGAAGCTCCGTGTGTCGTTTTGCCTTAACACAGTTTCCTGGAAACAGGCACATTTTAAATCTTCGATTAAATCCATCATGGCCTCTGGGATGGCTCATGCCTGTAAAGATTATTAATAATTTCCAGTTGAGTGGCTTCTTATTGTTTTTAGGATGAGATGAATAATTCAACAAAGCTATGGCATTTGCCCTGTTACTCCATGGGTTGGGAGGAGAGTGTGGGGTTCACTGGAGAAGTGATGATTCATCCCAAAGCTCCAGTGCTTGTCTCGGTGAAGGACTGTCACACATCTCCCTTCAATGTATCCCTGACCCAGGAGCTATCCCTCCAGGACCAGTCAATCTTCCTCATCCTTGCACTCATTTCAACCTTGGCTTTGACACAGAAAATCCCCCAAGATCCAGCTGGCACTGTGATGAGTTCTCTGCTTAACAATCAGCCGGAGACTGCCCGCTCACTCCCCGACTGTCAGCGGCTGAAGAACTGCCATCGTTTCGCCCAGGTTTGAAGCATGAGTGAGCTGCAATTGAGTCCCGCCTCTGCTCACAAATCTCTGGCAGCATTTGGCAGGCAGAGCCGCTTCGAGGAATCAGAAGCAGGCTTTGTCCCACTTCTAGAACAATACAGACTTCCGCAGAGGCTGAAGCCACACCTGTGTGCTCAATTAGTGAAAGCGGTTTCCAGCCAGCTTCCGCTGAGTCAGAAGGAAAAAAAAGCACTGTTTTTCCAGATGCGTTCTCCATTATCTTTTCAAGTAAGTGGAGGGAGACATAATTAGCTTTATAAGATGATTAAGAAATCAGCAAGGAGAGATAGAGGATTTGCAAAGTTCGCTTACAGCGTCTGAAGGAAATCCAGAGATCCTGCCCCTTGTCACCTGTCCCTTTCTCTTTCCCACTCTTCTCGATTTCTGCCCATTTTCAAAACGAACCTTATAATCTTGTGGTCAGAGCACATAGCTAATATGGAAGACCTATGGAAAGGTTTAGAAATAATTTTAAATCCTGCAGAGTGAGAGGGAAAAACCCATGCCTTCCACACGGAAGGTGACAGTTATAATGGTTGAGCTGTACAGATAGCTTCAAGGCTTCCCGGTTTCTAATACAAAAAGAAAGCGAGGAGTCCGGAGAGCTGATTCCGTAGTTAGGAGCGCTCACTGCTCTTGTAGAACCTGAGTTTGGTTCCCAGCTCTCATGGTAAGTGACTCACAACTGCCTGTAGTTCCAGTTCCAGAGAATCTGATTTCTGACCTCCATAGCCATTCCACTCATGTGTACATGGGTACACACATGCGCACATGCACACATGCACACACACACACATGTACACACACACACGTACACACACATGCACACACACATACATACACACATACATGCACACATGCACACACACATGCAACACACACTGCACACATACACATGCACACACACACATGCACACATGCACACACACACGCACACACACACACACACACATGCACACATGCACACACACACACACACACACACAATATTAGAGTAATCAACCTGAATCAGAGGTTTCAAATTGCCCAAACTACATTACTCATCAGATAAATGAAAATATGAGTTTCTAGTCTAAATTCTAAACATGTATTCAACTGTGATAATAATATTTTTTAAAAAGGTAGGAATGTGAACTTTTCCTTCTTTCTGTCCTTCAGGAAATAAAGGCGTACAAATACATTTCAGTGCAGTAAAGAGTTCTCATGATTGGTTTCAACTGCCAACTTGACACAGTCTAACATCACCTGGGAAGAGACTCTTTAAGAAAAGGGGGTTGTCTAGATGAGGTTAGCCTGTGGCAATGTCTGTGAGGATTTGTTTTTATTACATTAATTGATATAGGAAGACGAAGTCCACTGTAGGTGGCACTATTCCCTGTGCTAGGGATCTTGAACTCTATAAAAGTGGGGGAAACTAAGCTCAACACTAGAGGCAGGCATAGGCACCCCTCTGATCTTGACTGAATTTAGCTGCCTCAAATCCCTGTCTTGATTTCTCACAGCTATGGACTACAACCTGGAATTGAAAACCAGGTAAGTCTGTTCTGTCTTAGAGTTGTTTTTGTCAGAGTATTTAATTATGGCCACAGAAGGGGAAACCAGGACACCAGCAAGACTTGCTTGATGCTGGATTAATAACCTAGCATTTCAGCTGAGTCATGTGACCATCCTTTGTTAAAAGGATTTCCAGAGATTGAGTAGAACAAAGCTCTGGAAGTAGAATGCTGAGTTCAACTGGCTATCCTGCATCTCCCTCATCAGAATGTGTCCCCAAAGTGCTGCAGCCCAAGGAGCAAGACCCTTGTATATCAGACCCAGACCTGCAGGCCAACAGTAAGAAGCAATACCACCACAGCCATGTCTGATCCAGTAGGACATTTAAAATCACTCAGTTTGAGAGTGATTTATTGTGTTATTTTTTACATATTTATTTTTATGAATGTGTATGCATGTATGTATGTGTGTGTACATATGTGCATGTATGTTTGTATGCATGTATGTGTATTGTATGCATGTGTGCATGTGTATGTGTACATGTGTGCATGTGTCCATGCACGTATATGTATACATGTGTGTGCACGTGAACATGCATGCATATATGTATGTGCGTATATGCATGCATGAGTGCATATATGCATATGTGTATGTGTGCATGTGTTTATCTGTGCAGGTGTATGCATGTGTATGCATGCATATATATGTGCGTATGTATGCATAGATGAGTGCATATATGTATCATGTATGTATGTTTGCGTGTACATGTATGCATGTGTGCCTGTACATGTGTGCATGTGTGCGTGTGCATCTTTACCACACATGTGCATATGCCCACAGAGGCCAGAGGGCATTAGCTGCTCTGGAGCTGGAGCTGCAGGTGGTTGTGAACCACCAAAGTGACCATCTTTAACTGCTGAGCCATTTCTCCAGCTCTGTGCTCCATTAAAAAAAAACATAAAGTCCATTAATACATAATTTTCAGGAAAGTCTTTCACCTTTTTAAAGGTATACTATATTGTGAATTCTGAAAAAAATGATAAGCATGTAGTGACCACCACATGCATAACACAGAACTTTTCCTTGTTTGCTCATTCCTTTCCACAACACTCTCTCTCTCTCTGTCTCTCTGTCTCTCTGTCTCTCTCTCTCTCTCTCTCTCTCTCTCTCTCTCTCTCTCTCTCTCTCTCTCTCCCAGGCCCTGGCAGCCTCAGGGCTCATCTCTAATGTTACCATTTTTCCCTGTGTAAAGAGGCAGACAAGAGGCACACTTCTGTGCCTGCCTTTCCTTGGATTAAATGACGTGAACCCACCTCATATTGCTGTGTTTGCTGATAATTTGTCATTATATTAAATTTATTATTTATCAAACTTATTCCACCATATGGTTCCCTCCACCCCACTTGTGGATTTGGGGTTGCTCCTGACTGTCAGGAGCAAACACTTGTTGAGATGCTGCTGTTCTTTCTCATAGGGGATATGTGGGACGGTGAACTTTCTGTCAACTTGGCAGAAGCCAGGGGCATCTGGGAAGAGGGAACTTCTAGTTGAGAAAGTGCCCCCATCAGATCAGACTTTAGGCAAGTCTGTGGGGGGCGTTTCTTTGATTAGTGACTGATGAGTGAGAGTTTAGCCTATTGTGGGCAGTGTCAACCCTGGGCAGGCAGCTGGTAACATTGTACCCATAGTCAGCAAGGGGAGAGAGGGAGAGAGAAAGAGAGGGAAACAGAAACAAGAGAGAGAGAGAGAGAGAGAGAGAGAGAGAGAGAGAGAGAACAAAGAGAGAGAGAGAGAGAGAGAGAGAGAGAGAGAGAGAGAGAGAGAGACTGAGAGACCGAAAGACAGACAGAAATACACAGAGAGACAGAGACAGGCACAGAGAGATACAGAGAAAGACAGAGTGAGGAAGGCAGAGGGAGAGAGGAGAGAGGGAGGGGGAGAAAGGGGAAAATCAAGGCTCAGCCAACATTCACCTTTTTACACAGACCCCAAACATGGGCTGTTTCCACTTCCTGAGTCTTTCCACCTCAATTCATTCAATCTAAAAATGGACTCACAGACACACCCAGAGACTTGTCTCCCATGGGATTTGAGATCCTGTCAGGTTGGCAGTCAATATTAAACTGCGGTGTAGGGAATCCCAGCACGGTTTGTGTATAGGAATTTTCTTCGCCATTACTGTGTAGCCTTTCTGCATTCTGGGTAGAGGGCGGGCCTCTCTGGAGTGGGAATTTATTATGACCATTTTTGGATAGAGGTAGGCCATAGAATTTCTTTATGGATGACTACTAGCAAGAATGGAAAAGCAAAGGTGAAATTGATAATATTTAGAATGCCCAGTGGTACTTTCTGCTGTCTCCTACAGTGCAATAAAATGTATCTGCTCTTTTATACATGGTGACTGCTGGGGCCAACGGGCAATTGTTCTTTATATCCCCCCCCCCTCATTTTGTCTTCATAGCTGTCACTGAGGCTTCCTGCCTGATCCACTGACTGCAAGTGCTTTAAACATCAGCCTGGGTAATTTCATTCGTTCTGCTTTCTAAACAACAGAATATGGAATTCTCGCAGCTAGAATCAGATCGTTGGGGCTGGAGAGATGGCTCAGCCGTTAAGAGCACCTGATGCTCTTGAAGAGGACCCAGGTTTGGTTCCCAGCACCTGTAGCTGGCTGGTCATAACCATCTCGGACTCCAGGTCCAGGGATCTGGCGCCCTCTTCTGGCCTTTTGAGCACATGGCACACATGCAGTATGCATGATTATAGGCAGGTGAAATGTCCATATTCAAAAACGTTTGATTTTAAAAACAAACAAACAAACAAACCAGACTTCTAGCACCTTCTAGAGTACAAGGAAACTGCAAAGAGGAGTTGCTCTGTACTCCAGCCATGGGTTTTCTTCCATAAGGAGATTTCAGAAATGTGTTCTTTTCGTTTAAAACTGTTTCAAAGGTGGAGCAGGTCGGTGGCCTTTCAGCAGCTTCCCTGCCAGCTGAAATGTTTTAAATAGAATCTGGGCTTTCTATCTACATGATGCCATTTAGCATAATCCATCTTAATTATCATCAATCCTAAAGGAGAGAAAACTAAGGGGACCCAAAATTGGATTTTATGTATTGCCGATTGGCAGCTGGTTTAATGGCTGCCCATGTCAAGTTTAAAGGCATTGGCTAAGCAGCTGTAAAGCCTTGGCCTCCAGAGGCTGGCTCAGACCTTTGTGCTTTTTTATCATTATTGTGAGGGGTGGGGGGAAGGCTCCATAGACGCAGAACAAGCCTTCCTTTGATATCTTATGGCTTATCTCAGTAATATTTATCAACATCGTTCGTAGGGATGTCTGCTCCCAGGAGGCAAACAAGGGACAGAAATCTAAGTTTCAACTTTACGTTCCTCTTGTGAGCCATGGAGAAAGAGCTCCCCTCCATAGAAGGGAGGGGGAGAAAAGAGGGGTGCATGCTGAGAAGTCAGATTCTCCCAAGCTGGGAACAACTATGTTCACCAGAGACACACTGGTCCCCGGGAGAGGAGGTTTCCCTGTGCCTAACCGTGTTGTGCCAGCCTGGGATGCTGCAAATCTCCTGCATGTGCATGGAATGTTGAGCTGACCCTAGTGGGACTTCCTTGTTAGGCAGCATTCTAAAAGGGACTCTCTCCTCTCCTGTCACCACAGCGCTCTCTCTCTCTCTCTCTCTCACTCTCTCTCTCTCTCTCTCTCTCTCTCTCTCTCTCCACACACACACTCACACTTTTTGCAGGTAGAACCTATGGGGCTGTACTTTCCAACAAATCCTGGTCTTTTCCCTGGAAACTTTGATCTCCCTTTGTGTTAAAAAGCTAATCTAGCTTGATGATGATGATCTTGCTCTTGTGCCATGAAGAGAACATCCTGATTCACTGGGGGAAGCCATGGGGACAGAGCCAGAAAGCTGCTTGAGCAATCAGTGACTAATGGTTGGAGGTGTAGTGGAGTGCTTGCTGAGCATGTGCAAAGCCCTAGATGCTACCCCACCACCACCAGCAGCAGCGCCAGCAGCACCACCAACATCAACACCAACAGTAGCACCACCATCACCAACAACAACAAAAGCAATGGCACCAAGAGTTAGAGATATGCAGAGGGGTTCATCTCTGGCTATTGTGCTCCTCTCTGTGCTCTTCTCTGTTTTCCTCTCTCTGGTCCTCTCTGTGCTCCCCTGTTGTTATTCTTTCTGTGCCCCTCACTCCTCTCTGTGCTCCTCGCTCCTCTCCGTGCTTCTCACTTCTCTCTGTTCTCTTCTCTGTGCTCCTCACTGTGCAACTCTTTGTGCTCCTCTCTGTGGTCCTCTATGTGCCCCTCACTCCTCTCTGTGCTCCTCATTCCTCTTTCTGCTCCTCTCTCTGCTCCTCTGTCCTACTCTCTGTGCTGCTCTCCATTCTCCTCTGTGCTCTTCTTTGTGCTCCTCACTCTTCACTGTGCTCCTCTCTATGCTGATCTCCGTGCTCCTCTCTGTGTGACCCCAACTCTTCTATTGATGAGCCACTATTTCCAAATCACATGATGTAGGGCACATGGCTCCCAAGATCATTTAGACTTTCAGCTCATGTTTGTCCTTGACACAGGGATATACCGTCTTCCCTCATATTCATAAAAGAAAACTCTAAAGAGAAACTTAGGCTGATCAGGATCTCTGCTCCTGTGAGTCCAGGGCAAGAGCACATCTATAACGGGTCAATCTGAACCGAAAGGAAGACACAGCAGTCCGCCTGCTGCTGGCTGGAGTTTCTTTGCATAACTTGGAGCAGTGTGGTAGATGCTACTGTAAATGATTTGCAAGTATTAACTTCTATAACGAATATCATCACATCTCTCTTTTAAAATGCACAATTTAGATGAAGAGACTTCGGTATAGAATATCTTAGGACTTTCCCAGGGCAGCTCAGTGCACGTAGCATCCTGGTCAGCACTCACAAGGAAGGAGACCATTACAATTCCTGCTGCTTCTCGGTCCTTCTCTCAGACCACCTCTTCTTCCTCGTGGATTTTTTATCCTTTGACTATGTATGTCTTTGTAGACTGTCTACCACGGTGATCTTCCTGACCAGCTCTCTGTCCACCCCAGCTGACGGGGAGCAAATCTCTATCCATTTGAGATGCCAAGAACTGAAGAGCCCTGGCGTCTCACAAAGGAGCGATTTATTTTCCTTTCTCAGACGTGTCACGTGTAGTTAAATGGCTCTGGCATATGCCCCCGCTGGCCGGATTTCGAGAAGATGGCCTGTCAGAGTGTTTGAGGAATGGGTGTCATCTCTATGGAGATGTACCAATTACCATTTCTTGCAAGAAACCCAGCTTCACCCCAGAGATCTGCGGCCATCAGGAAAAGTGCCCGGGCTGAAGGGACATCCATCTCCCTGCCCAATGGGGACACTGCTATCTTCTCTAACTTGTTCATCTGGAGCAATAGAGAACTCTAACTAAATAAAGGGAAAAGGGAGACAGGAAATAATGCACAGTGAGTTATGCATCCTTCCCCATCCATAAATAACTTTATATTTCAGCACTGGCAGCAGTGCTGAGGCAGAAGGTAATGGGGCATTGTGCAAAACCCATCTGTTGCTCATAAGGGGAAAGGCCAGATTTACCGAGCATGGATCTGGAGTGTGAGTCCTGTTAGTCTTAATAGCAGTTGCACATCTAATTGGTCATGCTGAAAATAAACTCCATTATATATTTTTTTTCCTTGTGGCCAGATGGACATGTGTGCCTGCAATGCTATGCCGGGAAGAGAAATGGACCTAATGAATTTGAGAGTGGGAGCGGGCATCACGATCCACACAGGGCTGTCGGTTCTAATGAGGACAGAGGGTGCTTGTCTGATTTAAAGACGCTTTCAAATGATCCCTCGGGGGTTCCTGCAAAGCAGGTGGTGTCTACTCAGAGTTATGAGGTCTGGTCCTCAGGATTCAATAGTGTATCATTCAAGTGAGCTTCTCTAGACCCGTGATAAGAGACAGTTCTGCCCACGCCCCCTTCTTTGAAGCTCTCTCTCCCCTTGACAATTCATCTCTTCTCTTGAGACTGCCTCAAATCTGTGGCAGAAAATGCCAATTGAAAGTCTTTCCCCCACGACTCCTCTTTACCATGGCGATAGAATGGCTGAGTCACTAAGGCAAGCTACATCTTTAAAAAAAAACAATTTGAAAAAGGTATTTTATTTTTATTTTTATTTACATGTTTTTTTTTCTGCATATACAGGCATGTGCACCACATGAGTGCAATGCCCGTCTCAGACAGAAGAGGGCGGCAAATCCTCTGGAACTGGAGTTAGAAATGGTGTTTCAAAATGCAGTATGGGTGCTCGAACCAAACCTGGGTCCTCTGCAAGAGCAGTAGATGCTCTGAATGGCTCTCTCTTCTCCTCCCCTCCCCTTCCTCCCCTCCCCTCCCTCTCTCTCCCCCAAGCCTTATAGTATACACTGAATTTCCCTCATAGAGGATTAAGGCCTGGACTAGAATGTTCTTTAAAGAAATATTGATACAAACTACAGTAACACAATACAAGCTCTGTAGGTTCTTAATACCAAGGCTCAGTGGCCTTCTGGCATGGTCGTTCTGATGAGTGTGAGAAAGGTAATATGTCTGCTCGGGAGCATCAGGCCAGCTTAGGCCCATGAGCAAATGAACAGAAGACACCTGACACCCCCTACCCTCCCCCTCAAACTGGACGTTCAGGGTAATAGAATTGCCTACAGCCAAGCTTGTCTACTAGGTCAAGTGTCTAACAAGCTTTAAAATAAACAGGATGTAAGACATAGAGATGAACCCATGTAGGGTTTTGGTTGAGGAAAAGACAGATGTAGACAACAGAGGGAGCAGCAGTCACGGATGAGGAAGAGTCAAGCTCTGGGGTTTATAACCTCTTCTCTGCACTCAGTCAGTGCACTGGGCTGATGCCCAGCTATGCACATCACTAAACAAATGGCCTTTTATCTGTTGCCCTGAGTTGCCAGGACTTTTATTATGAAGTGAGGGCCGATGTTTTGCACCTGAGGGGCTGTGGTTTTAAGTTGATTTTCTTATTGCTCTGACCAGATCCGGACAATAAACTACTCAAATGAGGGAGGGTTTATATTTTCCTTCATGGTTTGAGGGTATAATATATAATGGTGGGAAAGACATGGCAGCTAGAGCGACTCATAGCGGTGACACAAGAGCTTCAGGCTGCTTGCTCAAAGCTTGAAGGACCAAGAGGCCAAACAGGAAGTGGACAGACCATAAAACTTCAAGGTCCTCCCCTACTGACCTCCTTCCTCTAGCTGGTCTCCGGCTCCTAAAGCTGTGAGCACTTCCTCTGTCAGCACGCCCAACGGGGGACCAAATATCAGACATGTGAGCCTATTAGAGACCTGATACATTTAAACTGTAACAGAAGAGAGAAGGGGGGTATGTCAGGGGACAGAAGGTCATCACAGCCAGTGTTCCGTGTAATTGCCATCCTGTCCACTTTTTTCTACAGTCTCCAGGGTTCCAAATGGTGGAGGGAGTCAAGGAAGACCTTGCAGGAAGCATTATCATCAATTCCTGGAATAAGATGTCATGCCCACACCACCCATGGGGGCAAACACAGTCACCTTGTCCCTAACAGTAAAGCACTTGCTGGACAGTTATTTCCTACTTGCCTGGAAGGAAGAGGCTGGGTTCAGTGAACGTCCATACCAGTCAGTCTTTGGGGCTCTTTTCTGACCATTGCTTTTGGCCTAATAGGAGCTGTAAGCCAGGGTGGGATTAGACACTCGGCATCTTGGCTACTAACTCGGGGCAAGAGCTCTGAGTTTGTATTTGCTTACATCATTGGGTAAGGGAGAGAGAGATGCAGAGATGGGGGATAAAGAAAGGGAGGAAGATGGGGAAGAAAGGAGAGGAGAGGAAAAGAAAAGAGGAGTAGAGAATGGAGGTGAGAGGAGAGAATGGAGAGGAAAGAGGGGAGGGAGAGGAGGAGGGGAGGGGAGAGGAGGGAATGGATGGGAGGGAAGGCAATGAAGGGGAGGGGACAGTCAATGTCTATATCTATATTCTTATTCTGCCTCTGTCACAGATATGCCTGCCACTCCCACTCTACAGAGGAAACCTTGAGTGGATAGCAAATGACCCCTGTGACGCTCTCACAGTCTCTTCTATTGGGAGACCGTATGCAGAAGGAGGCTGTCAGAGAGGCAAGCCAGAGGTGTGGTGTGAGGGGTGGACAGACACAAAGCGGGGAAAAGTCACATGCACAAAACCCTTCTAGCACCAGGCTTCTGAAGACAGTTTGCAATCACTCATCGGCAAAGCAGTGACCACAGATGCCTAGACATTGTCCTGAGCTAGTCTGCAGCCCCTGCTTCTCTCTCTGCTTTGCTATTCAGTCTAGGCCAAGTGAGTTCCCCTCAGCGACACACGGCTTGACTGTCAGAAGATTTGAAGGCAGCTCAAGTCAGCACTCCTGTTGCTTTCTGGGGAGCTGGTCCCTGTTTCCTGTTTTTAGGAGTGCCAATTATAGAAGGACAGGGATTAGGGGTCCCACAACTGAAGCTTCAGTAACTGCTCAAAACCGCTGGGCTAAGAGACTGTCCCCATGTGAGGGGCGATAAGGAGGCCTTGAGATATTCCAGCCAGCAGCAGGCCCAAATCCCTTTCAAGTCTGTCCACTTAGGGCTGCTCAAAGGGAAAATGGATCAGCGTCTGAAATGAGACTTACCCTCAGACAGGCCGAAGTGTGCATGGCTACTGCACAGAGGGAAACTGCAAGGAGCTGCACTCCCGCCCCGCTGAGCACATTTCATCTCAGATCCTAAAGTCCTTTTCAATCATTCATGGCTTTTCTAAGCTGCCAGTTCTCCAAGCTGGGGGACAAGTGGAAACAGAGCAAGAAATTTGTTGGGAGGGGATTGGGCCTCAGAAAGGCTGTAGTGTGGATGCCGACTAAATTCCTGTCTTCCTCCAGGATTCTGTAGACACTGGAAATAATGGGCACTGTCTAGAGACATTTCTCAGTGCTAGAGACAGAGGGAGGTAACCTAGAATTAAGGTTTTCATCCTTGGCACCTGCTGATGGTGGAAGCATGGCTGGATCAACGGTTTCATAGCTCTTGCAAGCCTGGTGGCTTCACCTCTGGCTGGGTTAGAATGGCAACATCTCCAACCATCATGAGAGTCCCAGAGACGATGACCTCTGCTTGCAAATTCTCAGAGGGTTTGCGTGTGGAAGGTGTTGGCTTTTAGCTACGAAGATCAGGTTTGAAGAAAGAACCGCGTTCCCATCGTTTTTATTATTTGTTTATTTTTTCATTCATTCAACCATTAACACAACTCCAGCCTTCACCTCAGCAGAATGGTGGAAGGTTTAGTTGGCATCATAGAGATGACCCCACCCCTGCAACCCCTGCATCTACAATCATAAAGTTTCAGGAACCTGGTGGCTACATGTCTATGTGTCTCTAAGGACAGTGTACCATCTCTGAAGACAGAACACCTGGGATTCAAAGTCAACTCTAGGATATGTGTGACCTTGGGTAAGTTAGTCTCTTTGTGTTCTTTGAGCAGGGCACTACGGGCATAGGTAAATACCTTGTGTTTTGGTAGGAGATTTAAATGTGATAATGGTTGAAGAAGTCTGGGAATGCCCTAAAAGTAGGGTGTTTTAGCTAGGGTTTTACTGCTATGTACAGACACCATGACCAAGGCAACTCTTATAAGGAGAGCAGCATTTAATTGGGGCTGGCTCACAGGTTCAGAGGTTTGGTCAATTATCATCAAGGCAGGAGCAGGGCAGCATCTAGACAGGCGTGTTGCAGGAGGAGTTGAGCGTTCTACATCTTCAACTGAAGGTTGCTAGCAGAAGACTGGCTTCTAGGCAGCTAGGATGACGGTCTTAAAGCCCACTCCCACAGTGACATACCTTCTAATAGTGCCACTCCCTGGGTTGAGCATTTACAAACCATCACATAGGGTGAACATCAATGCCCATCACTGGATACTTCTGGATTGCTCAATGTTGTGGTTGATCATTCATAATGTTGTTCATCATTTTCTCTTACCAAGTGCGATGGTTAGTTTTGAATGTTGGCTTGATTCACATGAGAAAGTTTTACTGAGTAGTTGTTTAGACTAGGGTGGGCTAATGGGCATGCCTGTGAGATTTTTTTTTAAACTGGGTTAACTCAGGTGGGAAGACCCACACTGAATGTGGCTCAGGACCCCCTGGGCCCAGTGAAAGGCAAGAGAGAGCTGAGCACTGGCAGACACACCTTGCTTCCTTGATCTCTGCTCTTGACTGTCGGTGTGATGGTCACCCTGGTCCAATTCTGGCCACCTTGACTTCCCCACAATGATGGTCTTTAACACGGAATTGTGAATGTGTCAAATAACCCCTTTTCTCCCTTGCGATTGCCAGGGTACTTTTAATTGCAGCAACAGGAAATGAAATGAAGACACCAAATATTAAATATGGTGCACACATGGGAGCAGGCCAATATTAATGGGGGAAACTCAATTCCCACCTTCTAGCATGTGTTCTAGCGCCTCTTGGCGAGCCAGTTCCATCACTTTTCAGAATAGCCTATCCCCCCTCCCATTCATAGAACTTCCTTGCAAAGAATGGAGGATTTTGAAGATAGCCAGGCCATTAAATCAAGCATGAGAAGCATACCTAGGCCTTTCATTTGCCCAGACTGCAGATAAGCTGTGGTCTTGCTTACACTCCTTTGCAAAGGTTGCCCAGATACGGGCAGGGCAGTCAATTTCCTGGATGTTGGATTCCTTTCCAGCTCTTTGTGCTGTTTAAACGGCTCATTTCTGCTTCCAAGGCAGGCTCCACAAACATGGGCCTGTTTCCCGGAGGGAGGCGAAGGTTCTGTGGGTTTAGGGCACCTCAGAATTGCATCAGTACATTCAGCTTCCCTTGCTCCCACAACAGTGTTTGACCCAATGTGGATTTGCTCATATAGGAAGGAGCTAGAAATATATTGTATATAGGAGTCCTGATTTAATCTAAGGTGGTTAGTAAAGCCACCATATTCAGATGAGCAGCCAGAAGAGAAAGCATTGCTCAATTCCCTCTTTATTAGCCTTATTCTTAAGATATTTATTGGTGTGTGTGTGTGTGTGTGTGTGTGTGTGTGTGTGTGTGTGTGTGTGTGTGTGTGTCCATGTGAGTGCAGAAGAGGATTTCAGACCCCCCTGGAGCTAGAGTTATGGGTGATTTCGCACTGTTTGACTTGCTGGGATTGACCTGGATCCTCTAGAAGAATAGCGAGCATTCTCAATGTCCCCCCCGTCACCCCCAGCCATATTTTCCTTTCTTCCTTCCTTTCCTTTCCTTTGTTTTCTGAATACCTTCTCAATTATCGAGAATTATACAGTATCAGTGTGAAAAGAATTATCTTTATTTACCAAAAAATCATCCAAGGCATCCCTTGCTGTGTTAAGGCTAGCCATGCCATCAAGTTAGTTTTTACGCCGTCTGTGACATTGCTCTCTCAGGAAATCTCCAAGAAGTCCCTGAATGCCTAACTCTCTCCATCCAGGTTTCATTTGCAGATCTGCATGACGCTAACTCTAAAAACAGATTTCCAATTTATTTTTCTGTAGGAGTTGGCGTATAAAGGCCATTAGTTTCTCTGTTCTTATCCTGATGCATTGGGGGGCCCTGAGGAAATGGCTTAGCCTTAGGGGGTGTGGTGACACCCTCTCACACCTTTGAGGTCTGGGGTAAGAGTTTCTTATTAGCTTCGTCACAGCAACCCGTGCTGGCTCCTTCATTGAGGTTAGCACAACCCAGACTCCCAGCTGACTTATTGATTTTTCTCTTCCGTAAAATGGCCAGCTGAACTACCTGTAACATAGACACAGAACTGCTCTATCCCCTGGTCACCAGTCTACATTATCTGAAATCACCAGTGGCTCTAAGGAAACTGTACAGTGACAGATCCCCATGTCAAGTGCTAAATATCTCCCATTCTGTATGTGCGAGGATGTATTTGGCCATGCAGGGCAAACTGAATGCCCGGGGGACTTAATGCTTCATAACCAGCAAGAGTCGGATGCTCAGAGATAAATGCCTTTGTGTCTGTCTGTCTACAGATGCATGGCGAGCCAGATCAAACTTGAAGCCTCACAATACCAATTTACCAAGGAGCTCGCAGATTCCTGAAATCAAATTTGGAAAGAATACGGTGGAGACAGCTTGTCTCAACCCTGTGGTGCTCAGGTCTTGTTTGTGAAGCCTCACCATCTTAAGGTAAGTTGATAAACCAGTGAGAAGCATCAGAGTCCCGGTCTTTCACATTTCTGACATTCCAGGTAGATCCTCAGCCAAGTCTCATGATTGAAGAGTCCTCACATGTCACTGTCACATGAGTTGGGCTTCCTTACAACATGGAGGCTCTAGTCTGTGCCTGAACATTCCATAAGACACTGGAAGAAGCTACCTTGCCCTATAGGACTTGGCCTTTGAGGTTGCCCAGTATCTTCCCTGCCAGTTACCCATATTCAAGAGGACAATTAGGCTGAAGGCCCTGAGTTTATAAGTGTGAAGAGATCACGGTGGGGACAGCTGGTGAGGCAGGAGACACAGCTTTGATGAGTGGTGAAATGCTAGACCAGGTCTCTAGTTCTTCCAAATGTCCCCAGTAGGACTAACCCCCAGATGTCCACAACAACAGAATACTCATTAATATCCACAAATATGGTTTCCCAATGTCCTTGCCACACTGCCCACTCCAGAGCTTGCACATCCTTGGACCACCTTCCAAATTTCTCCATACGCAAGTCCTTGAGTTCCAAATGCTCCAGGGGAAACCCATCATAGTAGGGATGGAATGGCGGAGCAGATGACATCATAATGGACAGGAAGGAGAGACAGCAATGGGCGGGACAAGAAAGATCCAAAGATCCATTGCTTACTTCTTCCAGCAGGGCTCTTAGTCATGGTTCTATTATTGTGGAGAGACACCATGATCAAGACAACACTTATAAAAGACAGCATTTAACCAGTGTGTGCTTACAGTGTCAGAGGAACATGGTGGTGTGGTGGCAGACATAGAATTGAAGAAGTAGCTGAGATTCTCCGTCTCAATCCACCAGCATCAGAAATAGAAAGGCTGGGCTTGGAATGTGTGTTTTGAAACCTCAAGGTGCACTCACCCCAGGGACATACTTCCTCCAGCAAAGCCAGACCTCCTAATCCTTTCAAATGGTGCCTCTCCTTGGTGTCCAAGTATTCAAATCGATAAGCCTATGGCGGCCGTTCTCAAACTATCATAGCAGGTTACACATCCTCAAGTTTTCAGAACTTTCCAGAAGACTGTCAGTAGGAGAAACCTAAACGTTCAAAACAGTGCCTGTGTGGAGGGTCACAGCACGGTTCTCTTCCTCTACTGTGCATGTCCTGTGGATTGAACTCAGGTTGTCAGCGAGTACTGTAACCTGCTGAGCCAACTCTCTGGCCCTACTTTCTGCATTTTTCAGTGAGATTATTCTTCTGAATGGTATTTGTGGTGAATAACATGGTGCTCAATTCCGTACCAGTTGAAAGTTATGTATTGGGAAAACTCAACATGTTTTAGATTGAAATTTCCTTTGGCAGTTCCACGTGTGTAGGTAATGTCTTCTTCTTATTCGTGCAACTCCTCCTCTGCCTTCCTGCAAGCCCTGCACAGAGTCCTCCTCCCTACAACCTCTTCCTCCACACTTACGTCTTTCTTTGTGACCCATCAGACCTAACCAAGATTGCGTAGGCGACCATGCGTTTTGAGATAAATATTGGTACCTAATGTGCTCAAAAGTGGGCACATAACTGAAGACCATGGTCATGCCTTCATCGGAATCCATTAATACCCAATATTCCAGCAGGGACGGGCAGGGACCTGTTGTGGTTTGCCCTGAAGTTACTGTATTTTGATGCTAATTCCACTGCCCTAAGGACAGCTGCCTGGTCACTACTCAGGAATCAGGTGACTTCACCAGAACCTTCTCCCCATTGAATTTGTAAAGTACAGGTGAGGGGCAGGTACAGGATAGAAGGAGGCCTGTCATTGGAGGAGAAGGAAGGATGGGCCGGAGAGAAGTCTGAAAGGAAGAGGAGAAGACTAGAGTAGAAAGGAGGAGACAGGGAAAGGAGAGGGTGAGAAGCCATGGCAGGTGATGTTAAGATTCTGCTCTGTCGGGTTGGGGATTTAGCTCAGTGGTAGAGCGCTTGCCTAGGAAGCGCAAAGCCCTGGGTTCGGTCCCAGCTCCAAAAAAAAAAAGAACCAAAAAAAAAAAACCAAAAAAAGAAAAAAAACAAAGATTCTGCTCTGTGTATTTACAGGTTGTTATCAATGTTCCTAAGGGATGGATGGTACTGGGCTTTGTCTGTTTAAGTGGGCAATTATATCTTACCAATTGGGTCAAAGATTATTGTGTTGTGTGTTCTTTTATGTGACGGTTTGAGTGTAGGAAAGTGTGCAGCGGCAGGAGACAATGGGCCGCCGAGGAGTTGGGATGTGATTCCGCCAAGATATCTAGCAGATATCTTGGGGCACTGAGGTGCCGGACCTAGCGGGATAAAAGGCAAACTATACTTTTTTTATTTTTATATTTTTACAACAACAGGGCCCCATGAGCTCCTCCTCCATCAGTGATTGACAGTTGATGGTCTTGTGCAGACCCAGGGCAGGCAACTGAGTCTGAGTCCATGGTTGTAGTCACTGCCAAATTCTAACATTTTATAGTTGGGGAAAACAAAGCAAAACAAAACAAATCAACAACAACAACAAAACCAAAAAAGAAAAACAAAACCTCACAAATCTAAGCAGACCTACTACGTTCTGAAAGAGTCAGAGCAATGTGTAACTCATAAAATCTTTTAGTGACTCATTAAAAAATATACCTAGTCATGGAGTAACTGGAGTAAATGGAGCTATCACTGGGCTTTGTCAGAACAATTCCAGATTGTGTTGAGTGTTTGAACTGTGTGTTTTAGACTCTCAGTCTCAGCTAAGGGCCTCAGAGCTAACTGAGATGAACGAAGTTCTCCATGTCAGGTCAGATAACACGCATCTAAGCTGCAAGCACAGAGGCCATGAGCCATAAAGTTTTCAAAATAGAATTGATACCGAAGACAGCCTATAACATTATAGGAGCTGTCATTCAAACGAGCTAAGAGATTTCAATCCTTGGTTCATTCATCCAGCAAACTTCCATTGAGAGCCTATGTTTGATATCCCCCAATTACTGAAAGCATCGGCAATTGAAAGGGGAAAAAAAAAAGTTCAGAGTGCTCGCATCTGAAAGAAGACCCAACTGCACCTTTAAGAATGTCGTCCGTATCCTTTGTCCTTCAAATATTTGGATTTTATGCAAAATAGCTAACTGCTATAATACAGGCTTGAGTGGCTCTAACACAGAAGCTTCTCTCACAGTTCACCGGAGAGATGTGGCATTTCCAAAAAGTGCCAACATTAGAGCCACTTCAGAATAAAATGAACCAATACACCACATATCAGAAAGGCGACCCCCATAGAATCTTGTTGTCTAGAAAGAAGAGAGGGGGAAATAGAGGAGTTATGGCCCGTGGGGAAGACAGAGAAAATTCCCAGGTTTCGAGTGTGAGTTCTGCTGTTGAGAGGAGAAGCAGCACACAGAGGAGACATCCCCATCGGAATGTTTCTTTCACTTGAAGGAACTGAAGTTAGCCATCTCTTCTCTTTCTCCCTGAACCCAGGTATTGAGGCCAGGGTGCTGTTATATGTAAAAGGGTCTAACAATGAAGCACGTTGCCAGACTTCTGTGTTCATATGATCTCAAGGGAAAATTTGGGAAGATGGCAAGAAGAGTGCTGTGTTTTGAACATTTTTCTATTTTGAACGTGTGGGTTAAAGTGTCAACAGATGGTCTCATCTCCCTCCTCTCACACTGCACCCCAGGAAACTAGTATGTACATCTAATAAACAGAGATGCGTCATACAACTGCTTAAGGTCATCAAAATACATCGGTACTTTGTCACCCGAAGACCACATGCGAGCATCATCACTGTCATCATCACCACCATCACCACCACCATCATCACCACCATCATCACCACCATCACCATCACCACCACCACCACCATCATCACCATCATCACCACCACCACCATCATCACCATCCATCATCACCACATCATCATCATCACCACCATCATCACCACCATCATCATCACCACCATCATCACCATCATCACCATCATCATCACCACCATCATCATCACCACCATCATCACCATCATCACCACCGTCATCATCACCACCATCATCACTACCATTATCACCACCACCACCACCACCATCATCATCATTACTATTATTATTATAGTATTCCCAGTCAAGTCCCCTATGACACAAACACCTGATTCACAGCCAAGAACTGCTTTTAGTTGTCTTCCCGGCCTCTTCTGTTCAGGAATAGCTGGTCTTTTGGTCCACCTTGGTTTTTGAGACAGGATCTGCTACTGAAATGTGGAGACCTCTAAGCCAGGCTCTCTGGGGAACACCAGGGGGTATGGCTTACTTTTGCATCCTAACACTGGGATTAAGAATCAAACTCAGCTCCACAACGAACACTTTACCAACTGAGCTATCTTCCCAACCTCCTTATTTTGTAATTTTTATATGCACAGGAGAGCCATGCCAGGCAAATGAAAGCCCAGGGAAGCAGGTGGGGCTAAGAGCTTTTATGAGAGTTTGGAGAAAGCACTTTGTATTGCGTCATCCCCGTGACAAGATAAGGTGAGGTGGGATGAAGTAATTGATTCCAGAGAGGGATTAGGTAGATAAAGGTTAGTTGGACAAGATTTATTTGTTCAGATTCCTGCAGGGCTTGGCTCATCTGAGGTGAGATAAGAAACTCACTCCTGCTTTTGTCCTTTGAGGTACAGGGAAGGACTTTACACGTAGGAATTTTGTTATCTTCTGTTTGTAGAAAGAAAAAGGAAGGTCGGGGGTAGAGTGTCCTCTTTCTGGACTGCTGTTCTTCAAGTGCTAGAATTCAAAATTAACAGTCACGTATTTGTAAGGGACTGACCCTCCCGGGAGGAGTGTTAGCTGCTCGTCCCAAGGCTGTGACCAAATATGTGTAAAAACCATAGGAAAGCTTGGTTTGGGCTTATGGTTCAAGGGATAGAGTCCATCACCGTGGAGAAGGTATGGTGGCTGATGCAGCTCGCAGCTGCAGAGGTGGGAGTGCCTGCTCACATCTAAGCAGAGTCAGAAGCAGAAGAGAGGGGCACTGGTTTCTCGGGGTTCTGGTAACATGGTGCACATCTCTAAACCGAGAACCAGGATACCTCAGGCAGGAAGACCCTGAATTCCAGATCAGCTTTAGCTACAAATTAAGTCCCTGTCCCCAAGGGAAAATAAACAAGTTCGTGACTATATCTACAACAGTAGTAGAGATGGAATACTAAAATAACATAAACATTAAACTATGACAACATCCGTCTTGTTTATATTGGTTCTTTTGACATCCTCACAGAAGATCTGTCATACAGCACACTCCCCAGTTGAGCTTCATTTGTGTGTTTTGCTGGATTATTTCTTTGATTCGGGGGACTTTATTCTTCAAAACCAAGCCATACTCCACAACGCTCTCAGAGGATCTTTATAGAACCCAGGCTTCCTTGTTTTGTATGATGCTCTACAATGCTTTGAGGCTTATCATCACGGGCCAAATGGCTCCAATCAGGAAGGCAAGCTTGACTTTTCACCTATTTTCCCCATATGCTCTGCAGGCACGCCACTCCAAGTTAGCAGAAATCACTGAGAAATAGCCTCATGTTATGGGATATCATGGGTCTCGAGGAAGCACGTGACAGTTTCCACTTAGCTTAGAAGGAAATTGAAGGTAGGCATATGTGTGTGTGTGTGTGTGTGTGTGTGTGTGTGTGTGTGTGTGTGCACGCACATGTGTGTGTATGCATGCATGTGTCATTCAGAAGAGGGCCTCAGACCTGGAGTTATAAGTGGTTATAAGATACCTGACATGGACGCTAGGAACCAAACTCTGGTCTTCCAGAAGAGCAGCTAATGCTCTTAACCACTGAGCCATCTCTCTAGCCTTCAGAATATAATCAAAGGGAAAAATTAGGACTGCAGTACAAACTGATCAAGGTAGATACAGTTAGAAGAGGGAGAGACCGAAGAGAGGGCAACGGGACAGGGACATGGACACAGTAGCGTCTGAGGCAGTCCTCTGCCAGGTCTAGCTCTCTAGATCACACAGGACACTAGAGATGGCTGTTCTTTCTAGATCTTTAGGTGAGTTTATTTTTCATTACAGATTCCTTGTTTGTTTGTTTTTTCTGCATACTCCTCTGAGTTCTTGAGGTTTATATGAGGAAGAGCTAATGAAATAAGGACGATAAAGACAGAGTGTCAAGGCCTTTTGCCATTATACACTTTGTCTGCTGGGCTCTTATCCAATCAGACAACACAGTCCTGGGAGACAGGGGATGGGATGAAGAAAATAAGGCAGGCAAACAGTTTTGATGTCCATGAAAAATTACTCATTTTCTCATTGACCCACTTTTAGGATATTTTCCCCCAAAACTAACTAGGTCTCTAGATTTATAAATATAGGTCAATGTGCACATTATGCATATGCTATACAAATAACAAAACGAAGGAATATATTTTAAACATGTCTCCTTTGTGTGCTATAGTTCCCGATGCTGTTTAGAGGAAAACAAGAATTTCCCTCCTTTCTCCGTTGCTTTGCGCCCGCGTCCTCACAGATGGGCAGTGACCTTCTCACTGCAGACACTCCAAAGCCACCAGCTTCCTAACATCTGGCTCTGTTGCTACTCGGAAAACTCAGAAACTCGGCGTACTGCTGCACTTTGCATTTACAGGGGTCTCCGTGGAAATCCCCAGTCGTGAAGGCCGAGTGTCTCCAATGGTTCAGCCCAAATCTGTGCTTTCTGGTGGCTGGCGAGAGTCTGTGATGACCTTGGGCGCTAGAAGCCTTTCATCTGTCCAGCCACAGCGGAAACACTTGGGATAATCAACAGGAACAAACCTCGTGTGTGTCTCAGTCTATTCTATTTCTGCATCTTCCTCTCTTTTTTTCTCCTAATTTTAAAGTTAGTGCACAAAGCTGTGGTTTTCATTTCGGGGTTTGCTTACGTGACTCATTAGACTTTCTTTGTCCTTATTTCATCTTCCTCCTCCACTGCCCCTCCCCTCCCCGAGTCCCTTTGCTTCCCTCTTCCTGGTGTCCTTCCTCTCCCCAAATCTCACGTGGTCCCTCTCCTCCCTCCCCCAACACACTTTTTCCAGATTCCGCATAGGAGAGCAAATGCAGTATCTATCTTCCAAGTCTTAGCTCTCCTACCGTAACAATCTCTACTTCCGGCCATTTTCCTGCAAATATCGTGACTTAGTTTTCTTGATGTCTGAAAGAGTCCCATTGTGACTATAGACCGTATTTTCTTTATCATTTATCTTCTGATGGACACCCAAGCTGGCTGCATTTCTTAGCAATTGTGAACGGTTTGAATCCACAACAAACTTACGCGCGTACATTAACCCAGAGTCCTTTGGGTGTATATGGATGACTGTTCATCTTTTTTATTTAAAGGGGGGGTGGGTAGCCAAGGATAACTTTGAGCTTCAGATCCTCCAGCTTCCACTTCCTACTCGCTGTGCTTATACCGCTGTAATGAAATCTGCTGGGCTTATAGCCTTCATCACCATAATGGAGAGCTAGGTGTGGAGCTCTGTGCACATGCGGTACACACGCTATGAACTGAGTCCCGTCTCTGCCCACTCTATTTGTGGGCTGTCTTGTCTTAGTGACTTTGCTCCTTCCTACATCAGGAACTGACTTAGAACCACACTTTATCGCCCTCTTACAGAGGTGACTCCTCTCAGAAATACACTATACTCTTAGCTAACAGACTGTGCAAAACTCCCTTAGCTTCCAAAATTGAGCTGACTGGGAACATTATACTACTATATATGGCTTTCACCACTCCGTGATTTTCCATAAGGGATAATCTGTCATATAATGGGAATGTTTACTTTTGGATATCCGCAGTTTCTACGATGCCACCTGTGGATCTGTTCCTAGACAGCATGCCTCTCCTCATCCCACATGGCTGATGTAGGTAAGTGTCAGCAATCCTGGCATTCCTGGGCACCGGCTTGGACATGCTGCCAGCTACAAGCCTGGGCACAAGCTGAGGGTCACCCTCTCTGCACCGTGTGCAGTTCATTTCGCTCCCTTGTCTCCCATTGAGATGAGTCATCTCCCATATTCTGTGTGTGGTTGTGAAGCAGCCTGCTGGCCCGTTGGCTAGTCAGATTGATTATGATTTAATTTTATGGATGATGTCACCCACTTATCTCCAGATGGAATAATCAGGATACAGATCTGCCAAGCAGAGTTGGGAGGGACGTGGGTTCGCCCAGCAAACGTCCATTTCTGCACTGGGATTTACTTTTGTTTTGACTTTATAAATTCGTCAGCACTGGGTGTGCCTGTCAGGGTCTCTCATGCCTAACTCAAATCAGAAGACTCTGCCTTTTTCTCTGAATTTTCTTGTATTTCTATAACCACATAGTCTGCGAAAGGAAGACTTCGTTTGTGGAGTTAAGTACTTGTGTTTTCGGCTGTGTGGACTTGTGTGTGTGTGTGTGTGTTGTGTGACAGAGAGAGAGAGAAAGAGAGAGAGAGAGAGAGAGAGAGAGAGAGAGAGAGAGAGAGAGAGAATGTGTGCCTGTGTGCATGAACACGTGAAGCCAGGAAGTTGATATCAGAAAACAACCCTCTAATGTTCTTCCACTCTGTTTAGTTTGCTCAATCAAATCCATAGTTTACAGAACTGACTAGTTTTCCTAGGTATCTTGGGTTTCTCATGTGTATGCAGTACTCATGGGGACCAGAAGAGGGCACTGGACCTCCTGGAACTAGAATTACAGGCAGTTGTGAGCTACCTGACGAGGGTCCTTTCCAAGATCCGCAAGTGCTATTAACCACTGAGACAACTCTCCAGCCCCTCTTTTTGCATTTTAAGTCCATGCATTCGCACCTATGATTCTTTTTTAAACTGTCTCTCATACACGTTGGCACGTTGTCTTTCAAATTCACGCAAAAGTATTTTCCATCTCCCTTGTAAAGTTTTCCTTCAATTTTCTATTTAGGAATATTAATTTCCACATAATGGAAAAGAATTAAATGCTAATTCTAGGGTTTGTTTCCAGTTTTACTCCATCAACAGCTGAAATTAGAATCCAATAGCTTACGTGGTTTGGAACGTTTCTAAGTTATGGACTCCTTTTTATATGACTTAACATATGTCCTTTTTACGATCTAACATTTGGTCTATACAGAAGAATAATATTTTTATATTTATATTCATTTTAACTTATATCCCTAAATCTAAGATATATCTGTTATATATGCTACAGAGACAATGCTATTTTATTTTGTACATTTTTCTGGTGCTTGTGGATTGAAATGTTGGATATATTTTATATCCATATTAATATTTGTGTCTGGCACTTATTTTCTATTTATTCTCCAATTTATCATAATTATTATTTCATTTTACTAGCGATTCATTTTTTGCCTTCTCATCATCTAAATGAATATTTCCTGCTGTACCATTTTAATTTCATTTCCTTTTATTAATTCTCCTTCACTAATTAGCTCTTATTAGTTTCTGTGCTACTTTTACTCATAATTGCCTTGAAGATTATCATGGGTATCTCACCAAAAAATTTAATTCAGGGCTGGAGAAACAGCTCTGAGCTTAAGAACATGGACTGTTCTACCAGAGGACCTGAGTTCAGTTCCCAGCACCCGGGTTGGGTGGCTCACAAATACCTGTGTGTGTGGTTGGCTTTGTGTCAACTCCACACGGCTAGAGTTCTTTGAGCAGGGAGAATCTTGAGGAAGAAAATGCCTTTATAAGGCGTGTCTACAGGTGAGTGTGTGAGGTTTTTATCGAGATTAATTGTCAACGTGAGAGAGCCCATCCCACAGGAGTGGCCTGGCGGTCCTCTTGCTATAAGAAAGAGGACTGAGCAAGTCAAAAGGAGGAATGCAGAGAGCACCACTCCTCCATGGTTATGCTTCAGTTCCTGCCTCCACACTCCAGCCCCAGTTCCTGCCCTGACTTCCTTGGATAATAAAGTGCCTCTGCAAGAAGAAATAAACCTTTCCTTCCCCAAGTTGCTTTTGGTCATGGTGTTTTACATAGAATTGGGACAGATTATAAATACAATATAGTTCTAACTCCCAACACCCTCTTCTAGCCTCTGGGGGCCCCATGCTCATATGCCCAGACTCATAATCACAGACACATGTCTGAGCATCTCCAAAGGTCGCCCCATGTCATGGGAGAGAAGCAGGAGACAGATATTCTCTGTGTGCCGAGAACCAGTTGCTGGCATCCAGCGAGGCTTCAATACTATTAGTGTAAAGTTCATTCTTTTTATTTTCTTATATTCATTGCCCAGGGCTTCTATGACAGGATACCAGGGAGTATATGGATTAAACTACAAAAATCTATTTTCTCACTGTTTGGGAGGCTGAAAGTCTAAGGTTGAGACATTGTTTACTTTGGATTCCTCTGAGGTTTCTCTTCTTGGCTGGTGGATGACCTCTGCCATAGACCAAATGTCCCTGTCCCTACGAAATTCACAGATTGAAGGCTAGGTCCTTACTGTGATCCTTAGAGATGGGGTTAAGAGACCTGACAGAGGGACCACTGGGGAAAGTGTTCTCTATCTAGTTGCCCAAGGTGCCTGGCACTAGACAGGAGCAGAGGTGTGACCTTTGAAAGGTGATTAGGTCATTAGGGATCTCTTGAGTGAGGTTGGTGTATGTCTTGAGGACATGAGATTGCCAACACCTCTCCTCTCAACAGTGTAGGGACACAATAAGAAGGTGGACATCTGCAAACCAGGACAAAGGCTTCCCTATATTCCAAGTTTCTCCCATTGCCTTAATCCCATCCCTCAGATCCCTGTTGCCCCCGCCCCCTGCCCACAGTTCTGTTACAGCATCCTGACCTGTATCTGGCTTTCACAATACATCACCAGGTAGCCTTTCCTTGGTGCACACCTCTCCCCAGTGACTCAGTGGGTGTCCTAAGGCAATCTATTTACAAAAATGCCTGGCAGAGTGGATTAGGGAATCTATCTACCTGAAGCCCTCATTTTAATTAACTACCTCTTCAAAACCTTATCTCCATTGAAGGTACCAGAAGGTGAGAGCTTCCACTGTGAAATTTAGAGGCCACAAGTGTCAAGTGTCCACGGCACTTGCCTACACTGGAAAATGAAGCATGCCAGGCCATGCTGGTGGTCTCCTAGGTCACTTGAGGAACTTATACTTTAAGGCTTTCTCTTTTGCCCATTTCTCTCAACCTAGCCCTAAACACCTGTGACAGAGCTGAGTAACCGTCTGGTGTCACTTCCCATTTTAATAGCACACCAGACTTTTCACGATGCTGTGGCAGAACTAAGGGAACCCAACTGTCTGCAGACACCCACTTAGGCTAGCCCCTCAACGTTACCTTTTTCATAGCTCAAATCCACCCGCAGAGATATTTGCAGTACATGAAGGCCGCCAATCAAAAGATTAGGATACTGTCTTCGGTTCCGATGGACCCTCTAAACTCCATTCTTTACAAGTTATTTATTTGTTTGTTCATTTGTGGATTTTTGATTCAGGATTTCAGGTAGCCCAGGCTGGCTTGGAGCTCACTGTGTACCCAAAGTTGGGTGTGAGCTTCTAACCCTCCTGCCTCGATCCCTCAAGTGCAGGAACTTGAAGTACTTGAACTGCTAAGCCTGGCTGACAATTTTGTTTTTCAACCTCCCCTCTCCCTCTCCCCTCCCCTCTCCCTCTCCCCTCTCCCCCTTCCCCCTCTTCCCTCTTTCAGGCAACGCTCTCCCATAAATGTTTCAATATATATTCTGTGTTCATTACATGCTACTAAATTATGTAATACTGTTTAGATAATTTAATATCCCTCTGTATTTAGCAACACTTTGTACAGTGGTACATCAGGCTGTGAATCTGATTTTATACAGGAAGAAAAAGAGTCTCGATGACCATTTGGTCATTTTTGTTTTGACTTGAACCTGGAGACTCAGGTCAGATGAAAACCAGAGTTTTTTAAAGTGACATTTTAAAGCCTGATATAACTGGGCTAGAAAGGGACACTTTTTATTTTCTCATCTCCATCCGAAATCCTCAGATGCTTAAGGTCTTCGAAAACAGCAAATATTCTTAAGATTCTTTAATGTCAAAGTTTGCTAACAGTTTTGAGATGGAAAAGGGTCTATATCAAAATGTTCCCAGTGACGTTAGAGGCTTTCTATCTGTCTTTACACATTCACCCCTTCGCTATTTCTCAATATCAAGACCATTATTTCTCCAATTACCAACAATGATTATTTGCCCTTCATACATGTTTTGGCGGCCACAGTGAATGGATTGGGTTTTATCAAGAATATCATTATTGCTGGATGTGCTGATGCAGGCCCCTAATCCCAGGACTGATGAGGCAGAGGACCTGAGGGACAGAGGGAGATGGAGATGGCTGTCTGAGAGTTTGAGGCCAGCCTGGTCTACATAGACAGACTAACTCTTTCAGACCTTTTTCTAGTTAGCTCCAATGCAACTTTGATCTCAACCCATCAAACTCATTTCCACAAAGACAGGGACACATTTCGGTTGACGTCACTTATCTATGACAGCTTTAAGGTCTACCATCTTGGGCAATGGATGTGGCTCAGTGAAGAAGTGCTTGCCTAGGACATATAAGGTGCTAGAGTTACTCCAAACCCAGTACTGTAAAAGAGAATCCACCCTATTTTGGATGTTAAGAGATGTTATCTAAGACATCAATTTTCCCCATTGAATGTCTACTAGACATGACAGATGTATATAGAGCCAGGGAATTCTGATCCATGGGGTCCTACACCAAGTGGTTTGCCTCTGGGGCTCATACTTCCACCAGTGGTTCCCTGATAGAGTCTCCCACCTACCAAGTACTAATCTAACAGTGTTTCTTGGTGAACAATGTTTCTTGTGGGAACATCAAGGATAGGACCCTTGAGCCATTTTTAAACTTGATCTAATGCTCTATATTTTCAACATAGTATAGCTAGGGTCTAGGCAAACAAGGCCCGATGTGCTTAAAACTATTGATCACCCCTTTAAATAACCAAGCTATAGCTCCTTACTGGGTGATACTTCACAAGTGAGGGGCACAGGAAAAACAAGAGAAAGGTCTTTATTTTTCACTTCTCTGAGCCACTGAGAAGTGTAAGGAGCTAAAAATGTGAGAGGCCATGTGTATTTGTGATTAGGAAAAACAACAACAAATAATTCTGGCCACTGTTCTCAAGGAGAGCAGACTAGTTCCATTAGGATATAAGACCAACAAGGCAGGATGGGGAAGAGTAATTCTTAGAAAAATGACTCACAAAGTTTACCTAATTAATTAGCTCTTCAGGTAGAGTAAAGGGTGGAGTTAAGAAGGAACTGGAAGCTCCTGAGAAACTAGGAGACTCTTGGTGGCATAAAGACAACTGGACCTGTAGGCACTCCAGTGACCCCTGAGGTGGAGACGTGAGCTCAGATTTAATCGCATGATTCAAAGGTAATGTCTGTCAGACTTTATAGATGTTTCCACAAGGAGAGGAGAAAGAATTGTACCTTCTGGAAGCGTTCTCAGGAAACAGCTATCAGGAAGCTGATGGTGGGATTATCTACCTGAAGAGGCGGGAGTCAATGGCAGTGATATAAGAGAAGACAGGAGGTGAGGGGGCCGCATGTCTGCGCATCCAACTCAAATCTCTGCTTCATCACTGAAGTGAGTCACGTTGAGCGGAAGGAGCCATTGTGAAGCAACATGGAGGAAGAGCGGCATTAGGTCAAGGCATTATTTCATGTGGATGCTGTTGCCGTGGACCAGAATGGGGCCTTACGAAGTTCGACCACGAGTGGACAAGGTGCCAGTTGAGGCGTCCGGATGAAATGCCAACGAGGTCATCAGCATTGCGCTTCAAGTGTAGGTTTGGTATTTAGAAAGTGGCAAGGTCACCCAGGACTTATGGAAGTGGCAGTTGGTGCCCCTGATGGTGAGACAGAGAGAGGAGAAAGTGTGGCCTCGTGTTAATGGAGTATAAAATTGACAACAGAAGTGGCAAAGAAAGGCCTGAAGAGAGGAAAAGACAATGGGGGATGACATTACTAAGTCACCGAGGGGCAACGGGAAGTCTGAGCACTAAATGCTGTTGTCGCATGACTGACATTCAAAGCAGAACATCAAATGCTGATAAGTGGCTGGTGGGACTGTCGCATGACTGACAGTTAAATGACAATGGCCCCTCCCTCTGACCAGTGTTAGGATTGTTGGATGACCATCAGACATCCTGATTCAAAGGTAGCTGGTCATTGGAAACCCTCACAGAGCAAATCTAAGTTTTATGGTTCAAGTAACAAACTAAGAGATTATTTGCAAGGTTACAGAGTATGGTGAGAGTCTATCTGAGGCACCACCTTAACCAGCAGGCTGAACTCAAGGGTCCAGGCTAGCCCAGATCCTTTTGTTTGTTTGTTTGTTTGTTTGTTTTTTCAGTAGAAATGCTGGATACTTGCATTTTCCAGTAATAGTTCTTTGTCTTGAATTCATTGACTTCCCTGCCTCTGGGTAGAAGAATAAAATCAATGTGCTTTAAGTGTATATTTAATCTACTAAATCTTGAAGAAGGATAGAAGGCGGGGAGTGTCATGGTTCCCAAGATAGTTAAGTAACCAGGACATAACTTGGCCCTTGCAGTTTTCATAGACTAATATAAGATATCAGAGCATTAAAGGGGGATAATGGGTGGGTGTCATACAGGGTTAATAGTGTGAAGATCGAGTTTAGACTGATTGTTTTCCCTTTAAAGGCTCTACTTTTTTCTTTCTAGTAACATAAATTTTCATTTTGTGCAGAGTGGGGGAGAATATAGTTGGCAGCAGATTATCAATTTTGGAATTAAGAAGGGTTTTGCAGTTCGCGTACTGCATTGTCTAGAATGTCCACTTGAAGTCCAGCCAGAAACATACATCACCCTGCTCCCATATGCATCCCCCGGGCAATATAAAATAAGACAAGTTTCAAGATGTTGTAAACCAGATTAATCCTTGTCTTAAGTTACCATGGAAACACAGTAAAAGGACAAGAAGGGCAAAAAAGGAAGTCTTTCAACAGGATATATGGAAGAATAAGGTTAAAGTGAAAGGCTATATATATTAGTGTGTATCACACGGGAGAGTGTGTATGTACCTGTGTGTGCATGTCTGCATGGGTGTGCAAGGGCGTGTGTGCACATGTATGTGTCTGTGTGTGTTTGTATGTGTGCATGCACACATATTTGTGTATGTGCCCGCGTGTGCTGACATGGGCGTACATGTCTTTGTGTATATGTTCCCCGTCAGTTTGCAACCTTTGTCCTCTTAATCTCTGCAGTGGAGGAGGCTCCATGTCCTCACTGGAGTGTCAGCTCAACCTCTACGTTGGCAGCGTTTTCCAAATCACCCCTGAGCCAACATCGCTACCCAGAGCTTCGTTCTCATGACCTAATTATCTCTAAAGGAGTTACTACTCACTGGCTTTTATGGAGTCTGCTTCTCTCTGCATTTCCAGGTTTTCAACAGTGGGAAGACCAGAACAGAGTAACCTTTGAAGAAATGAATGAACGAGTGGTCCCATGAATCATCGCTCGGCTGGGATGATGGTAAGCCATTGAGGAGTATCGAAGAAGCATTCTTTCCCTGATAAGGCAGGAAGGAGGCAGGCATTGTGGCAACACCTTTAATCCCAGAGGAAGGCAGACCTCTGTGAGTCTGAGGTTAGCCTGGTTGACAGAGTGAGTTCCAGGACAGCCAGAGCTACATAGTGAGACCCTGCCTCAAAGACAGACAAATAGAGGAGAGAGAGGGAGGGAGAGAGAGAGAGAGAGAGAGAGAGAGAGAGAGAGAGAGAGAGAGAGAGAGAGAGAGAGAGAGAGAGATGTGTCAGAAGAAAAGGGGGATGATGGTACAGCACTGAGAAACATCACGGATGACTTCCCTCCATGATATGTGAAATGTGTTAGAGGTAAAAATCAAATCAAAACAAAACAAAAACAAACAAAAACCACATTCCTGAAGACAAAGGGAAGAAAGTATATTTGCATGCTAGAAAAATCTTATCAGTCAAATCACCCCAAACAGAAGAAAGCAGCAGTCTTTAGCTGAAAGGGGTGAGTGTAAGGAGAAAGTCCAACTTAACGTAGAGAGACATGAGTGGCTGGAGGGGAGCTAGAGAGGGCAGTGGATCTCCCTCCCACCTGGGGCATTTAACACAAGGCCCGTGATTAGCTCTTAGCTTTAGAAGAGGAGTTCTGCAAGAGTTGGAATTCCAACTGATGTTCTAGTTAATAGAACAATTATGTTGAGCTCTCTCTTTCTGTCTCCCTCTCACATCTCTAAATAATGCAAGAACCCTGTTGTCCACACTGGACCAAGGTCTGTAGAATGGCTTCTATCAGCTCACAGAGCTGGGATGGAATCCCCCTCCCCATGCCTCAGTCTGTCTGCCTCAGGGGTCCCCGCATGTGGTGGGCCTCACTGAGCAGCACTGGCAAGAGGAGCGTGATGTTTAACTGATGGACCGCTCCTGTCTTATTGGTAGCTTAGTGAGCCTGCTTAGGCAGTCTCCACCGGTCCCGTTCTGCATCATCATCCCGCATGCGATTCCACAGGTTCAGTTTGCCATCACGGATGCTTAAATGACTCCAAATCTCATGAGCGTTGGAAGGATCTAAACATTCCCACCAGCTCTCAATTCTTTCTATGCTCACAGCCTACATACTGAAAAAGGTCCGTCTATGCATCGACTGACAGACAGATATGCAGCTATTGAACCTGCACCTCTATAAAAGGCCCAATGCTTGCTCCCCACTCGTGAGAATGCCAGTCTACAGAGGCACCACATCCACCGAGGATGGGATTTCCTCCTACACTGTTACCATTCCAAGATGCTCAAATCCCTAGGAGCAAAAGGAAGGCAGAGGCTGAAACAGCCTGTGCAGCCTTTAATACACTCGGGAGGGCAGATCATGGACCAGGGGTGCTTGCTTTGACCTTTAGCACAGAGCTCCATGCACTCCAGTACCACAGTGCAGGGAAGGAGCCAGCAGGGTGCATCCTCTAAAGTTCTACCACCTGCAGCCGGCGTCGGACACCCCACTAGGAGGCAGAAGTCAAGGCGGCCTGAATACGTTCACCTGAGCCTCTGTGGGGCTGGGGCAGGATAGTGAAACATGAGGGACAGATCTAAGGCACAATTAGAAATGTACTGTGTACTCTTTGTGAAGAATTAATTTATAATTAATTAGACTGATTAACTAATTACTGATTGTTAACTTGGCAGGATGTGGACTCACCAAGGGGGACAAAATCTCTGAGGTATGTTTGTGAGGGAGTCTCTAGGGTCAGTGAATTGAGATAGGAAGACACGTTCTAAATGTCCGAAATGTCGGTGGCACCACCCCACGGGCTGAGGTCCCAGACTCTGTAGTGTTGAAATTTCCTACCAGGTTGATTACCTATTTAGTGGGTAGTGTTCCTAGAAAAGAAATACAAGCTAGCCTTTCAACACGCTGCCGTTGCCATAGTACAGTCTTAGAAGACCGTATATGTCATTGGAACACAGAGGAGACAGGGAGATATTCAAGATGGCTGCTTGTCTAAAACACGGTCAATAGCCTTTCAATGAGTTTTGAGAGAGAGAGAGCTAGCGAGATGGCTCTGTAATTAACAGCACATGCTGCTTTTGCTGAGGATTCGGTTGGATTCGGTTCCAGCACCCACAAGGCAGCTCCCAACCATCTGTAACTCCAGCTTCAGGAGATCCGGTGCTCTCTTCTGGCCTCTGTAGGGGCCAGGCACACACACGGTGCACATGTAGCTCCACAGGCAGTGTAACCGTGCACATTGTTTTAATGGCTCTGGCTCTTTTTTTCGTAAAGGTAACCAAGTCCGGTTTTATAGAGAAACAAAGTAACAGCCCCCTGCAAGGGTTGGGAGAGCAGGGAAGCGGGGAGTGGTGTCGGGAAAATGCTTGCTTTGGTCCTGGTTCCTTATGTCTTATTAGTGGTTTTACATGAAAGTCACAAGACAGGACAAGGATTCTACTTGACATTTGAAATCGACAGTAACCTATGTTTAAAATTACAGCTAAATTCGAGTGATAAAAGTTAAACCTTCACATAGAAAAAAGAAGAGGTTCGTCTCTTCATAAATGTGAAACATAGCCATAAAAACGTATTAGTGATGGCCAGTGTGCTAGCTGGCTGGCATTCCTTCTAGACTCTTCCACCAGTTACCCGCTGTGCCTGACTCACTATAAAAGGGGCAGCTTGCCCCCTCCTCACTCTCTTCTCTTGCTCTCTTCCATTCTTCCCCCTCTGTCCTTCCTCTCCTGATCCCTCCCTCCATCTCTCTCTTCCTGTCTCTGTCTCTAACCCTTCAACCCCCTTCCCTCTGCCCTAAATAAACTCTATACTAGAATATAGTATACATTCTATATGTGACTGGTCTCTCCGGGGATGTCTCAGCATGGGCCCGCCAAGGCACCCCCTTCTCCCACCAAATATTGAGCCTCTACCAATCATATCCCTGGCATCTTTTTCTTTAACAAAAAAATAAACACTAATGAGTTATCAAGTGCTTTCTTAAATAAGGGCACATTCCACTCTGCCAAGGATACGAGGAAGACAACACTGGGCTTCATTCAGAGCCTCGTGCCCAACTTCCTCCCCCGCAAGTTACTCTTTTTTCACACCACCAAATTCCCCCCATTCTTTTAAACCCTATTTGGATGATTTCTATCATCTATAAATTTTCTATAAATTCTATAAAGATTATTTATGCATCACCACCTCTGTCTCTTGACAGAGTCCTACTATGTATCCTGGACTGGGTTGGGACTCACTGTGTAACTCCTGCTGGCCTTGAACTCACAGCCATCCTCCTGCATCATTCTCGCCAGGTCTTGGATTATAGGTATGTGTCACTCTGCCAACCACTTCTTCCACTTCTGTCCACACCGATAATTATGTGACTCTTGTGTGTGACCATCCAACCAAGAGAGAGCAATGCCCCATGTCTTTACACTTAGGGCTGTGTTTAATGGCTCGCTCTTTAACCGCTGGGAGTCCAAGCACACCGCCCAGGACACTGCAATTCAAGTGGTAGTTCACAGTCCAGGAGTGTCTCCATCTCTCAGGAGCTGACGAGGCCCGTATTCCAGTGCTGTAGTGAAGGCTAAGAGAGATTTATCACACTCGGTTTTACACATAACTTAACTGCAGAGAACATTAACAACTAAGAGATTGCCTTTTTTATGTTTCTAGTGTTTAAGATTTACTCTCAGATTTTACTGCCCAGCATACATTTCAGGAAAGAGCTGAGTACATTCAATGCATAGTTCCTAGGACCCAGATAAATTACTCAGCTTTGTCATTGTTATGCTTGCCAGTTTGATTGGGGACATAATTAATGATGAAAATACCAGGACCAAAGATCCAAAGATGTGTACAGCAGGAAACATTAGAAATCTTGGTTCCCAGCACCCATGTAAGGTGTTACAACCACTTGTAACTCCAGCTCTCTTCTGGCCTTCATGTACACCAACACACATGTACACATGAGTATGTACACACACGCACGCATGTATGCACACATGCATTCACACACACATAGTAAAAGAGCTGTCTGTATGGAGATTCTGAAACACAGGCACACCAGGGATGTTACTAAAATCACTTAGTGCGAATGCCATCTTCAGAACAGCTGTTCTCCATGAATATTATTTATTACTTAATCCATATCAGAGATTGTAAAATGAAAGAAAGTAATATAGTGTATATTTAATGCTGGAAAATAATATGGCAGCAGTTGATCCTTAACCAGCTAGTTCCCCAAATAACCATACAGAGACCCTTTAATATTCCAAAGCGTAGGCCTTAGCTAACCAGACTCTCAACCAGTCTAGTTAAGTCAAGCTGACCACCTCGCCCCACCCAGCCACATGGCTATACCTTTCAGGCCCATAGCTACATCTGTCTACTCTCATGTCTCCCGGCAAAAAGGCCTTCCACGTTCTTCCTCCCAGAGGTCCTTTCTCCCTCCAGGAAGTCCCGCCTCCCTCTCTGTACTGCCCAATCATAGGCCTTAGCATTTTATTGACCAATTAACTTTGAGAGTAAAGTTTGCACAGCCAAAGTTGGTGTACGTAAGACTTCACTGGTGTTGGGGAAATCATATCTTGGCGTCCAGATTTAGCATTTGCATACATAGCAGCCCCAGACCAACCCTAACAAGAGATAAACAAAGACAAAATAATTTATCTGAGTCATACAGAGAGTATGTAGCTGTGGCAACATTTAGAATTTGCAGCCTGGCGATGCCTTTAGCTGTGATGTGGCAATCAAAAGACAAGCTTCAGGTTTTCCTACTCTCACCACTCAGCTGCCTAAACATGGAGGTCAAAATATTTCATAATCTCTTCCTTCCATGAGAAGCCAACATTTTAGCTTAAGGTATGTCCAATACTACATATACACACATCCAGCTACAATGGGAAGTTTTCAAGTGAAAATCTAAAGCCTCCTCATGGCTGGAGAAAACTCTGTGGTTAAAAGCACCGTATACCCTTAGGGAGGACCAGACTTCAGCTCACAACTTCCTATAAGTCTGACTTCAGGCAATCTGATGTCTACTTCTGGCCTCGGCAGGCAACACACACACACACACACACACACACACACACACTCTCAACCCCCCCCACTGACAAACACAAATGCATATACATACTTAGAAATAATAAATATTTTAAAAAATTTGTATGTGATTTATTTCCTGGGTAAGAGAGTTGGACTTGTTGGGGAGAGAGGAAGTACGATATGATACAGATAAAGACAGTGGTGAGTCTACCCGAGAGGTTATGAGTTCCTGAGTCGCTCTGAGAAACACTGGTTAGTGGAGAGGACTGTTTGATGCTGAACTGTTAAAACTAGACACATATGGGAGACAGTAGGATTTTTTAGTCTCGGTACCTTACAGGCTCCCAATATGCCATCCTCCACAGCCCGGGGCTCTCTGGAGAGGGAGGATTTTACATGGCTATCATTGGCGTCCACACACATCTCAGGAGGTATTTTCAATACTGAGAGATCGTCAGTGTCCTAGCCAGTGAGGTGGTACAGCAGGGGCCACAGCGAAGGGAAGATAAGGCGTACAGTTGGCATCTGTAACAGCTGATCTTGGTTGCCAAGAACTGCTTCCGTCAAATTAGGTATGTTAACCTGGGGCATTTTTCTTGATGGTTAATTTATGTGAAGGCTCAGCCCACTGTGCAGTGACCATCCCTAGACAGGTGAGCCTGGGATGTGAAGGGAAATAGCAGAATAAGGGCTCTGAAGCAAGGGACCAAGTAACGTTTCTCCATGGTTCTTGCCTTGAGTTCCTGTCCTGACTTCCCTTCACGGTGTTCTGTAAGCTAAAAGTGAAACAAACAAACAAACAAACAAAAGAACCCCCCAAACCAAAAGCAAGCAAGCAAACAAACAAAACACCTTTCCTCAAGTTATTTTGGCCATGATATTTATCATAGCAAGGGAATGACCTACAACAGAATCCTTTATGAGCACGTGAATGATATCTTTCATGTGGTTAAAGATCTTTTTGTCCACTGGGGTTTGGCTAGGAATGCAGAATCAACCCCAACCCCGATGTATTCCAGGTATAGCATATTTTACATGGGTCAAAGGATTTGAGTAACAGTCAATGGCACCAATATAGAAGACAAAGGAGCCACCACTAAAGCTAGATTTGATGTCCCAAATCTGAGACTGCACTTGCCTAGACTCTGCTGTGACTCCATGATTGCAAGAAGCTTTTGGCATCCAAAGCAGCTGCAAAGTAGGGTGGAGTTCTGGTTCCAGGAAGTTGCTGGGCCACTCTTGTCTCCCTCCCCACCTCCCCCAGCTCCTAGCCCCGCCCCGGCCCTGCCCCCAGCTCTGGCCTCGCCCCAGCTCTGGCCCCCCCCCCCCCCACCCCCCCCTGTACACACACACACACACACACACACACACACACACACACACACACACACACACACACACACACTGGCTCGGGCAGCCTACAGAGAGTGGCTTCTACTCCTGCTCAGTTTATCGTTTTCAATAATGAGACCAGAGCTCCGTGGACGGCAAACATCACCTTGGAAACTCGCATAGAAGCAGATTATGGGAATGTAGTTCCCTACCTTGCACAGAAAGGTGGCAAGCATTAGGTCACCAGATTGCAGCTCACAGAAGGAGGGAGACTCAACATGGTACTAAGTTACCAAGAATCGATGCCAGCCTCACAATGTCGGAGGGAACAAAGGTGGTCCACACACACACAGAGCAACCTGGAACAAAGAAAGAACAAAACCGTCTTGTTCTTAACTAACAATCATGACATCTGGGGCTGGACAGTGAAGAATGAGAACCGCCTAAAACACAGCTCATTTAGAAACCAAGACTCTAGTTGGGAAGAATAGAGTCAAGTGCCGCGAAGATCACTGAGGACCAGAGACGAGTTGGTTGCATAGGCAAAATGCAAGGATCAGATTCACTTTCACTTACAGAAGCACATAAAGGTGAGGAATATTTGGGGCAAGACAGGTGTCAAGAAATTGTAAAATAAAACCTTCGAATGCATTGGGTGAAGAGTCATTTGCAATAGATGCATGGATTCAGAATAAATTATATGTTCTCTTAGCTTTTTCCTGATTATATCTGTAGGTGTGTGTGTGTGTGTGTGTGTGTGTGTGTGTGTGTGTGTGTGTGTGTGTGTGTGTGTGTAGTGCCAGACACTCTAAGGGCATCTCCTGCAGCTGTACCATGAATGTGGATGCTAGGAACTGCACAAAAGTGTTCTGGAAGAGGAGCTCACACTCTTAACTGCTGACACAGCCATAACACAGTATTTAAAATATCCCATTTGTAGTTATGTCCACTTATAGGATTTCTACTCACTCTTTTGTCCATTTTATTTCTATTACAAAAGTGCACTCTAGGCCAGGCTGAGATCTCAGATGTGTAGACATGATCTTCTAACAGCCTGATATGTTCTTTCACAGAGAAAATAGTTTTACTTGGGGAAACAAAACAAGGACAACCCCCCCACATCCAACTTGAAAGTATCTGCTTGGAAGTGCAAGAACTCAGATCTTCCAGTTCTTGTTACTTTGTACAAGCTCTCGTCTTCAACAGACAGGTGATGGGAAGGTCCCTCTCAGGAAAACTGAGAAAAAGTTCACCCTTAAATGTTGGAAAACAACTTGCCAGTTGAAGTTCTTGCTACATTTTGACTGTTTCACCAACTTCCGAGTTGACTAGTTAACCCAGCTAAGCTACCTCTGAGATGCAATCTGTTGATGTTTCCCCTTCACAGATTAGGACGTTTGAGATGCAGGACTCCTGCTCAACGTCCAGGCTTGTTATGGGAAAGCTGTGGTTCCTGGGTTCTGGAGTCAGACCCAACCATCAGATGCATGCTGAAATATTCAGTCCCACCGCCAGCACTCATATCCCTCATGGCTGTTACATTGCCTTCTCCTAAAATTATTTCTAAGATTACTTTTTAATGTTATGGGTGGGCAAGCCTGCTTGTGGAGGAGTCTAGAGCACAACTGTCAGGATTCGGCTCTCTTCTCCTACTGTGTGGGTTCCAGGGATTGAACTCAGATCAAGCTTGGCGGCAAGCTCCTCGACCTACTGAGCCATCTCACTGGGCTCTATGTTAGCTCTTAAGAGAATGAACTAAAAGGAAAATGATGGAGGAGACATGGAAAGTGATCACCCTGAACACAGTAACATTTTTATTTTTCAACTCCTGGTAGGCTTAGTATTGTGTTGAGATTCATGGCTTTTTGTGATTGTTTTTCTGGTTTGCAGCTGTTCCTACGCTCTTTGTAAAGAATCCTGGCATTAGTAAGAGTCTTTACTTCAGTGTTTTATGACCTTTGGGGGGGCAGTGTGGGACATCTTTTTGAACATTTATAAAGGTTGTTATTTTATGTTATGCCTGTTTTGCCTGCACACATAGCTGTGCATCCTGTGCTTGTAGACCTCATGGAGGGCAGTGGAGGGTGTGGGGTCACATCAGACTGGCGTCACACACAGTTAGTTGCCATGTGGGTGCTGGGAATTGAACCTGGGTCCTCTCTAAGAGCAACTCTACTCTTAATTGTTGAATCCTCTCTCCAACTAAATGGCTTGGTGCTCTTCAATTTCAGTCTCTACACACTCCTGATTCATGTAATGGAAGGTGTCTTGTTTCTTGTTGGCCTTCTATTTGGCCAATTACTGGGTTCATTTGCCGGGAATCTCCTAGTTTTCTATATAGACAACTGTGTTCTGTGAAAGTAGGAGCAGATTTTTGTCTTTATTTCCTTATATTCCTCGTGACTTTGAAATGTCCTTCCTCACTTCAGGGTTATAACTACAGGGCTATTTTAAGTATGTGTAAGACCAGGATGTCTTGCTCCTGGCATCAGGAGAAAGTAACCTTTCACTACTAACTATGCAGCTTGCTGGGGGGGGGGTTAATAGCTATTCTGTATCAAGTGAAGTAATTATCTTCGATTCTACATTTCCCGAGAATGCCATCATGGAGGGAACTTGCATTTTGCCAAATGCGTTTTCTGCATCAGTTGATGTGGTTATATGATTTTCTGCTTAGCTAATTGACATGATTGATCACACTGATTAACTTCAAGTGGGGAGACAGCTCTGCACATCTGGAATAAGGTTCACCCGGAGATGGTGAGTAGCTCGTTCCATTCATTAGGGCATTGAGTCGCCTAGGACAGTTTGCATTTCTTTTCTCTTTCTTAATAAAATGTCTTTTAAACTTATACATTTCTTATTCCTGGAATTTTCTATTTACATTTTGCAGACTTTGGTTGAATGTGAACTACAGATACTAAAGGAGAAAAAGCTGAAAGTAAATGAGGAATATTAGATATCAATATCAGCTCAATATTAGATATCAATAGCAGCCCAATATCAGCTCCCCTGCCCTTGGTCCTGGCAACTTTCTTTCTTCTGCTTTTGATTTTTAATTTTTATATTAGGTTCTGGAGAGCCACAGGTTTGTATTTTTTTCCTTTCTACCATTTTGTCCAGTTTTGAATTGTGTGCGCACTAGCACTATTTTTCTATGCATAGAGCAGTATATAAATATATTGCTAATTATTATTTTAAATGTTCTGTAGCATTCTTCATTGAAATTCCCTTTAGGGTTTGACTTAAATCTAGGTCTAGCTATGAATCTGTGAGTAGCAATTTTAAGATTTGTTTCTAGAGTGTGTGCATGCACATGAGTGTGCACACATGCATGCAGATGCTCATGGAAGCCAGAAGAGGACATTGAATCCTTTAGAGCTAGAGTTACAGGCAGTGGTGAACTGCCTGACTTGAGCATTGGGTACCAAATTCACTCTCTCTGGAAGGACAGTAAGCATTCTTAACCCCTGAGCCCTCTCTCCTGCCCTTTTCAGTAACACTTCTACTGGGGAGCAAATGGGCTGGTGGCCCACTTCTTTCCTTTGGATCTTTTCTTTTTCAAAATAAATTTATGTAGCATTGTGCCTTCTACTGCCCAGTACCTGCACCATGGTTGGGAGGCTGCCTGTGGGCTCTCCATGTCCACTACACTTATGTGTAAAGCTCATAGTAAGGACTGAACATTAATTCCCCCTCTCCTGGAAGCCCTTACCACACTGACAACTACAGAGACTCAGACGCTGATGTTTGTCCTTACCCCTGAAGATGTCTTCTAGGACACACGGCTGATATCTCATATCAGACAAGATGCAAGCCCAATTCATACCGTTTCCCGTGGGCAGTGACAACCTTTATGAATAAGGCATAGTGTATTAGTTATAGCTCTTGTCACTGTGAACAAAATATGGGACAGAGACAACGTAAAGGTTTGTTTTGGTTCTTGTGTTCAGGAGGTCCCGGTCCTTAGTGGCAGGAAGGCATGCTGGGACCTAAAGGTTCCATCTGCAGAGCATCTGTTCACATCCAGGGAGATGAGAGAACAGGAGGATCGACTGCAATCTGCAGGGGTGGGCATGGCTTTCACAGGCTCAGCTCTAGTAACCTGAGTCCGCCAGCCAAGCCAAGCCAAGCCCCAGCTCTGCACGGGACACCAGTCTTCCAAGTTGAGAACCAAGTGCTCAAAGCATGAGCTTATGGGCAGCATTTCATATTTAAACCATAGCTCACAGTAGGAGAGCAAGGGCAGCTGGCAATAAATATAGAAGGACTATATAGCATGATCCCATTTCTTTAAAATGTATAAATTTCTCATTCCTGGAATTTTCTACTTACTCTTTACAGACTGTGGTTGGCTGCAAGTTACAGATACTAAAGGAGGGAACGCAGAAAATACCTGAGGAACATTACATATCAACATCAGTTCACCCGTCCTTGGCCCTGGCAACACCAGGGAGTTCATTTCCAGTCATGTCCCGAGGAAAGAAAGAAAGAAGCTCCTGGACTGGTTAAGACGCTCAGTAGGCACTTGAGCACGAGGACCCAAGTTTGAACTCCCAGCACTTATGTATGAAAAGAAAGCTGAGCAGGAAATGAGAGCCTTGCAATCACAGTGCTAAGGAAGCTGACAGCAGGACCCAAGGACTTCTGGGAATCAGGCTGAATCGATGAGCTACAAGTTCAGTAGTAGACCCTATTTTAAAAGGAGAGAGAGAGAGAGAGAGAGAGAGAGAGAGAGAGAGAGAGAGAGAGAGAGAGAGAGAGAGAGAGACTGCATACATGCATGAGTGTGTACAAACACACATGCATGTGGATAGACTCCCGATACCCTTCATAGGAATCCTCTTTCTAGTTCCGTGTTGCTGGTTTCCTTCCCGTCTGTCTTTCTACTTTTCATTTCCACACACGTTTGGTATTCCCCACTCATCTACTTGCAACGAAGTATTGTTTCAGAGTGTGTGTCCCGAGAAGTCATATCAGACATTTAATATCATATATCAATGCTTTGTGTGTATGGAAAAATGTTTAAAACTGTGCACTGTGCATTAGGATTCAGAAAACACTGTAGAGAGGGAAAAAAGAAAACAAAAAAATGGCATCTACATTCTGCTCTTCCATTAGACCCCAGGCGCTTCTTGTACGCATGCGCACATATGATTACAGTGGGAGACACATTCAAAGCAGGTTTAATGGGAAGAAATGTGGTATGCTCCAAGACACGTTTACATAGAACTACCTTACAAGTCTCCCAGCACGTTGCTTTGGCTGCCTATGGGAATCTGTCCAAGTCTTAGAGTGGGAACACACTGGACATGAACCAAAACTTCTCCTTAGCCTTTTCTCTCATGGCATAAAGTAAGAAAACCAAAACAAAGAAAATGTTCCTGGGATAGCTATGAGGGAGAGGAAAGCAGAACTTTTACTTTAAAAGTAGGAAATAGCAGTTACAATTTTTGCAGTTAAAATCTATCAAGCTCAAAGCAAACATTTTCTGTGATAATTTGAACATTTCTTCATTAAAAATTGTGTTGTGAGTCAAATTGAAAAGTAACTCATTGGGACTGAAGTACACACGCTCCCATGCAGTACCCGTCCACCCATCCATGGGCACGCACACACACATACATGGAGTACTCGTGTACCCATGCAGAGGCATGCACACGTGCATGTGCAACACTAATTTAAACAGACAATATTTTAAAACACATTTAGAAAAATACTGGGTTTGTTTCAGTTTGAGCATTTCATTGATGAGGGGTTGTGTGAAACATCCTGAAATAGTCCGAGATTATGTACTTGTATCAGGAGGGTGGACGCTGTGACATTTAAGTTTATGGATAGTGTTAGGGACAGGGTAATTAATGGAGCAGGCTAACATTCGTTCCAATAGCTGCACAACTGCAGAAGTCATGCTGAGCGGGTAAGCATGGGCATGCGCATGTGCAGATGAGTGACATCATTTGCGCGCTGTTGAGAGGAAAGAGGAGGGAGAAAAGCAAGGAAAGATGGCGCCTAGAGTAGGAGCGCAGCTGGCTTTGCCCACAATGTCCACACATCAAGCCCTGGGTGCTGATGGAGTAGTGGTGACTACAGGTGACTTCCGGAACATTGTCTTTGATGTCCGTGTAAAGTGGTAGGAATGCAGGCTCTCTTCCTCTTACTACTTGGATCTAACTTGGATAGGGAGATGGATAGGGGAACTTCTAATTTGTCTGATATTTATTTTATTTTGTGCTTCATGAGTTTATCTACATGTATATGGGCATTTTATGCAAGCAGTACCTGTGGAAGCCAGAAGGGAGTGTTGCTGGGACCCTGGAACGGGAGTTACAGCTGGCCGTGAGCCACTATATAGATGTTAGGAACCAAATCTGGGTCCCTCCAAGATCAGCCAGTTTTTTTTTTTTTTTATTAACTTGAGTATTTTTATTTTACATTTCGAAGTGTTATTCCTTTCCCGGTTCCGCAAACATCCCCTAATCCCTCCCTCCCTTTCTTTATGGGTGTTCCCCTCTCCATCCTCCCCCCATTGCCGCCCTCCCCCCAACAGTCACGTTCACTGGGGATTCAGTCTTAGCAGGACCCAGGGCTTCCCCTTCCACTGGTGATCTTACTAGAATATTCATTGCTACCTATGAGGTCAGAGTCCAGGGTCAGTCCATGTATAGTCTTTAGGTAGTGGCTTAGTCTCTGGAAGCTCTGGTTGCTTGGCATTGTTGTTCATAGGTCTTGAGCTCCTTTCAAGCTCTTCCAGTTCTTTTCTCTGATTCTTTCAACGGGGTCCCATTCTCAGTTCAGTGCTTTTGTTGCTGGCATTCGGCCTGTATTTGCTGTATTCTGCTGTGTCTCCTCAGGAGCGATCCATCCGGCCCTGTTGGCCTGCAATTTTTTTGTTTCATCCATCTTGTCTAATTGGGTGGCTGTATATGTATGGGCCACATGTGGGGGGCTTGAATGGGTGTTCCTTCAGTCTCTGTTTTAATCTTTGCCTTCTCTTCCCCTGCCAAGGGTATTCTTGTTCCCTTTTTAAAGAAGGAGTGAAGCATTCACATTTTGATCATCCGTCTTGAGTTTCATTTGTTCTAGACAGCCAGTGTTTTTAATCAGGTCATGGAGCCATCTCTCAAGCCTCATGGATGGAGAGTCTTGCACTCCATTTTGAAGAGAGGAACTTGCACATGTGTGTTTTAGTGACTTAAGCACATGCTCTGTCGATGGCTTGTCCATTCTGAGCTTGATTTCCAGCCCAGTTGGTGTTTGGAGGAGTCTGGGGTTGAGGCCAGCAGGCACTAACTAGTCTCAGCCTTCAGAGAAGTGCCTGAGCCTAGACATCCAGAGACTCAAGAGTATGAAGGACGTAACACGGAGGCACAGACACCACAAGTCTGGAAACTGTGCCTAAGCACCTGACCACAGGGGCGGTCTGAGCTCCGTAATGATTGGCTGCTGCCTTTGTGTCTCTGTGTCCCTTATAAAGTTGGGGTCTAGAGATGAAAGGCCTTTCGCCCTTGCCTGCTCTGATCTCTGGTTCTCTGAAGGAAAAACAGCTTAAAGACTCAGTTCCTGGCTCTGCTCAGAGGCATTTGCAGTGACAGGAAGCAGAATCCGTTGCTATGCTGAGCTCTGCAGCTGTCTAACACCCAAGTACCAGCTACAGGAATATGATGGGTGAAGTTGGGTCGGGAACCTGCACAAGGCACTTCTATTGTTGGCCACACTCTGGGCTCTTTTCCTTTCTCTCCTTTTCTCTCCCCTTCCCCCTCCCCCCTCTCCCCTCCTTCTCCCCTCCCTTCCCTTCTTTCCTTTTTCCTCATCCCTCCCTCTCCCCCTCTCCTCCTCCCCATCTCCTTTCCCTCCTTCCTTCCTCCCCTTTCCCCCTTTCTCCCCCCTCCTCCCCCTTTCCCTCCTCCACTTTCCCCCCTCTCCCCTTCTTCCCTCCCTCTCCCCTTATTCCCTCCCCCTCCTCCTTTCCTTTTCTCAATTTTTGCTTGGAGGCAGGATCTACTAAGTTGCTCAGGGTTGGCCTTAAAATGAGGATCCCCTATTTCAGCTTCCAAAGCAGCCAGGACCACAGCCTTGTGCTGCCATGACCCTGTCCAGGTCTCTCATGATCACCTCCGCTCTCTACACTCTTTTTGTATTCCCTGTTTCTTTAATGGTAGAAAATGTATAGAAAATGCCAGAAAGGGATTCTTGCCCATTTTTAAAGCCTAGAACGTAGCTACACCCATGAGGTCTCTCTCAAAAAATATCGTGACCTAAACAACAGTGCTACTTCACAGTGCTGGTGTGGATGGGAGAAATCTCACAGGGACCACCCTTCGATGGAGAACTCTGGGAAATTACTCACTGTTAGAAGATGGGGAATCGGTCTTCTCCAGGAACAATCCCTGGATGGATTACCTAATCCCAAGCAGTCATATCTGAACAAATACATGTAGGAGAACCGCCAACCAGAACCAGCAGAATGTATTCATATATACACGTGCATGCATGTTTGCGTAAATACACATACAGTAACTAAAGGAAAAGATTCTAAAGGTGACAGTTGCTGGCGGGCACTGGAGTAGAGAGGGGGGATGATAAAAACACAGTCCTCAAGTATGACATTTTCAAAAAGATTGAAAATAAATACAAAGGGATTTTGTAGTGTAGTGGGGAAAAATTGGAATACGGGGCTACAGAGACAACCCAGTGGATGAAGGACTTGCTGTGCAATGTAAGACCAAGAGCTTAGGTCCCCAGCACTGGGGTAGCCTGTAGTTTCAGATGCAGAAGCAGAGCCAAGGTATCCCTGGGGCTAGCTAAACTAGCAGTATTAGGAATGCTCAACTGAGAGAACCTGCCTTGATGAATACTTTGGAGAGTGATTGAGGAAGACTTTTGGTGTACTTACACACACTCACATGTGCCCACGCTGGTGAAAAAATGCACACACATCATAGAGAAGCACATCATACACATAGCCATACGCAAGCAGATATTGACAACTTGAATATGAAATTTCTTAATACCATTACAATTCTTTTATCGGCACAGGTGTCTACATATGTGTGTGTGCTGGCACATGTATGTATGTGCATGCATATGTAGACATGTATGTGTGTGTGGTCTGGCACATGTATGTACATGTATGCATTTGTGGACGTGTGGATATGTGTGTGTGTGTGTGTGTGTGTGTGTGTGTGTGTGTGTTTGTAGTACATGAGTTTGGGAGCCCACAAAGGCCAGAATTGGATCTTCTGAAGTTGGTTACAGGTTGTGAGTCACTCCTGTGGGTATTTGCAACTGAACTTAGTTCCTCTGGAGGAGAAGCAATCGCTCCTAACCACTGAGCCATCTCTCCAGCCCAGTAACATGTTTTTAAAATCACAGCCTTTGGAAAGTGTGGCATGAGGATAGCACAGTCACTGCCTTAGGTGACACTGGTATGTGAGGTGACAAGACCAAGACGTCATTGCCACCAAGGTCTCTTTCCTTGCCATCAAGGCAAGTTTCCTTAAGATTTAGTCTCTTCCACAGATACGGACTTTTTGTTTGAGGAGCGCTTGAGAGTTCACAAAGGGGCTGAACACGCTTTAGCCAGCGTGTTCTCTGCTGCTCTGTGAAGTGGGTCTTAATGAATTCCCTTTGCTTTCACCTCTCAGGTTTAAGGAAGGCAACTTATCAAAGGCTTCATCTTTCAAATGTCCCTAGGAATTAGGGAAGTGCGTTCCTCTGGAAGAAATAACACGGGGCAGTTGTCTACTTGAAATGCAAGTGAGAAGAGATTGGTGCTCAGAAGGGGAGAAGGTGCTAGAAGCGGAGTTTTTGAAGTGTATAATTTGCCTGGCACCATCCCTCAGTGAGATCTAGGGCCTCCAGGCATGACCACACTTAAACCCCAACACTTTCATTGTGAACTGCTGAAGAATTCCCCAAACACCCCTTTGGGAAGCTCGCTCCCACCTTCTCTAAAGTTCCGAGGAAGGGAAATGTTTCCCTTGTCTTCCTCGCGTCTGTGGTATGTGTGTCAGGCCAGTTGGGTCTTGCTTTTAATTCAGTCACTGTAAGAGGCTTGCTTTCTCCACCTAGTGGCCAAGAATGAACCCAGTGAGAGGAGAGGGAAGTAAAAGGTAACCAAGCAGAGGAGCCACATTGGCAGTTGGATGCTTCCAGGATTAGCTGACTGCTCCTGCTGACTCTGTACCAGACCCTTCACCTCCGCCATCAGTCCCCACTCCTCAGGCAGTGGGAATGCTTCCTGACCCTACTGAAGCAGGAGGATTCAAGTGACTTGCCCAAGTTCACACAGGCACAACAGGCAGTCTCCTCTATTGCACTTGCTTCCAGAACTCAGGACAGCGGGCATCCTGTGATTATCTTGTCATGACAAATATCAGTCCCTCAGCTTAGAGATAGGACCGAAATAAGTGGATCTGGGATGGGATTGAGTGGTAGGAAAGACTAACTTCTCTCTCTCTCTCTCTCTGTCTGTCTGTCTGTCTGTCTGTCTGTCTGTCTGTCTCTCTCTCTCTCTGTGTGTGTGTGTGTGTGTGTGTGTCTGTGTGTGCACAACAATAAGTTTGAGTGTGTGGTAGAATATGTCCAGAAGTTTCAGTGTGAGCTTCTTGATATGAGTGTAAAACTGTGAGTGTGAATATATGCATATGAGTGTGAGATTGAGTATTATATCCTTGTATGAAGTCGCATGTTTGTGTGTCTGGGTATCTGAGAGTACATAGGGAAAGGGCATGCACAGGTGTGAGAATGTATGAGTTCACGAGTGATGATCCTAACGTGGGTATGCAGATCAGCATGTGAATGCATGTGGTTTCATACGTGTCTTAGTATGGAAGTCAGTTTGAGGTGAAAATATGTATGAATGGCACTGTATGTAAGTCTACATGAGTGTAAGAATGTGTGAGAGTGTCTTATGTGGTTTGGAGTGTGTGGATTTGCATGTGAGTTATGTGGAGGTTGCATTTGTGTGGGAGTGTGAGATTTTCAGATTTTGAGTGTAAGGAACTCTGAGTCTGTGAATATACAATGTGATTATGTGGACGGGTGTACGTGGGTGTGTATTAGTGTGTGTACCATTGTGAATGTTATACACCAATACTCTGAGTATTGGTGTGTACAAGCATGAGTGAGTGTGAACATGTGTGTGAGTGTAGGCATACGGATGTCCACAGGAGTGTAAGTGTGCATGAATATGGGTGTGCACATGAGTATGCACATTGTGAAATTTTGAGTGTGTAAGTGTGAGTGGATTTATGGGTGTGTGGAGATGTGAGTGTTTTGCATATGGACAACTGCATTGCGTTTCTGGGTGTACATGAGTGTTTATGCTTATCGACTCTGCGTCTGATCAGTGTGTAAGTAGAAACATGTACTTCTATGGAGGCTCTGCCAGTCGCATCATCAAGTTTCTATGTCACGTCCTTTGCCTCAGCGGCATCCAGAAGGGAGAATCTAGAGGAACTGCCATTTTACAACTGTTCACAGCCCAGTGTGAAGTTAACAGAGTCCTCGGTGACCTTACCAGGAAGGAAGATGGGAATGCGGGGAGGGGAGGGGATCTGATGCCCTCTTCTGACCTCCGCAGGTACTCTAGGGGTGTGTATGTCTGTGCGTGTGTGTGTGTGTGTGTGTGTGTGTGTGTGTGTGTGTGTGTGTGTGTGTGACATACACACAGAGTAAATAAAAAAAAACAAAATAAAAATAAAACAATATATAAACCCAGTGGTGACTGACAAGGCTCGGGGTACGGACTGCTTGGTGAACGGTAACAGAAACCTTGGCATTTCTTGGAAAACGCATGCAAACTCAACTATTCCTGTATCGGTCTCGAGTTGGCATACAAGCACAGCGCCCTTGCCATCCCACTCTGAGATACAAGTGATGTCATACTATGGATAAAGGGTACATCCCCCTCTGAGATACAAGTGATGTCATACTATGGATAAAGGGTACAGGTCATACTATGGATAAAGGGGGACGGCTCAGCGGGCAAAGTAGTTGGACAAGGCGTGAGTTCTGATTGCCAAGAACTCATGCAAAGCAGCAATGCCTGCTTGTAATGCCAGTGCTCCTACAGCAAGCTGGGGGGAGACAGGAGACCCCCTGAAAGCTGAAGGGCCAGCTAGCCTGAGGTACACAGCAGAGAAAGTGAAGTCTCAAACAAGCGAAGTCTCAGCACCCAAGTGTGTTTTCTGACGTCCGTGGGTGCACTGACAGATAGGCAGATGGATAGACAGACAGACACGCATTTCTCCTACACTACACCGATAAGACAAGAAAGATGCAATTCCGGTCACTAGCAACTGCACCCACAAATGTAATTACTAGCAATGCTAACTACAGGTCTGTAGAGATGACTGAACAGCTAAGAGCATTTGCTGCTCTTTCAGACGACCCGGGATCAGTTCCGAGCACCCACGCTGTGGCTCGCAGCTGCCTGTAAGCTCAGGTTTGAATGATCCAGCACCCTCTTTCCGTGTCCACTGGCTCCTGTTCACAAACCGTGTGCAGAAATGCATGCTGGCTCACATATATAGATTTTTTTTAAAATTACTAAACAGAATTAAACACGAAGAGATGAATTTGGTTATAGACTTAACCTCCCTTCCTGTAAAGTGGACCCAGTAAACATGCGTGACGATGAGCAAGGGTTTGAAAATGACCCAGTCCCCTGGGTACTAGGAAGTGCTTCTCATCGGAGTGTTTGATAACAACCCCCAAGTTAATGTAGAGGTTTACAGCTTTTAGACATTCCCCTTGTGTTTTCTTGTTTCACACAGAAGCTCTGCTCCTGGGCTATCTTCCACATTTTTCAAAGAAGAAAACTGTGATTCTCACCATTTCTTAGTGTGTCCTCCAAGATTGCAAAATTAACAGAGGGAGACACCACTGAGAGCCCCATTATTTACAAGTAGAGGATGTGGTTTGACACTGTGTCCCTGTGACCATCCCCCACAGGAGCTTAGTGATAGACAGCAGCGGGGGGTGACTGGTGGGTGTCATTGCTCATGGTTCCAGGAGCTGACTGGACCCAGACAGGATGCTGTCACTCAGGAGGGTCTCCTCTGTTTGTCACCACAGTGTAGCAGTCACTAACATCACCTTGGAGTCTTTTTTTTTTCTCCCAACTGAGCCGGGAAGATGTCAACAGACGGATACCAGAATGACTGAGCGTGGCATCTCTCTTTCTATCTCGAAGAGGTCTCTCCTTAGGATCACGGTGACTTCCACCTGTTCTGACATTTTACAGGATGGCCCTGCGCTCCTAAAGAGCGTGTCTCAAAGAGAGAGGGAGCTGTACCTCTAAAATCTGTAAGTCAGTTTCTCCATGTTTGTCAGAAACCTGTCAATCAACCAGGCCCTATTCGAGGGGAAGGGAATGAAATTTTACCTCTTAAAAATGAAACAAGACCTTCAAGGAAATGGATGGATCTTGGGATTATTCTATTAACCCAGACTCAGGAAAACAATTACCACCTGTTCTTTCTTATGCCGGTCCTCTTCTAATTGTTACACATGTGCATCTGTGGGAGTGAACGTGTGGGGTCCATGGGGGTGAAAAGGGTGTGATGGAGATAGAAAGACTTGAGGAGAGAAAGAGAAGAGGAGGGCTGTGAGCAGAGACCTGCAGACACTGACTTTTGAGCATCTCTCAGCCAAGGGCTGGTCCACCAGCAAGTACTCTGCACCTATTCAGACAGCCATTGCTTCCAAGTGCCCTGGTTTTCGCATAAAGGAAGCCAAGCAACAGGAGAAAGCCTCCAACCAAGGTGAAAGTAATCCCAAGTGAAGGGGTGGCCTGTCCTCAGATCTGCTGTGTGCTGGGATATTTAGGAAGCCATCTTAGTCTTCGAAAACAATTGCGATGACCAGGATAGCATCCTCTGTGTGTAAGGTTGCTAAAGAGCTGGGTTTACATCACTTATCCTTGTAGGGAGGACAAGCCTTCCCGAGGCTTAATCCTCCGTCTTTGGGTGCTCTGAGCTCTTAGCCCTCTGAGCTCCAGTGGGGCTCAGTGACACCATACCATGCCCACCTTTCTTCCTCTAGTTTCCTTTCAGCAACAACAATTTTAACATCACTTACAGATTGGGTCGTACCTTGTTTTCTACTTGCCTGCTTAGAATTATTTAACATTTTCTCTCAGCTGTAAACCATGGTGAATGCTACAAGAGGTTTTTTCAGTTTAAGGTTTGTGATTCTTCGTGGGGGGTGTGTGTGTGTGTGTGTGTGTGTGTACATTCAAGTGAGTGTATATCCATATGACAGACATCAGGAGTTCATCAATTTGAATAGGCTGGCTGATTGATGAGTCCCCAGGTCTTCCTGTGTCTGCCTTCCTGGATCTGGGGTTACTGTTCCAAACAAGACCTTCACTCTGTAATACATGAAGGGAAGAGGTGAAACAACATAGTTTTTAATATACTGTTCTGCAGAAAGGGACTCGATGTGGAGAAAAATTAAAAAATGGGTGACTTGACTCTAGACAATAGTTTGTAAAGTCCCTGAGTGTGAGAAATTCTTGCCTCCAATCCCTGCCATAGGCTGGTGCTTTAGAAACAGTCTTCATATTCTTCTAGCTTAGCTCCCTTCCTATTAGTTCAATACAGAAAACTGTATTCAGTGAATGTTGTAGGGTTTGGCCTGCTTTCATTTCTGATCCCAGATGACCATCCACAACGTAAAAGTTCTGAGACAAGCAGGTGGCAAACCTCAGCTGGGGAAGTGAGGGCCCCAGCTCCTCCTCATCTGTGACCCCAGGGGACTCTAAGCACACCTCCTACCTAAAATGAACCGTAATGGTTTATTTCCTATATCACTCTGCATGTCACTATGCCTGGCTTCTTATGTTGTCCTGTGAATCAAACTCCAGTTCTCACGTTTTCTAAGCCAGTACTTTACCAACTCCTAGGTGATTCTCAGTTCTCTGTTCTATTTTGTTACAATGGAGTCAAGCACTGTGTTCTGTCAGTGGAGGCAGAATGTTCTGGAAATCTCTTACCTTCCTTTGGTCAAGGGAAATCTGACCTGGATCAACGTTGGCAGTTATCTGTATGTGCTCCCGTTTTTAAAAAGTACATTGAGAAGAGGGTTTCAGGGTCTAACAATGATGACGGAGCAATTGCCTTTTTTCTGCTGAGAAGAAATCAGACTTTAACCGATGGCAGGAAAATATGAGAGAGACCAGAAACCCTGGGAGATGGCAGATGGGGTTCAGTCTTGCAGCAAGCAGATGCTTCTCTTCTAGATAATCTGAGACTCCACAGAGGAAGAAGAGACCTGACTGGAAGTAATTAAAACGTGGCAGTGGGGACATTAGCCGAACTTTAAAACTCTGAACCAGAAACACCACGGGCCAAACCATTTGGAAGCATTTTGAGAGAAAGGTTACAATTCACTACAGATGGGAAGCCATGCTGAACTCAGTGGTCCTTGAGACAGGGAAAAGGATGAGTGTCTTTGAGATCAAAGATGGCTCAAGCGTATTATGTCTAAGGAAAACAGCGAGCACTACAGTGATGGTGACTTAAATCATAAGTATGCAAATCTAGTCTAATTGTCAAGAACAGCAAGAACCTTCCAGTTAAGAATGTAGTGACTGCCACATGACAGTATCAAGACGGAAACAAAATTTTAGGAATAAAGCTCAGAAAATGTTAATGTCTTGCATTTCATTTTTATAAACATTTTATGATTAAAATACTTTGTGTGTATGTGTGTGTTATAGGAAGGCTTGCATATGCTACAGTGTTTGTGTACAGGTCAGAGGACTTGCATGAATCCATCGGCTCACTCCTACCATGAAGATTTCAAGAGTTCAAATTCAGGTCATTGGAATTGACCTCGAGAGCTTTTACTTTCTGAATCACCCAGGGATCCAGTCCCTTGTGTTTCCATAGCAGTATGTAATTCGCTAGCCACCATGAAGCTGATTGACTGTCAGAACAATACAGGTGAGCTTTATCCCAAACTGAGTTGAATCAATCTTTGGGTAGGTTTTAGGGTTGTCCTACTGAACAAATAAAGGTATAAGACACCATGTAAAGATACCATGTAAATGTGGATGTCTGGTAAACAGTAAAGAACATTTTTTTTGTGTGTAAATAGATGTCCTATACAATATCTTGGAGCCAATTATAATAAAATGTATACATATTCACTGAACATCCGAAAGTCAGCCTTCACTAGGTGTTCTACAGCAAACCTAGGAGGGTAGCAAGGGAGAACTATGAGGAACTTGTGTGGTGGTTTGAATGAGAGATGTCTCCGACTGGCTCACGTATTTGAACGCATGGTCCCCAGTTGATAGTGTAGTTTGGTAAGGTCATAGAGCTGTTAGGAGGTGGAGCTTTTCTGGAGGAACTACGTGACTGGAGAAAAACTTTGAGGTCTATAGCTTTGCTCCATTTCAGTCAGCTTCCTCTGCTTTGTGGTTGTTGGAGATGTGATCTTTCAGTCACATGATAACTTGCGACGGTAGCTACAGCCAGTCAGTGAGCAGATAAGGTTTTCCTCCAATGTAGCAGCATCAGAAAATAGGTAATAGATTACACTCACCTATAGACTGCAAGTTGCTAACCCCTGAGCCAAAGATACACAAAGGGAATTAGACATCAGATGGAATTAGCACACCCCAGGAGAGTGGCCACTGCAGTATCCCAGTTAGTACTGAGACCAGCAGGGGGTTTTGATAATCAACTTGGTCTCTGCCACCACTTATAAATATAGGTCCAGCCTAGAGAGGACACATTTGCCTTGTGACTTGTGCATTTGAAATGCATGCACTCTGAGTTTATAGACGAAATGCTTTCCTGTGTGAATTTAAATAACATAAATGGGCTTAAAACATTTCCATGTCCTTGAAAATATTGCCTGAACATACTTTACTCTTCAGAATTTGATTATCTGTTATTTTTAAAGATGTGCATCATGCATTGACCTTATTGAGGACCTCTCATTACTTATATTTATAGAAATTTTGGTGTCTTATTTTGGGATTAAGGCTGGAGAGGAGAACAAAGGGTAAGGGTCCAAAAGCAACTGAAGGAAGACCCCAGACTCAAGTGTCCAAAGACAAAGAACCTTTACTCTGCAGAAGCAACAGCACTCGGAGGTCAGCCATTCTCCAAAATGGTGACACCAGACAAAGGCACACAGGCCTTCTTATAGGGAACCAGGGGAAACTCTCTAGAAGGATTAGGTAATCTAAAATTTCATTGGTGGGTATTAGGGGTCACAGGTGGTCAGTGGTCTGCATTCCTATGTCATGAACGGTTAACCAGGTTAACCATAGGGTGAGATGGGGCTTCTCAGCACAGATGACCCATTCTGAGGTAAGATAGTTCACCATTTCTGTGGTTATCCCCAGGCTGTTCCTTGGGAGGAAGTTTTATGACCTAGTTTCTGGGACTTATAGTCTGTCTCTGGAGCTAGAGCCTTATAACCCTCTTTTTGAAATCAGGCCTGGTCCTCAAATGGGGACAGATGGGGTTTATGTCATCCTTTCAGGTGTTCAGAGAGGAACAGAGCAGAGCCATCCCGGTTCAGCTGATCCTGTCCACATGCACCCAACCTCAAAGGATCTGTTTTAGTTTCTTCTCCTTGTGACAAAATAGCTTACAAAAGCAAATTTCAGAAGAAAAGGTTCATGACGACTCTTGGTTTAAAGAGGGATATGGTATACTATGTCAGGAAAGTCACCAGGATAGAAACATGAGTCAGTCAGGAAGCAGAGGGCAGGCAGGAAGTAGGGCCAGGCTATAAAACCTCAAGGCCCACCTGCATTGACTCTTTCCTCCCCCACCTCTACTCCATACAGGAATCACCTCCTCCCCAAACATCACCATGAGCTGTAGACCATAGACACATAAATCTGTAGGAGACATTTCACATTCAAACAACAGGGTCCTACTTGTCATCCTTTAAAGTTGGACTTCTCAAAACCCCTCTCCCACCCCTATAAATGAATCCTATGGTTACACCTAAATTATCAGTAATTGTCCCTCAGAAAGAAATGAACCAACAGATATCACTGGTTAGAAATCAGAGTTTAGAGTGAGACAGTAAAAGTGGCGGGTAGTTCAAATGTCATTTAGGAGGAAAAACATGGTGTCCTTACAAATAAGTATATGTGAAAAAGAAACAAGATGGTGGACACCACTGTGTGTGTCTAGTCTTCCCACCTCATGAGGTGTTACGGTTTCATTTTTGATAAAAAATCACCCAGATGAAAAAGTAACTGAGAAAAGAAAGCATTTGCTAGGCTCACAGATTCAGGTTAGAGTCCATTGCTGTGTGTCAGTCAAGGAAAGTTCTTCAAGCATCACATTCACGATCAAGAACAGGGAGAATAAATATGCGAACCCTAGCTTGGATGTTCAATCCTTAGTACTCAGCCAGCTTTCTCTGCTCTTACACAGTTCAGGACCACCTGCCTAGGGAATGGCGCCACTCATGATGGGCTGGATTTATTAAAAATAAAGACAGTCAAGATAGACTGGGTCAATTAATAATTAAGAGAGCCCTCTACAGACACTCCTACCATCTGGTGTCTAGTGCTTTAGTTATTTGGGGGAAAATAAGAATAGATTTTCTATACTAATGCATTTGGGGAATTTCTCACTAGGCCTACCTTTCAGGGGATGTTGCTATATTATATCAAGTTGACAGTTTAAGTTAGGCAGCACAGCAGGTAAAGTACACTTTTTCTCCTCTGGGTTTCATATATACCTGTATGAAGAGAATATGTCCGTGGACACTGTGTCTGTTGTGGGCCTAGGTCTCAATGGTTCTTGCACGTTTCTGCTTGTTCTGCTCTCCCAGCTGTCAGTAAGAGGCATATTCAAAGCTCCATTGCTGCTTTTAGAAAATTGGTTTGGAACATCTAGTAGAAAGCTAAGCCAACCCAGACTGTATCTGTCCACCCTTAGCTGATCCCACCATAGTTCACAGACCCATGGGGACAAGTAACCGTTATTCACTAACAATCACTGCTAACTAGAGTCGTCCCATGGCCATGATACTCTCTTATATTCACTTGTGCTTATGCAGCCTATTTCCCTGTTAGCACATTCAATGTGCTTAAAAAGAAGGGTGCTCAGGGGATTAGGACAGACCCAAGAATGAGGCAACCACAGATAATGTGATAGGGACAATGACCAATGTCAAATGCCTTTCCAAGCATTTTAACTATTGGGGCAATCTGATAAACTAACTTGGAGAACTTTGGATCCTTAAATCCCATGACTGTCAGCACCTAAGGGAGTAGACCTCCTTCTCAACAGGTCTGTCTTCTTGCTCCAGGAGCTCCATGTTCTCTGGACACCTAGGAGTTCTCTTCTCTTGGGCATCACCTTGTTCCCATAATGGGTGAGTAGGGCACAGAGCCTATTATGCTCAATGTCCCCGTGGCTTTGTCTAGTAAGAATCCAGGGAAGCCTATTCCAATGACCTATGTGGGACTAACTGCATGTGTAGGTCTTCTCTTTGCCTACTCTGCTTAACATAGGATGTTATCCCATTGCATACAAGAGAAAATTGAGCTTCACAAAGTTCAGAATGGCGAAGAGGATAAGAAGAAAGGTGTTTACAAGCAATGCCATGCACTATTAAATAAATAAAAAACGCTATATCCTACAGCCACTAACTGATGAAATTTTAGTGGGAAAATCCAACCAGTGAAGTGGCTGATAGTTTCCCACAGGGAAAAGGAAAGACACTTTAGAGAAAAGATTCATAAACCAGATATCAACATCTCCTTGTAGCAGATTGAATTTTCCAAGGATGGTTCACCAAGATACTTTAGCCTACATGCCTTCTTTAAAATTACTTTTTTTAAAAAGTTACTATTTACTACTCCCTCCCTCTACCCCTGCCCCCTGCCCCATGTGTGTGTGTGTGTATATATATATATATATATATATATATATGTGTGTGTGTGTGTGTGTGTGTGTGTATGTATGTATATATATATATATATGTGTATATGTGTATATGTATATGTATATGTATATATGTATATATGTATATATGTGTGTGTGTGTGTGTGTGTGTGTGTGTGTGTGTATGCCATAATTTGTGTGGAGGTTAGAGGACAACAGGAGCCAGTTTATCTTCTACCATGTGGGTTGTGGGTATTGAACTCAGGTCCTCAAGCTTTCTGGCAAGCTCCTCCACCTGCCAATCCATCTTGCCAGCCCCTCCATGCTTTACTTACAATGAACGTAACTCCATATTCTCACATCAAGTTGGAAAATTAACTCCTTATAAACTTCAAGGAAAATTTGTGATAACCTTAATCAATAGAGTAAATTCTGTGATTTCTAGGGTTAGCACAAAAATATGTGCTCCCCTTATGCTGGTTATGCTGTTGTTTTTTGGTTGTTCACTTGACACAAGTTAGAGTCATCTGCGAAGAGGGAACCTCTGTTGAGAAAACCCCTCCATCAGGTTGGCCTGCAGACACTGGTGTGTAGGATTTTTTTTTCTTTTTGATGAATGACTAATGTGGGAGAGCCAAGATCATTGTGAGTAACATCACCTCTAGGCAGTAAGTTCTAGCAATCAGGGTGAGCAAGCCAGTGAGCAGCACTCCTCTGTGGTCTCAGCTTCAGTTCCTGCCTGGAGCCTTGTCCTAATTTCCCTTAGAGAACATTTCTCATTCACTGGAAAGGTCTGCTCCTGGATCCAGTTACCATTCTATTAGGAATGTCAACAGCCCTCATGGAGGCAAAAGAAGGAGAAACAATCAGTTCCTTTAGTCTGCAGTCGAAGCATACACCCAAAAGACACAGCCGTGGTAGTGGAGAGAACCCAATTCAGCTTCCTGGAATTCTGTTGGAATTCATTTGGTTGCTTGGTTACTTTGGTTGTTTGAGGGGGGAAAATAACAATAGATTTTCTATACTAATGCATTGCCTTGGATATTTTCTGAGTTTTCAAAAATCTACAGTTGATCCAAAACTCTTTTATTCCCAGGACTTGAAAAAATTGTGAAGCAACTGGTCGAAATGTCACTGCACATGTGTTCTTGGCAGTCATGAAGATCGTTATTACCTGAATCACCTGGCAAAACTCAGTTCTCTGCCAGAAGGGGGTTGCTTCTTTATTGGTGAAATACTAAGATCTGTGGCAGAGCCAGCATCCTGCTGGTGCCTGATGATCTGGAAATAGGAGGAGTCACAGAGATTTTTACCTGGAAGGGTCTTACCTTTCTGCCTTTCTTTCTTCTTTTCTTCCTTCTTTCTTTTCTCCTTTCCTTTCTCTTTCTTTTTCTTTCTCTCTTTTTCTTTCTCTTTTTTCTCTTTTTCTTTCTTTCTTTCAAAGATTCCTATGATCCTTTCTGTTTGTCTTTTGTCAGTGTGTTTGTTTTGCTGTTGGTGGTGTTTTTTGCTTTTTGTTTCTTTGTTTCTTGAGGCAAAGTCTCACTCAGTTCCCCCTACCCCAGGCTGTCCCCATCCCTAATGCTTTAAGTCTGGCTGCATGGGGCTCTATTTGATTGACCTTTAACAAACCAGGGAAGATCACTGCAAGCACAGAAAGGAAGTTATGTGTCCTCACACTAGAAGCAGGTCTCCCTCTGTTGGGAGATCCATCTGATGAAGGATGTTCCTTACCTAACTTTAGGATGCATCTTGATGTATCTGTCCCTAATTGCAAGGAGGGAAGTGGTCAGCCTGAGGACCAAAAAGAGAATTGAAAGTCCTGAAACCGGGTCCTGCAGGCCAGCCATGTTAACTAGGTTCTGTTTCTACTTGTATCTGATGGAGAACAAGAGCCCAGGGAAAGCTTGACATGCCTACTTTTAGGCTTTCCCACAATTGTAAGCTGGAGGCTACTAGAGGCCTCCTCCCTGGCAACAGACACTGAACTTTCCCAGAGGGCACAGTGACAGTCTGTTTAGGAGACCCAAACCTGGCTCTTCTGTTGACATGGCCCTCTCTCAGAAGTATGGCTCATCTCTCCTCAAAGTTACCTCTCATTCATGGTTGGCTCCGAGACAGCCATGTGCCTTATAGTGCAAAAGAATATTTTGCAGCCAGTGGTTGGTGAGGATGGCTGAACTGTGGACTAGCTGAACTGCCAGCTGGATTTACATTCTCCTTCTAACTCTGTCTACTGTTCAAGTTCACCCACCCTCAGAGTGAATGTAGTGTGCTCGGCTCCCAGAAGAGTTAGTCACAGGAAGGAGGTTAGGGAAATGGACTTGGAAAGTACAGGCCAAGCCAGGGCCATTCACCTCTGAGAGAAGGCCAGGTTCTGAAGAAGGAAACCAAGCAGTCTGACAGCTCGGTCAGTAAACTCAGCCTGGCACTGTCCGAGGAGCTGCACCCACAGACCTGCTGTGGCGGCTGGCATCTCTAACTCCAGTGCCCAAGGGGTGGAACCAGGCTGAACCCTGGGGTTTGCAGACAGCCTTGCTTATTTCCAAGTCAGTAAGAGATCCTGTCTCCAAAAGAAAAAGGTAGATAGAAACAGAAATCTGAGTAACGGCACTGAGGTTGTCCTTTGTCCTCCACATACACAAGTACTATGTGTATTCTCTCTCTCTCTCTCTCTCTCTCTCTCTCTGTGTGTGTGTGTGTGTGTGTGTGTCTATCTGTCTGTCTGTCTCTGTCTGTATGCCTCTCTCACCTCTCTCACACAGACTTTCTCTCCATGTGTATGTCTGTCTTGTCTGTCCTCTCTCTCTCTCTCTCTCTCTCTCTCTCTCTCTCTCTCTCTCTCTCTCTCTCACACACACACACACACACACACACACACACACTTATCACAGTTATTTTGGGGTTTGGTTTAGAGGTGTAAAACGCTCAGAGTCCCCATAGAGTTAGTTCTCCAGTTCCTTCTAGTTGAAACAGCTGGAGACGCAAGGCTACATACTCACCACAGGCTGATGATGTCACAGTGCCACAGGTTTATGAGGTCACTGCAGATCCCACCATGGGCTAGGAGCTCCCATTTGGTGGAGCATCATTCAGTGGTCCTGATGTGATAACTCGGGATACAGAAACGAGCATGAAAGGAAGAAGCAGTTTTAGGGTGATCAGATGAGACCGTCCACACTCTCCCGAGTCCAATCAAGCTTTCTCTCTTTTCGGAATTCCATCTCCTTGGGAGCCACACTTAGAGGGAACTTTACCTGGATGTTGGCAGAGGGCACTGGGGCAGTGGAAGGGACCCAGACTGAATTAATAAACGGCCCTCATTGCCTGTGCTTGGGGTTAGGCAGGGAAGAAAACATCCTTGAAGGAAAGCACACAGACGAACAGAGGATCTGTGACAGGACCTTGACCAAGCACTCTTACTTAGACCTGAACTCTCAGGAGTGTCTCAAGTCAAGAGAATGAGTGAATGAAGAACACCGGAAACTGGCTGTGTACACACACCTGTGCACTCTGGACTCACAGGCAAGCAAGACAGACTGAGCGCTCAGGTGGGCTTGGACTACACACTGAGTCTGAGGTCAACTGGATCATATACTGAGATCCTGTCTAGGACAAAAGAGTCAACCAGTCAGCCAACCAAATAGCGGTTGGGATTATTTTTGCCTCAGTGATATAGTTCGCATTCTGGGATAGCCCCAAGCATGGGTTCAAGCTCTTTTGATCCACTCACTCTGCTAGGAATGTTCTAGAAACTTCCACTGTTGTCACTGTGTTGGTTAATTGGAGTATTGATGAGGTGCTTCAGGGGAGAAGATTAAAAGAGGGGACAACCCACTCTGGATGTCAGCGGCACCATCCCGTGGGCTGGGGTTTTAGACTGAACACACAGAAGAAAGAAAATGAGTAATCCTGAGTAATGTCTGAGCTCTGGCATTGTATTTCTCTGCCCCATACAACCATAATTTCCCTACCATGGTGGCTCATAGCCTCTGAACTATGAATCCTTCCTCCCTTAAGCTGATTCTTGTCAATATGGTTATATAAGATCAGGGAAGCTCATTGGTAGTTAGACACAAACCATTCATTTGTTCAGAATGCCCACCCCTTCTGAAAGCCACTGAGCACTGACAGCTGAAAACACCACATCTCTACTGTCTCTTCCACAGCCCCCACCTTATCCAGTTGCTCACAGTGCACTGACACCCTTGCCCTCGCTTCACTGACACACATGGAGGGCCAAAGCTGGGGGAATTGGCATCTCTTATCGAATTAATAGAAAGTGAAAACGAATTCAACAGGAAACATGAGGAGCGCTTCATTAGAGTCTGAGGAAAAAGGAACAGGGCAGAATTGTTGGGAATTCCAGGAGGAAAGAGAAACGAAGATCTCCAAGTGACCGCCTCAAGGGCAGGCTTCTCATGATCTCATTGAGGGGACAATTATTCCTCCCATCTCCTTAGCATCTCTTCAGATGAATCCGCTTTCCTGGGAGTGGTCTTTTAGACCATAGGACCAACAGACCAAGGCACATTAATGTTTAAGGGGAGAGATAGTGATGTATAATATTTTAATATCTGAGGCAGATCAGAAGGCCACATCTTTACCTAGGGTTAGAATTCAAATCTAATCCTTTTGAAAAAAGAAGGCAGTAATTTTTTCCGTAGTGGCTTTCGACAAATTCCTGAGACCTCATTTTCATGGCATTCTAAATCTTACGGGAGAGCAACCCAAGGAAACATGGAGGCCCATTCTCAATGGCTTCCAAGGCCTCATTTGGCTACCTTCCCTAGTGACCATACACCAAGAGGAAGGACTTTATCAGAAGAGGAACCTTATCTCACTACTCTTTATTTGGGACCAAGAATAAGTCTTAATTTTATCAGGCAAGAATGGTTTCCCAGCCTGAAATGGCACTTTAAAGGAACCTTAGCATCTGACTTCTAACACAGATCTTTTAATACTAGCCACCGAACATTTAAATATCTTATCTACCTGGGCAAACCAGTACTACTACTCAACCTTTCTTCATCAAATATTCTTTTTTTGTTTTTTAAAGATTTATTTATTTTGTATGTGAGTACACTGTAGTTGTCTTCTGACACACCAGAAGAGGGCATCAGATCCCATTACAGATGGTTGTGAGCCACCATGTGGTTGCTGGGATTTGAACTCAGGACCTCTGGAAGAGCAGTTGGTGCTCTTAACCACTGAGCCATCTCCCCAGCCCTTCATCAAATATTCTTTGTTGCATATGCAACATGCCATGGGGATTGCATATACAACATGCCATGGGGTCTGCACATATAACATGCTATGGAGTCTGCACATACAACATGCCATGGGGACTGCCAAAAACACTACATTTTAGAAGTATCGGTTTAGTATAAAATTACAGCAATATTAGATGAATCAATTTTGGCATAGCTGTGTATTGAAATGTTATTCAGCCAGGAACAGGAGCCAACCTATTCTATATGTAAGATGTATTGTTACTTAGATAACAATGAAAACACAAACCAGCAGGTACATTTTCCCTTGCATGCATGCTCATGTGACTGCCCTTGGGGAGAAAAGAAAACCACAAATTGGTAAAGGTGATGATTGCAGGTGAAAAGGTTTCATTTATGTTTCATATTTTGTATATTTTTTTACTACTCCAAACTGTGCATTGCTAATTAAAAACTGCAGGAAGATATAAAATAGAGCAAAATAATTGCTCTACTATTTACATTATTGACTGTACAAAGAGATATGTGTGGATTCAAATCAGTTTTAGTGTCCCACACATCCAAAAGACGAGAATCATTCAGAAAGTATTTCTGTGAAGATACAGACATACACACACATGTATCTATATTGGGTATATGGAACATCACCAATTTCACATAACTCCACCAACTGACACAAGATTTCTTTCCAAATATATTTTTCAAAGTTGTGTGCAGCTCCTGAGGAGACCAGAAGAGCCTGGAGTTATAGGCGACTGTGGTTCTTCTCGGAACAGACCTCGAGCTCTCTGCAAGGGCAGTGCACACTCCTAACCTCTGAACCGCTCTCCAGACTGTAACAAATGACTTTAAAATAACTTACTATTAAACAAAGTCCGGAAACACAAAACGTAAAGTACAGTCTATGTAGGGATTTTAGGAGGTATGCTGCTATGCACACACACCTGTAAAGGTAACTTTTATTTATGAATATAAAAAGTCTCCTCCAAGAGGCCTGGTCCAGAGCTGATGGCTGTTTAGGGAGGTTCTGGAATCCTTAGGAGGCCAGGCCACCCTGAAGTAATGAATTAGTTCACTGGGGGGGGGCATTTGGAAGAGGTATCCTGTCCACAGCTTGTTCCTGTCTCCCTTTCTACTTCCCTGTTGGCCAAAAGCGAGTTCCCTATGCTGTGTCTTCCTCTACCCATGATGTTCTGCCTCACTATGGACCCAGAAACGTAGAGCCAGTGGTGATGGCCTCTTAAACTGTGATCTTTGCTAATATCCTTGTTTCCTTACATCATCTTTATAAAGTGTTTCATCACAGTGGGCAACAACGATTCCCAGGAGCTAGGGTTATAGCTCAGTGGGTAAAGTACTTGACTAAAAGCATAAGGACCCAAGTTCAAATCCCTAGCACCCATGTGACAGGCAGGCATAGCAGCATATGCTTGTGATTTCTCTTTGGGGAGCAGAATAGGTGGGTCCTGTGAGCTTTTGGGCCTCCATCCTACCAGAACTATCATCTTCCCATTCATCAATACCCAGGTTCATAAGAACAAGAGGAAAAGAGCAGACGAAGGCCACTATCATCCTCTTCTGGCCTCTGCATGCACATGCACAGGCTTGAACAGCCTTGCACGCGTATGCACTGCACACACACCTGCACACATGTGATGGTAACTTTTATTCACAGATGTAACTGTTATCTTGAGTGCTTATTGCTGGATGAACTCACCCTTTCTCGTTCTTTCTGAACTCTGGTTCCCTGGTTCACCTCGGCTTTTCTGGCTCAAAACTCCTCTCCAAGCTGACTGATTCAAACTAGCTTCTCTCTGCTTCTGACTGAATTGTTCTGCTTGGCTTCAAACTAAGTCTGTCAATCTGTTCTAATCTTCTGGCTCCTTCTCATTCTCTGGCTTATTTCTGTCTTCACCCACAACCTGTTTCTATAAAACTGCCCTAGTAAAACTGCCTCCTCTCTGTCTCTCTCCCTGGGCTGCTCTTAAGTAGCCTCCCTTTCCCGTCCTGTTCTCATGAGTATTGGGCGTGTCCTATCTCTAACTCAGCCTGTCCAGTCTTTCTCTTGAGTCATCACTTTATCTGCCCCTCACTTAAATGTCACTTTCTAACTTGGATGCTTCCTTATACATACTAACCTTCTTACTTTCATCGTCTGGGATTAACGGTGTGTCCCAAGGGTGCATCTGCAATGCAGCCAGATCATGTCGACCTAGAAAGGTCTTCAAATGTGATCCTTTGCCAAAGCAGCCATGTTGCTGGATTAAAATTCCTCTACAACATCATATACTGCACACTACACATACAAATACAACCCTACCACACACATACAAAGAGAAGAAGTAAAAGTAACTAATAACCATAAGTGCAGAAATCAACAAGTGAAAAGAGGAGTCATAGAATACAATAAATACATGTTGAAATACTTTCAACAAAATCAAGTCTTTAAAAGAACAAAAGGGAAAGGCGGGCGAGGAAGAAAATGATTTATCCTTTATAAACACTATTTAAGCCAATACGAAACCACCCAGATTACTTAAACCAAGACCAAAAGCTGAATAAATATATTATAGACCCATGAATATCAAACAATGGGTGGGAAAGCCGAGGATGAGTTGACTTTAGCTAAACATTAACACTGCGAGAAGGAAACAGCACATTGCATCAGTCTGCTGAAGACCAGCTTAAAATCTTCGAAATACCTCAGTACACTAAATACAATAAAATTACCAAGAGAGGTGGGTACGTTTGTCTGACATGGTGTCAATATTTAAACAAAAATCGTAACAAATGATTGGAAATTAGAATGGGGGGGAAATCTTGTGTTGGCAGAGGAACCAACACAGTTAGTGGTTAAATAGAGCAAGAATGGACTGGAGAGAGAGGCAACAGAGTCATTCTGAAATGACGGTGATGCTGAGGTGCAGGGGGGTTTCAGTGACACTGGCATTCCGGTGCTCACAACTCACCTTTCAACACGGCACAGTGATATTAATATACCAACCAATTTTATATAGAAGAAGAAAGGCCAAGGAATAAAGAAGCTATGCGATTGATACAAAGTCTAGGTTAATTATGAGAGGAACCTCTGTCAAGCAAAGAACTGAAATAAAATAGAGCCACAGAACAATGTAGACCCTCTGTCAAACAAAGAACTGAAGTAAAATAAAACCACAGAACAATGTAACAATGGGAACTCTGATCTGAGACACAAGAGAGAGGGAGGAGAGAGGAGAGCCTTTGACCTAGGGAAAGATGACCATGAGGTCTATTGAACAAAGTATTTAGTGAGTCAGTTTCAATTTACAGATTATACAACACACACACACACACACACGCACACAAACACACACGCACACACACACACACACACACATACACACACACACACACATTATATATATATATATATATATATATTAGAGATTAAATACTAAAACAAGTTTTCATTTTCTCTCTCAAATAAACCTCTTCTGGTCTGTACACATGGGAAGCATCACAGAATCTAAAGCTACCTCCTGTACCAGTTTTCCAAGTTCACCAGAAGAAAACAATACAAGCTTTACGGCTGGACACAGGAATTGAGCACTGCACCTTTCTAGAGGCTGGGAGTCCAACCTGGAATCCACCATGATTATTTAAGATTGTGATTTAACATAATGTGATTTATTTTTCTTCAAACATGTTTGGGTTTTTATCGTGTAATAGTGGTCCACTATTGTAATAGTGGGATGGGCACTCCAGAATCTATATAGTCATTTGCATGTCGGACACTGGACTTTTCTCCTTGGGGCTATTAGGGTTGAACTTCTATGAACTTGTGTAGTATTCATTATACAGACACACACTTTCATTACATTTCCAAGAATAATAAGAGAAAAGTTGCTTGTTTATAGAGTGTGCATTTTATCTTGGAAAGAAACAGCCAGCTTCTCACATACTGTCTTGACTGGCTGCTCTCTCCTCAATCTGATATAGTCTAGGCTCTTTTTCTACAGTATGGGTTTGTGTGGTCACTGTTATTCTGTGTTCAAACTCCTTAGGTGGAAAAGCAGCATTATTTACATACAACACACTGACGAGACACTCCATTTGCCTTCCTGCCCACAAACCATAGAAGGACATATCTTACAAGGGGCAGGGGCATTTCTAATTTCTTGTTATTCTATCCCAGTAAGTGCATGGTTCTATAGAAGCATATTGAACTGAAGTTTATTGCAGTGGAAAGCATTGTAGGAAATTGGAAATAGAATTCTTAGTGCTGGAGATAGGTCTCAGAGATTATGAATACTAATTGAACTTCCAGAGCACTGGAGTTCTGTTCCCAGAAACCACATTGGGCAGCTCACAACTGCATGTAACTACAGATGCAGGGGACCTGGTGCCCTCTGCTGGTCTCTGCAGGTATCAACACTTAAGTGCATGCATGCACACACACATACACACACACAGAGCTAAAAAAGTAAATTATATATATATATATATATATATACACACATATATATAATGTGTGTGTCATTATTTTTGCCTGCATATAATTTTATCACTCAAAATATAAGTTAGCAAAAATCCATATTCCCTATGAGTCCTCTGGCTAGTTGTAAAAACAAACAAACAAACAAACAAACAATCTTTTCATCTCCCAGGGAGAGTGAGGCAAAAGGTAAAAGTAAAAGACGGTCATCAAAGGTATCTAGTTTTCTTCCTTCTTGACATCTGTGACTAGACCTTCAGCTTAAACAAGCATTAACATTGGCACAAAAACACTACCCTCCTGAACCTTCATTTCAGAAAGCCTTGTCTAGGAAGCAGGGACCTTTCAGCCCCTTCAAAAATGGCTGCTCCTTTCCACCTTGCGATGTCAAGGCTTTCTGAGACTGTGCATGAACCCTTACTTGTAAGGTATGTCTCCTCTTCCTGTCACCCCAGGCTGTGATAGTGTAGCCAGAGGGAGAATACTGCCTATGTGGGAGTCAAAGCTGGAGTTATGATCCTGAAAATAAACTGTAGAAGAAAGGACACCATGGCTTAATGGAGGTTGCTTTAGCAATGGATATGCAATATCCATAGCATTTGAGCCTATGATGCTCAGAGATAAAGCCTTGACTGGCCCTTTAAAAAATATTTTATGTCTTTGAGTGTTTTACCTGCATGTATGCTCATGCAATATTTATGTGCAGTGCCCACAAAAGCCAGAAGAGGGCATCAGATCCTCTATGACTGGAGTCCCAAATGGTTGTGAGCAACCATGTTTGTGTTAGGAATAGAACCCAGGTCCTCTGCAGAGGAAATCAACGATGTTAAGGGATGAGCTGTCACTTCAGGCCGGTGACAGATCCTTTTATTAAAATAAATGAATAAAAAGAAAGAAAAGACAGCAGTAGCAACAACAACAAAAGATGCTAGGAACCTTTTATCTTACAAATGTGCAATGGAACATCCTTCCCATGGACTTGGTACCAAAATTGTCTTGTCAATCTCAAATTTCTAATGACCACATTCATGGCTCCCATGGCTGTACAATTACTAACATACAACCTTTCACTTGCTGAGCTGTGTGTGGGAAACTGATTACCAAGTAAATTTAAAAGGACAGAAAACTTAAAGTGAACTCCGTACCGTAGCCCACACTCCAGCAGCGTAAAAGGAGCCAACAGAGAGTCAAACAAACGAAACAAAAACAAACTCACTCAACTGTACTTAGAGGAATATGATCTTAAAGTGAGGAAGAGTTGGAAAATTCGAAGGAAACAAATTCACAGGCAAAGGGTACCCGGCATAACCGTAGGCAACTGTGAGCCTCTGTGAAAGGCTCTGAAGCAGCTGGAGAAGCGGCTAAGCACGGGCAGAAGACCCAAGTTACAACACCGAGGTCAGGTGACTCAAACTGCCTGTAACTCCGAACAACGCACCCAACGCCCCCTTCTGGCCTCTATGGGACCTGCACATACAAGGAACACATACACAGACACACGTAAGTCAAACCAAAAGCAAACACATTTTAAAAAACTCTCAGGAATAGTAAAACATTGAAAGATCCTGGTAAATGTACAAGTGTTAAATCAACTGGCTTTTTGCTTAGCTTTACAGAGCAGATTGCAAACGGCTGGTACAACTTGGTATATGTTTCTCAATAAATTCCAAATGAACTTGTTCCAGGTTAATGCAGCTGAGGAGTCATACAGATGTTCAGCACCTGAAGTAGAGTTCTGGGTATGGCCTGAGAGTAATGTCTCCAGATGTTTGATGCTCTACCACAAAAGTGTAACATCACCAAGGAGGTGGGATGTCAGGGTTCATTCCATGTCACATGCTTCAAAGTCTCCCAGAGGAAAGCAGTGTCCACAGAAGCAGTAACAGTTCAGCGTAATAATCCCTGGGAATGAGCCTTTGATAAGCACATTAGTAAGGAAATGCTACTGATTTTCTACAGGAAAACCAGTATAGCACTTAATTGATTTTAAAAGCAGATAAGTCAATGAATGAAAGAGTTCAGATCCTCGTACCTAGGCAACACTTGATCTGGCTGGATCATTGTTCAGAGAATGTTACTCTTAGAACCACCCTCTGATCTGTTTTCTCAAGTCTTATCTAGTCATTCCCACTATACACTGGCCACACTTTCACCATGTGGACAGTTATTATAGGATGCACATGTCTCAAAAGTGGTAACAAAATAGCTATCACTGTGAGGACACAAAGAGATGATTGACACATCGGCATCACTGTGATGGCGTAGATATGAATAACACTTGGGTACCCAGTTCTCATTAGTGTGTAGCCCCTCACAGAACACCAGAGGGAAGCAGAATGGTCTACTTTGTTTTAGCCTCTCCACCTTTGAAAGTATGGCTTTCGTCCCCTCTGAGAACTTATGCTGTCATCTGACAGACCAAGAGGGGACCCTCTCGAGATGCTCTGTTGTCAGAGCATTGATCATGGACTTCCTGGTCTCTAGACCTGTGAGAAATAAATTTCTGTCTGTTGTAAATTGCCCAGCCTCAGGTAATTTGTTATCAGCAAGGACAGATCAGGGCATTATTTTATTTTTTACAAGTTCTTTCTTCTTCCTCTAGGAAGCCATACTTGCCTTGGGTGCCAGAAATGCCAACAGGGTCATCTCAATGCCACTTCCCTAGGAAGTGAATTAATTAATTAATTCAGTGAGTTGGAGCTTTGAGGGGTCTCCCTTGCTTGAAAGCATTAGTTGCTTCTTTAAACCTGAAGACGCAGCTTCATGAGAAGCTCTGTGTTCTACTTAGGCTCACCGTTGCTGTGATGAAACACCATGACCAAAGCAACTTGGGGAAGAAACAGAGTGCTTCTCACTGGCTTGCACCCATGACCTGCTCAGCCTGCTTTCTAATAGGACCCAGGACCACCTGCCCAGGGATAGCTCCACCCACAATGGGCTGGGCCCTCCCAAATCAACCACTAATTAAGAAAATACCCTACAGGGGATCTTACGGAGGCCTTTATTTCAATCGAGGATCCTTTCCAATGACTCTAGCCTGCATTAAGATGACAGATTTGCCTGCACAGCTGAACCCTTCTCAACTCGACACACAAGCACCTCACTGTCAAGCCATAACCTGCCCTTTCTTGTTCTTCATGAAAATCATACCTTAATATAAACATGAGTGCTTGTGGGACCCTCTTCTTTCTACTGGGTTGCCTTGTCCAGCCCTGATTGGAGGGTTTGTGCCTGGTCTTATAGCACCTTGTTAAACCATGTTCAGTTGATATCCCTGGGAGGGCTGCTCTTCCAAGTTAGAAAAGTCCCACAGTCTTTAAAATTCAAATACACACACACACACACACACACACACACACACACACACACACACCACACACACACACAAATTCAATATCTTTCAAATGTAGTCCTTTAAAATTCAAAGTTTCTCACCTGTGGGATCCTGTTGGAATCAAAATTAAGAGAAATATCATCTTACTCCAAGAAGAAAGAACCTGGGCACAGTCACAGTCTGAATCAAGCAAAATCAAACTGCAATAACTCAATGACCAATATCTGGGATTCACTCACCATCTTCTGGGCTCCTCCAAGGGGCTCAGTCACCTCTCCAGCTCTGCCCTCTGCAGCCTCACAGCTTGTCTCCTAGACCCCAGTTGACTTCTCTCCATTGCTTCTGCTTTTGGTGATTATTCTCTGGTATTGGCATCTTCAACAGTTCTGGGGTCTTCTGCTGCAGTTGGGCTGCCCTTTCGCCAACAGCCTCTGCAAGGCTCTCTTCAGGACACCAGCCCTGTAACACAGCGCCCAGCCTCAGCTGCTCTCTTCAAGCCTTCAAAACCAGTACCACCTGGGCGACTCTTACACTACCGAGGTCGGCTACCAGCAGGAGATATGACCTTGGCCACCTCCAGAGCACAGCTTGCATAGACTGACTGAGTGCAAACCCTTCTCAGAAGGCTGTACCTCAGTGACACTGATCTCTTAATCACAGCTGATTCTTCAGCCCCAGCCAACCAGAGTCACAGATTCTCTCAACTCACAACAGCAGCCTTTAAGTGAAACTCAAACTTCCCTCTGGAACTTGACAAAGCCAGGCCTCCACTGTCAGCCTTGCCCTCAACCTTCTTATCTTCCAGGACCTCAGGTCAGACAGAAGAGATCACCAGGCTCCCAACACTCAGTGGCTTTTCTCACCCAACATTCCGAAGTCTTCCCACAATTCCCCCCAAACAACATGGTCAGTTCTGTCTTAGCAACATCCCACTATCCTGGTATCAATGTCTGTTCTAGTTAGAGTTATTACCACTGTGATAAAACATCACAATCCAGTGTCAGTTGGGAAGAAAAGGATTTATCTAACTTATGCAACTCAGGCCTGGAACTCAAACAGAGCATGAACCTGGCGGCAGGAGCTGATGCAAAGACCATAGAGGGGTGTTATTGGCTGCTCAGCCTGCTCTCTTGTTAAACCAGCACCACCAGCCCAGGGATGGCACCACCCACAAAGAGCTGGGCTCTCCCCCATCAGTCACTAATTAAGAAAACGCCCTGCTGCTGAATCTTACAGAGACATTTTCTCAGCCGAGGTTCTCTCTTCTCAGATAACTGGAGCTCCTGTGGAGTTGGCACAAAACTCGTCAGCATACACTCAGTAGGACGAATGAGGGGCAAGGTGGAAGAGAACTGGAGGAGACAGAACACAGGTGCCTTCTAGCTTCGGTGACATTTCCCAAACATAGGGGGCACACCAGCACACGCATGCATGGCGAAGCAAACTGGAAAGGGCAGAGACAAGTTTCCACTCTATGGGAACAATGCAATTACAAGGGCACTCTTAGACGTAATCCTTTGTCCTTTGAGTGACGGCCGCACAGACATCATTACTGAAGGCTTCCTACAGTCGGAGGCTTGTGTGCCTGGGTGGGGAACAATAACAGATGTGGGGTTCTAGGCAAAGCCAAAACCAAACAAGAGCTCTGAAGTCTTCGAAACCCTGGGCTGCTTGCATGGATGCTTCCAGCAGCTAAGATGGGAATGTCCAGATTATCAGCATCTCCTGGGGATTGGAAAGGCCTCTGGGAATCTGACGAACACACAGCCTCTGGGTTCATTTGGTCTTTTAGAATCATGAAAGCAAACATTGGGAGAATTGAGCCCCAAATAAAGCAGGATCGTAGACTTGACATATTAGGAAAAGCTGTAGTGCTTTTGAAGAATGGGAGTTAGACCATACACGTCTGGGAGTTTGATTCCTGTGCCTTTTATTTGACATTGAATGTCTTGATGGATGGCACCTTTCTGTCACTCCTTCCTTGTCCATTACTCCTTAGGTGAGAGAAAGTCCACCTCACAGGATGTCATGCAGCCCAGAAAGGTGGATCACCTTGTGCTGAGGGAGCCTTCCCTCTCCTTCCAGGGAGTTATCAGAGCCCACCCATTGTTAAGAACCTCACAACAGCTTCCCCCACCTACTCCTTCCCCCCTGCTCCTCCCTTCCTCCTGTTCCCTGTTCCCTCCCTCCCCCTCCTCCCTCCTCTTCCTCCCTCCCTCCTCCTCCTTCCTCCCCCCTCCCTCCTCTCCTCCCTCCTCCTTCCTCCTCCTCTTCCTCCTCGTCTTTATCATCATCATCATCATCATCATCATCATCATCATCCTCTCCTGTGCTTGCTTCTCCACCATCTTCCTTTCTGTTCTTTTTCAAATGAACACCCCATCCCTCCTCCTGGCTTCGGATCTGTATCTATCTCAATATGCTTGGCACAGGGAACTAGATGCTTTTCTAAGCCAAAATGTGATCAAATCGTTCACCTGTCTTACGTGAGCCCTTAAATACGGTTTAGAGACCAGTATCAGCAGTTGTAGTGGCTTAAGTTCTCATGCTAATTATGTTCCCCAAAGACCTGTTTGAAATGTCATGCATGCAAGCTAAAAGAAGCCTGCCCCACGTTGGCTCTGACTGGGAAATAAAGTTGCCAACAGCCAATGACTGGGCAGAAGACAGAATTTTAGGATTCCCAGGCAAGAAGCACAGAGAGAGGAAGAGTCTGGCCATGAAAGGGAGTGGGACACAGACCACACAGGGAAGGGTGCAGGAGAGAGAGCCCACTGATATGTAAGAGTAGAGGAAAACAGCCCCAGGAGCCACTCTCCACAATTGTGTCTGGGGCAGAAGAGATTAAATATAGATTTGGCAAGTATTAACTCAGGAACATTGGAGGGGAGTGTGTTAATCACACAGAGTTCCAGGAATGGCCCAGCCATTGAGTTGGTTAAGGTATATTAAGAAATAAGCCCGTGTGTGTGTGTGTGTGTGTGTGTCTTTCGTTCGTGGATCCAAAACATTTCGGTGGGTGGTGAGAAGCGTGCACAGGCAAATGTATTAATTCACTGCGACAATCAGTGTCTGTCTCTGTGCCTCACATCCCCAAGCATTTGCATGCCTCACTCCACTCCTCTCTAGTCCTGGTTTAAACATTGCCTTCTCCGTGGCCAATGAGGCTACCTCAGAAAGAGAGAAAAAGACAGACCACACATCTAGCTACCCAGCTTTGACCCAAATCTAAAGCTAATAAAGAAACAGTAGCAAGATTTATGAACAAGCATACAACTATCTTGAAGGGGATTTTTGGTTTTGTTTTATTTGTTTTGTCTTATTTTTGAGACATGGTCTTACCGTGTAGCCCTAGAACTCTTTAGGTAGACCAGGTCTACTTCAAACTCAGACATCCACCTGCCTCTGCTGAGATTAAAAGTGTGTACCATATGCCTGGTTGGGAATTAACAGCATAACAGCATAACAGTTATCCCCACAACTCAGAAATGCATGGATACAGCACTGTTGGATAAACTAATAACTGTGCGTGGAATGGACATGAGCGAGAGCTAATTCGTTTCTCTGGTTTTAACTGTCTTGAACTTTTCAGTGGTGAGTAAGTACCTAAAAATATATTAGGTAGTGAACCTATAGATCCATCTTGACATGCTCCCCAGCTCCTGACTACCTGTCCTGATAGATAGACGTTCAGGGAGACAGGCAGACTTTGGGTCTGGTTAGTTTTTCTCTGTGATGCTTTTTATTTGTAAGTTCTTTACAACAGTTTTAATAAACCCACTTTTAAAACCTAATAATAGAGTGTGCAATAACAACGGATACATTTTTCAGAACTCACTTGTCTTAGGAGCTAATAGTAAAGACAGTGGCTTAAATGCAATGCCAATAACACATAAAATAATTAATAAACTGAGAAAGGAAGGGAATTGACTAACCTTCGAAAGATATTGACAACGCAGCAGGCAGTGTTATACTTCATGATGAGGGACTAGAGATGATTCTACTAAAACCACAATCAGAGGAAAGGTGGGAAATAAAAATCAATACCTTTCATGTGCCCAGAGACTCATGGGAAAACAGTGGGGAAGCTAAACTGAGAACGGTAATACTAGAGAGATGAGTAAAAATGCCACGTTTCTGAATTACAATATTGAGTATGTGTAAAACCTAGTTAATGGAGGTAGAAAAAAAAAGATTCATGAAAAGTTTCCTCAAACAGCTTGGTAAAAGGTGTAACAAAAATTATTCTTTTCAAATCTTCAACAGGTGTAACATAGGAAATAGTGACACTTGTTACATTTGTGTGAAAAAAAGTGTAAACCCTTCTAAATGCATATCAAATGTCAGAAGGCAGAGAGTGCATTATGTTCTTGCACCTTCTGTATTAACATTAGTTTTTAAAGGGTCATTGTTCCTAAATGTTGCCAGATATGCTTAACATGATCCTAGTTCGAAATCTAAAATGGTGCTTTAGTACGTGTTGAAATTCCTCTCTAGAAACATTAGATTGCTGGGCATACTGGCTCACGGCTTTAATCCTAGCACTTGACAGGCAGAGGCTGGTGGATCTCTGTGAGGTTGAGTCTAGCCTGGTCTACAATAATCAGATCCAGGGCAGACAGAGCTACACAGTGACATCCTGTCTTGAAAACCAACCAACCAATCAGCCAACCAAACAAACAACCAACCAAACAACCAAACAACAGCAACAAAAGTATAGAAAGAAGCAAGGATTGCTGTGTCTTGGCAATGCAGACATAGGGTTAGTTACTTGGGAGGGTCTAGGAATGAAGATGTGTTACAAAGTAACAAGAAGTGTTACTTAAGTAACAGTAAGTGTTGAGAGGCAGGTTTAGGAAGCCACCTCCTCTCTTTACTATGGTTGCATATGATTATCCCTGACTGGCGATGTACAGAGGTCCTGATCTCCAATTGTTAGCACTATTGAGAGGCAACTGGTCAAGAAGTTGCAGACCAAATTTGATAAATTCATACTTCTGTCGATTACCGGAAAATGGAGCCCAGTTGGAGCAATTAGATGTTAGACTTATTGGCTCTCCCCTTACTCTTTGCTTATGCTGTTTTTTGTTTTTGTTTTTGTTTCTTTTCTTATTTCCCTCGTTCCATTTTCAGGCCGCTATGAGGTGAGCCACTTTGCTCCCTGGGATACCATCACTATGATAATTCTTCTTCAGCTCCCGTTTGAGGCTAAAGATGTGAGCTGCTGTTCCAGTTGCCTGCTACCAGCTACCTCGGTTCCCCCATCATGCACTAGCAACTCTCTGGAACTGCAAAGCCAGAATAAATCCTTCCTTCTCTAAGCTGCCCTGCCTATGGCGGTTTTTCACAGCAATAGAAATCCTGACTAATACAGAAGTAACCCTAATGCAGGGGTTACACAGCAAGTGAATGCGTTTGCTACAGAAGTCTGCCATCCTGCTATCCCTAGAGCTCATGCTAAAAAGTTAGACACCGTGGTTCACCTCTGCAATCCCAGAATTCCTTGGAGTATGAGTCTTGGCAACTGAAATAACAGGAAAAGCTCTGCTTCAACAAGGTGGAAGGGGAGGATTGTGGGGGAGGTGGGACTATGGGGCAAGTGGACCATGCCATCAGACAGAAGGACTAGTAAGGTCGATGCAGGTTCAAAACCCTGGTAAATCTCATAATTGAGAATGGTAGGCATTAGAATCAGCTCCCTGCCAGACTCTACCTGTCCTGGAACATGTGACTATGACACCCCACTAGGAGCACCATGACAATCGGTCATGTAAGGACAACACCTGAAGTTCTTCCCCTTGCAAATAAAGCATCCCTAACATCTCAGCCTGAGCCAATGAGGAGCATCTTCCTCTGAGTCCCACCCTACCTCTGAAGTGTTTATAAGGTCCCTGTCCACAAGGAATAAAGTGCGTGAGTTATTTCCCCAAGAGTCATCTGAGGTGGCTGTCTTATGCGCCTGGATCACTACTCCTGGGAGGAGTTTGCTGGCTACTGGTGCTGATTGCAGTTGATGGCAAACACTTCCCCTATCACCTAGTGGCTCCTGCTGTGGCTCCTGGCTGCCTGCAGCTACTTGTCACTTGCCCTGCCCTGACTTTCCCATGAGGAACGGTGACACTTGCAGACCAGGCCAGAGCCCCGAAGAGCCTTTAGTTCTGGTCAGGCTAGGGATCTTTGGATTGCATCCTGCCCGCCGAGCAGCCCACGTACTGCATTCCGACATCCCTGTGGCTGGGCAGGCGTGGAGCCCAATGATGCACTGACTGATGCACTTTCCTGGGTGGCTGGCCTGCTACACTCACTGTGCTATCCCAACGGCAAGGCGGAAACAGACCAGCAGAGGACTAGGTCCCAAAAAATTGTCCTCTGACCTTCACATGCATGCCACAGCACAAGCACACACACACACACACACACACACACACACACACACACACACACACACACACAGAGAGTCATTACCCATGAACTTTATGAAAATTAGCTTGTCCTTTAGGATGGTTGTGTGCTCAGCCTCCCGTTCCGTCAGGGGAATATTCTTCCCTTATGTTTGATACAGCTTCATTATAGAACTTGAAAGATGGTCCCTATGTCCTCCTCTGGAGGCCCAGGCTAAGGGTCAGCTGATATACAGGAATTCCCCTTTCATGACGAACACGCAACTGAATCAGGCCCTGTTATAGCTTTCATGGAATCTTGCTTCCTGGTGTCCCATTGGCTGATGCAAATCACACAGCCAATCACGTTGTCAATTTTTTCCATGCTCTTCAACACCAGCACTGCCCACAAACAACAGTAATTGTGGCTCAGGATCTCTTCACCAGGGTTTCAAGGTTCAGCAACAGGATGTGTGTTCTAGCATTTAGCGAGTAGAGAGCACAAAGCTGGCTTCAGGAACTTGAACCCATTGGAAGAGAGAAGGCTAAGCACTAGGAATTTCTCAACCTAGATTTCCTGTGCGTTTGTGAGCACAGTAAAGCCAGGAATTTACTTCAAGAAGCTGATCTGTGTAAAGGCACGTGTAAGCTCCAGAAAACAGGTCAGTAAGGCAGGAAGTGAGTAATAACTAATTTTAAAGCCATTGCTTTCATAGCAGAACTCAGTGGAATTCCTCATTCATTCATTAAAATCCACCCATTGGCCCATTTCTTTGGGTGTGCAGGTGTGCTTGCCCTGTGGGCGTGTGTGGAAGCCAGATGCCAGCACTGAGATATTTTCCTAAATCACGTCCCCACGAGTGTTTGAGGAAGAGTCTCTAATGAAAGTCAGAAATGGCTGTTTCGTGCCAGAGACCTCATATTCTCTGCCTGTTTCCACTCCCGGCTGAGGTCACAGGCGTGTGACATCATGTGAGCTTTTTGCATGGACGCTGGCATCTGAACTCAGGGCCTCCTGCTTGTGTAGCAAGGATTTTGCACTCTGAGTCACCGCCCAGGCCCTGGAAGTGCCTTAAAAGGGAGACAAAGTAGCAGAAAGCCGTTGTGTGCCCTGGTATGATGTCATTCACTGTGTATCTCTTTTGTTTCTTTTGTTATTTAAGAGAGACTTTGGGCAACCCAGTGCAGAGGGGCTCATTCTGAGCTGAGGGACAGGGAGGAGCATTAGGACCGCACTCAAAGGTCTGTTCACAGCCATCATTGGCCAATGCATTTCTGTTCACAGCCATCACTGGCAATGCATCAATGGCCAATGCATTTTCTCAGTGAGCTTGGCAGACTCCTGTGCCATTAAGCAGTCTGGAAAATTTTCAACCCCTCCACACAGGTCTACAAGATTTTAGGCTACAGAAGCCTGAAAAATTTTGAAGGTGCTTTCTAAGTATGGCATATTTAATGTTCACTTTTCCAGTTAATATTTATTTAATTGCTTTCTTAACATACTTTCAAATATAAGACCTGTTAAATAAAACCGAATTTGCTCGGTAGCCCCAGACCCGTCCTGGAAGCTTATTTCCCAATTCCCATAGAAAGGCAGCCTTCTCTAAAATAGCAGTTTAGCGAGAAGGAAAATAAAATAAAACAATATAATAAAGTAGCTAGCCTTTGTCTTTCTCATCTGCCAAACCATGTAATGTTTATGAGGAAGTTTCTGGGGACTCATCCAAAGGCTATCTTACCAACACTGCTGTCAGCCCACTCCTGTTTACCCTAAGTCCACACAGGTGACGTTTTCTTGCAATATTTTGACTTAGCTCAGCTTTGGTAAGGTTTGAATTTGCAGCAACTGCCCAGAGCTAGTGTTTGGCACTGTTCGTCCCCTGTAGTCGCCTTACTGGGACACTGTGGAACCTTGATGGTGTGGGGCTGGCTGGCAGGACCTAGACACAGGAGCCATGCTTCCAAAGGTTGTAGCCCAGCCCCTGGTTCCAGACTTGCTTTCTGCTGGCTGGCCCGTTGTGTGGTAAGCAGACCAGACTCTGCTACACTCTCTCTGCCCTGAGTTGAGCCTTTCTGCCAAGCCTTCCCTGCCCAGATGCGCTGAAATGCTGTGACATTATGAGGCAAAATGAATATCACCCCTCAAGTCTGGCTTTTTTGATCACAGTAATGGGAAAGCTATGATGAGCTTACATAATGGAATATTTAATACAGAAAGGAATAATCTACCATGCTCATCGCTGTAAAAGTAACTTATATTCTCCTGTTGTAACTGTCTCCAAGGCTCGCTTCCTCCATTTTCTAACTTAGGCTTAGTCCTGGAAGCTTCGAGCCTCCATATGATTTTATCTAGGACTAGAATGTTTTCAACCTCTGAGATTTACCGTTGAATAAGCTCGCCCCTTCCTAGTTCTCTGTGACTTCTCTCTGGCTGGATCAACTCACCTGTTCTGGTTCAAACTCTTTTCCCAGCTGACTTATTCAATCTAGCTTTTCTCTTGGCCTCTGAATTGCTCTGCTTGGCCTCAGACTAACTCTGGCAATCTTTTCTAATCTTCTAGCTCCTTCTCATTCTCAGACTCATTCTGTGAGTCAGAGTTTTACTTGTCTAGCTTGTTCGCTCTTCGATCTGTCTCTGTAAAACTCTCCCGGTAACACTGCCTCCTTCTCCCTCTCTGGGCCGCTCCACTCTCCCTCTCCACTCTACTGCACTGCTCTCTCCATGAACTCTACTGCATTCCTGTACTGTCTGTCTCCCCCTTAAATAGCTTCCCTTTCTCTCTCTTCTCATGAGAGTTGGGCATACCCTATTCTGTCAAATCTTTCTCTGATTCATCACTCTTTCTGCCACTCAATTAGACATCGCTTTCAAACATGGGCGCTTCCTTCTACAAACTAACTTTGCCTTCATTGTTTTGGATTAAAGGTGAATACTAAGGAGTGTGTCTGGATTCTAGTTCAAGGGAATAAAGGAGTGTGCTAAGGGCTGAGGCATACCCTAACTAGAAACGGGTTCAAATAGCTTCTAATACACCATGCCAGTTCACAAAGAAAGGCATGTGCATTGTAAAGCTCTCACCATTTTTACTCTGAAGGAGACTAGCGGATGACCACTTCATCCTAATTAAGCAGATTCGCTTGAGATCAAGGCGGGGAGGCTGCAAGGGGTAAATGGCTTCTGTTTCCATCCCAAATGGCCCATTTCCCAATTCTTGCTCAAAGCTAGCTTTTGTGGAGGCCAATGGATAGACTTCCCCAGGAAGTTCTCACCCTTACAGCATCTAGGTTCCTGCTTTCACTTAAGAGACCAATGGGCAGTATGGATCCTGCCCTGTGACGTCAGAGAGAGAAAGGGAGTCCAATCCTGCCCCACGCCCTACCTGATAGAATGTAAAAGCTCAGGGTTTCCCAGAGCCTGGACAGGTTACATCCCGGATCCTGCCCTCATGAGGAGTCTGTCTGTCTATGCTGTGGGGAATACTGCTTTCCCTTTTCACAAGCCTTGGCTGTGTGCTGTGAGTTGATGACTAACTTCCAGCGTGGCAATTCCTTGATAACTTCAACCAAATGTTGTACCTTAGTGCGTGGGTACGCCACGTTGGGGGCGGGGGTGGATTAGATCCAGCTGGATCTACTAAAGGCAGTACACCAAAATGCCTACGTTCAGCTGTCTGCTCATATGCATGAGGAAGTTTCCTTAAGGCATAACTGCTCCCTTATTAGATCCCAAGGCTCTCATTCAAACGATTGACCAGCTTAAGCTTTTAATGAGCATAGCATCATTAAAGTTTTCAATTTTGCCACTCCCCAATGGAAAGGAAAAAAAAACTCTTTATATACTGATTGGACACAGGCACCTGCTTTTATAAATAGCCCATCCATGTATCTGTCTACTTTTGTCTTCATGTTATTATTTTCTAAGAATTATTTATATATTTCGGAGACTAAAAATATATAGTCCCAATTAGAACATGGATAGGAAGAGTGCTTTAGAAAGGAAATTACCCCCAAATAAATTTCACTGAATAGCTAATGCGTTTTCAAATAGCAGAGAAACATCAGTGTTATTTTTGAAGACTCAGAGATAAATTTGTGATATATATATATATATATAAAAAACAAGGTGACAAATGGATGCAATTATTAAACGCCCATAAAAATAAATGAGAACAATGTCAATGTACAAACGAGGCTCATATTTGCATAATATTTACAGGCCTATAAAATATAAATATAAAGGTTGATTTAACTAAAAAGAGCGGCATAATTTTACTGCCGATTAGAAGATTTGTGTGGGTGTGCGGCACCACAAAGCTAAATCCTCATTTCCTACAACTGAAACTCGCTAGACAGCTATAAATGAAAAGTAAATAGACAGATAAATAAACAGAGAATCCTTAGAAATATGAGGGAAACAGCTAGATAATAAATTGGTGAACTCGTTAAGCAGCTTCTTCTTAGGGAATAGCTGAAAGCAGGAAGGGGTGAAACAGAAGATGCCCATGTCTTCTATGAACGCCATTACCAGAACTTTCCCAAACGTCTGCTTTAGACACCTGTGTGTCTGTAACCCTGGCTGCCAGGAGGCTGAGGACAGAGATCTGTGAGGCTGAACTTTAGAAGTATGGATTTTGAAGTAAAGTTTAAATGACACTGAGAGTCAGACAGGCGTGACAGAAAGTGGGGAAAATGGGTCCCAGAGGGATGTGAAAGCGTCGAGGAAGAGGAGGAGACAAAGGGGAATAGACAGAGAGGAGAGTTAGGTCAAATGGAGGTGGCGGAGTTTATGAAAGTGGGGGTCGGAAGTGTACATGCCAGGTGTTACCGAAAGGCAAGCCATCAGTCAACGACTGTGCTAATGAAATCAACAGAGTTCTCAAAGGAGGAAGCAGGAAGAGTCAATAAGCATATGAAATAGTGTTGCCCATCAGAGAAACATAAATCTAAATTCCATCGAGATTCCATCTCAGGCAGTCAGAATGGCTGTTATGAGGAAAACAAATGTTGGGGGCTGGAGAGATGGCTCAGCAGTTAAGAGTGTACACTGCTCTTGCAGAGGACATAAGTTCACTCACGGCACCCATGTTAGATGGCTCAAACCGGCTTATAACTCCAGCTCCAGCAAGACCTCATACCTCTAGCCTCAGAGAGCACGCATGCAAAAATATCACACGCACACGCGTGCGCTCGCGTGCACACACACACACACACACACACAGGCACTCAAACTATTCCCTACACAGTTTAAAGGGAAGGAGGCTGAGCACACATCTTGCTCAGGGACTGAGTCTCTGACATTGTTTTTACCAGCAGGGCTTTCTCCTGGTTGTAGATAAATGCAAACATTTCTCAGCACCAATAGCCTTTGCAGTCTGCACAGCCTTCTGGTGTATTGATCTCGTTTGGTTTATGTCTATCAAACAATCTCACTTAAAGTAGTAACCAATGCAATATTCTCTGAAACGGAAAAATTCATCACAAACATATATACATACTTAAAAATCTCAATTCCCCGATAAAAAGATGCAGACTAACTTAACAGATTAGACAAAAAAAAAATAAAAAATAAAAAACAAGATCCACCTTTCTGCTCCATCCAAGAAAGACACCCTAACGTGAAGGATACGTATCACCTCAAGGTAAAAGAGTAGAAAAAGATATTCCAAGCAAATGAACCCAAGACACAAGCTAGTGTAGCCATTTGAATATCTGACAAAATAGACTTCAAAATAAAATTAATCTGAAGAGGGAGGAGAAGATACTACGTATTCATTGAAAGAGAAAAATCGCCAAGGAGATTGTGTAATTCTAAACATCTGTGCTCTCAATACAAGGGCACCCAAGTTCACAAGAGAAACACTCCTTCACCTTAAATCACACATTGACCTTCACACAGTGGTAGTGAGGTCAATTCAACCCCCCTCCCCTTTACCATTAGACAGGGCCATCCAGACAGCATCCAAACAGAAATGGCTGAAGCTAAAAGATGTTGCAAACCAAATGGATCTAACAGATATTCACAGAACCCTGACACAGAAGAAGGAACCTTCTTCTCAGCAGCTCATCGAACTTTCTCCAAAATAGAACACATATTCCAACATAAGGCAAGTCTCAGCAGATCCAAGGAAACGGAAATAACACCCTGCATCTCATCCGACCAGCATGGGTTATTCCTGGATAACAACAACAACAGCAGCAGCAACAACAACAACAACAACAACAACAACAACAACGGAAAGCTTGCAAATTCATAGAGACAGAACTTGCCACTGAATGAAAACTAGGTCAAGAAAGAAATTAAAGTTTTAAGAATTGAACGACAGTGAAAATACAACACACTCAGATTTACAGGAGACAATGAAGGCAGTTCTTAGGGAATAGTTCATGGTCCGAAGTGTGTGTGTGTGTGTGTGTGTGTGTGTGTGTGTGTGTGTGTGTGTGTGTGACAGAGAGAGACAGAGAGAGGGAGAGGGAGAGAGAGAGAGAGAGAGAGAGAGAGAGAGAGAGAGAGAGAGAGAGAGAGAGAAACTCGGTAACTTAATGGCACACCCGAAAACTCCAGAACAAATAGGAGAAATTAAACCCAAAAGAAGTACAGTGCAAGAAATGACAAAGCCCAAGGCTGAAATCAATCAACTAGAAACAAACAGATAAAGCAATATAAAGAATCAATGGAACAAAGAGCTGGTTCTTTGAGAAACTTCGGAGATTGACACATCCTCAGCCAACCTCACCACACGGTGAAGAGAGACGATCCAAATGAACAAAGTCAGAGAGGGAAAGGGTAGGGGTCCTAAAAACACACACCAAGGAAACCCAAAGACTCTTAAGGACATACTTTAAAAGCGTATACTCCACAAGTTGGAAATGTAAAAGAAATGAATAGTTGTCTTGATATACCATCTACTAAAGCTAAATCAAGATCGGATAAACACTTTAAACAGACCTATGGAAACAGAAGAAGTAATTGACAGTCTCCTAACTAACAACCAGGCCCAGATGGCTTTAGTGGAGAATTCCACCAGACTTTCAAAGAATTAAGGCCAGTCCTCTTGAAATTATCCCACGGACTAGAAACAGAAGGAACATTGGACAATTCTTTTTATAAGGCCAAAGTTATCCTGATACCTAAACCAAACAAAAAGGAAATTACAGGACAATTCACAATTTTTTTTTTTTTTTTTTTTTTTTTTTTTTTCGAGCTGGGACCGAACCCAGGGCCTTGAGGCAAGCGCTCTACCACTGAGCTAAATCCCAACCCCACAATTTTTTTTTTTTTTTTGGAGCTGAGGACCGAACCCAGGGCCTTGCGCTTCCTAGGCAAGCGCTCTACCACTGAGCTAAATCCCCAACCCCCACAAATATTTTCAATAAAATATTTGCAAACTGAATCTAAGAACACATCCAAAAGTCATTCTCCACACTTCATCCTACAAATGAAGGAATGGTTCATTGTGTGGGTGTGGGCGCGCGTAATCTATCTTATAAACACGCACGAAGACCAAAACTGCACGATCATTTCATTAGATGGGGAAACATCCTTCGACAAAAATCTAACACCTTTAGAAGTCCTGGAAAGACCAGGGATACAAAAGGCGAACCTCCACATAATAAAGGCGATTTACAGGCAGTCCACAGCTAACATCAACCTAAGTGGAGAGAAACTCAAAGCATTGCGACTAAAACCAGGAACAAGACAAGGCTGTCTACTCTCTGGAAATCTGTTCAGTATAGTACTTGAAGTCTTAGCTGGAGCAGTGAGGCAACTGGAGGAAACCAGAAGGATACTAACAGGAAGGGGAGGAGTCTCAGCATCCTCATTTGCATAGGGTTCTATTCTTAAACGGCCCTAAACGTTTCACCAGGAAACTCCAACAGCTGACAAACACCTTTAGCAAAGTAGCGGGCGACAAATTTAATCCACAGATATAAGGTTTTCCTATACACAAATGACAAACGGACTGAGAGAAATTCAGGAAACAAAGACTTTAACAATTGCCCCACAAAATGCCTTGGGGTAACTGACCAAGCGCATGAGAAACTTGTATGATAAAATGTTGAGACTGAAAAAGAAATTGAGGATGGTATCAAACAGGCTTCCACTGACCTCTGAAACTAGAAGGGCACTGCAGCCTCACCTCTGTAATTTTAGCAAATGATTGGGTGCTGAGGAGGAAGTGGGAAATGGGAATGACAACAACCAAACAAAACCCCACCCCTGTCATGACTCAAGTACTTTGAAGGGGAAGATAAGATGTGGGACAAGCTCCTGAAGGTGCTTACACTACATGGACATGCACAGCAGTTGTAAGTCGCCCATTCCTTGGAGGTCGTCGGCCACAGGCCCATGAGGGTGAGGGAGAAGGAGTTGGAGGCAGAGTTTGAACAGCCCTGGGTGGGACTTTGTGACTTCCAGGTACAGCTTCTGTGAGGCAGCTCAAGTTTATTTGAGTTGAACAAAGACTATGTAGACCTGGGGGAGTTGGTAGGGGTTTTCAGAGTGGGTGTGTGTCTTTGGCTAGGGCTGAGGGAATGCTTCATTTGCTTGAAGAGGCATTCCAAGAACCTGCAGGGCAGGTGCCTGTCCTCAGGGGTAGGGGAGGGAGAGGTCATTCACCAGAGCCTGTAGGTTCAGAGCAGGGAGAGACCCACACCAACCCATGCCAGTCTCAGGGTGACATTTGGGGGGTTTCGGGCATGTCTCAATCTTGCTCCAGGCCAGATCTCCCTGGTTACACGTGCCCATAAGAAGTCATTCCACTTCCTGTATCGGCATGAATACTACTGCCTCCTCCCCACTGAAGGGCACACTGCCTTACCTTGGTCTGAAGTCTGTATCAAGAGCCTTGAATTGTTGGTGACAACTTGTCAATCTTAATGAATGATGTCTCTAGGGGGATCCTGGTTTGAGAATCTATTTCCCATTAAATTAGTCACACATCTGGTGGTGATCAATTCCTCACAGTTAAATTTTGTAGAAAGGCTTTCGCTCTGAGGGGACATAAAACTGTCTAGCTTTGGGTGGGATGAGAATAAGGAAAACATCACGAGGTATGTGTAGAGTTGCCTGGAGGGAAGTCGGGAGTGTTGAGCACACAGGGTGCAGTGTGTCACCATATTTAGATGACTCGGTAACTTTTTTATGATAAAATATTTTTCTTACAGCCGTTGCCTTTATTGGTTTTTGTGTTTTCTTTTTTCCCGTGTGTGTGTGTGTGTGTGTGTGTGTGTGTGTGTGTGTGTGTGTGCATGTATGTGTGTGGTATAAGAATGTAGGCGATTGTCCTGATCAGTGTGTGTCAATAGAAGCAATGTCTTGTGTCACAGAGATTTTGCGGGTTGGTTCAGACCCTGGACTTGCTCTCCTTATCAATGCTATCATACGGAGAGAGGATGGAAATGCAGGGAAATTGGAGGACACGTAGTGGGAAACGATCCACCCTCCTAGAGTCTTGCTGGAGCCTCTTACCATCTGAGAATCAAGAGTTCCAACACAGTTGACAGCAGCTGCTTAAGGCCTTCCTCTCTTTCCAGATATAAAGCTGAAATTTTCTAAGAATTGCACCACATCCCCTCTTAACAGCAATGTACTGTGTTCAACCTCAGTGGCCCTTGGTTTATCTCGTTTGATTGTGGCTACATTCAAAGGACCGCTGAGCCCCACCATCATCTCTGTTATCTAAAAGAAAACAGATGGAGAGGAGGCCAGCGTCCCTAGAAATATCTTGGACAATGAAATTGTGGAAACTTCTAAACCTCTTATACAGGGTCATCATTGGGACACTTAAGCACTGCTCTTCCTTGAGAGGCCCAGCCCCGCACTCCCTCAAGCATGCCTCTCCTTCCCTCTGAGTGCCTCTCTTTGTAGTATCTCTCAGGTTTAAAGGTCTATATTAACCCTTCTACACACCGGCTCATTTCCGAATCCTTCTCAGTAGTGAGAACGTAGGTCAAGAACCTGGGTTGCTTTCATTGCAGAACCATAAAAAATTAAGAAAACTCCCAGGCTGCTGCAGGAGAGAGTGCACGGTGCTGCACCCCTGCCCTGTAGCCATTGGCTTTTCCCCTCCGAGAGACACTTGGCAGATACCGACTCAAGCTACTTACCCAAGCGAGAGATGACGGGTATGGATACTGCAGCAAGCCGGGATTCAACTTTAAGTCCAGAAACATTGATCAACGACACGTGGGACTCATCAGTTAGCGAACTTGAAAGCCCTCATCAGCAAACCTGCGAGAGAGTCTGAAACTTGATGCTTCTGTTGCTTTTACTTCTGTTGCTTCCTAAAGGCAACTTGTAGGATTCGCTGGCTACAGAAATTCAATAGGCCCTAGCATTTCCACAAGAAACTGGTGTGTGTGTGTGTGTGTGTGTGTGTGTGTGTGTGTGTGTGTGTGTGTGTGTGTATTCCTTTGTTCCTTGCTTTCTCCTTTCCTCCTGGATGGTTCATGTGTAGGTAAGTGCATGTGGAAGTCAGACGTCAGCCTGTGTACCCTTCTTCTACTGCTGTCAGCCTTATTTTTTGAGATAGGATCTTTCCCTGGGATCTGGGCCTCCCCATTTTGGATAGACGAGCTGGCCCATGAACCTAGGGATCCAGTGTCTACACTTCTCCAGTTCTGGGATGACAAGTGCATGCTACAACAGCCAGTTTTTAAAATTGGACTTTGGGTGCCCCCAACTGAGGTCGTCATGTGTTCAAATCAAACACTTTACAGACCAGGCTGTATCCGAAGCCTTGGGAATCATTTTTCTTTGCAGGAGGAATTATGGTCAGCTGTGGTCCTCCCCCAGCCATGAACTTCAAGTGGAATTCCATTTTCAAATGCACTTTTTCATCCCTAATCAGCCAGTTGGAAGCAGCCATGGGAGCCATACTTCACCAACAAGGTACCTAACTAATTATTCACTGAGGACGGCAAAGAGTTTGCAGTTCATAAAACATGCTCTTAGAACACAAAGGAGTGAAAGAAAATCTGTGTTTAGAGGCCCTGTGTTTGCGGCGGGCACAGCGATCATGAGGACTTGATCGCCAGAAACTCAGGACAAAGACTCAATTGTCGACAGAGAGTGAAGCAGGAAGAAGCTACTGATTGCATGACTGGAACCAGCTGGCCAAAGTCTGCTTCTAGTCTTGGAGACCCATCTGGAAGGACAGGTTTTACTTCCTGTATCTTATTTCCTTGGAAATAAGAACCTAATGTGTCGACAGAAACCACGGTTCTAATATTTGTTCCCAGATGGATCCCACCTGGCACAAGTGTAGGCTACTTCCCTACTGGGTTATGTGTCTACGTAGTGTTCCACCAACCGGCTTCTAAATAAATAACTTGGTGGAAATATAGAAATGCATGGGGAATCAACAGTTGTTTTCATCTCTGCCCTCTACCTGGAAAATAAAAATATCAGACCAGTGAGGGGTGTGTTGAAGTCTTTAAAACAAATTTTACCTTGCCAGGCAATCAAGAACACGCACTTGTGGGTGTTGAAAAGATCCTCTTATTGATGCAAAAACAGGAAAAATGTAAAAGCTATAACTTCAGCTCATTATTTATGTGTCCATACCCATGGAAGGCTGGGAGATTAGAGTCTGTGGTGCCCTCTGGTGGCTAGGAGTGACTATGCCTTTTAATTATATGTCTTTTTTTTGAGATAGGCCCTCCTTCTTAGCCCAGGCTAGCCTATAATTCCCTGTGTAGTCTAGGCTAGTCTCAAACATATGCTGATCCTCTTGCCTCAGCCTTCTGAGTGCTAGAATTGCAGGAGCCAATCATCGGTTTATGTCTCCTAATTCTTAAAACCAAGCATTGATTTACAAAGGTGGGCAGTTGATATTCAAGGCCGGCAGCCCTGGGAAAGATTACCAAGTTGGAGATTGGAAGATTACCAAGGAGTGTAAGCCACTAGCCATACCTGTCATTTTGTTTTCAAATGATGAGCAACTCCCTTTACTTGGAATGCTCTACTGTTTTACCCCTGTGTCTATTGTTCAGAAGTTGAGACTCCTGCAGATGGAGGTTTTAGATTCCACTTTTTCAAAAATCTCAATAAAGAAATTCTTATAGCTCCAAGTTCCACAGTTATAGAGGTAAAGTTTGCAGCTTAATTTTAGGACTGGTTAATGTTTAAAAAAAAAAAAAACAATAGCAACAACAACACTACCAATAAAATATCTACTTAAATAGAACCAGAGAGATAATGTATTTCAAGCATGAATGAAGGACCTCTTTGGGCACTTGCCTCTTTTCTCTTGATTGCCCACTTTCTCAGTGATTTAGCCCAGAAAGGCACCTTTCTTCAGAAATAAAAACGTTTGCCTTGTTGAAGTGCTTTCAATTTTGTGGCCATTGTCTTGTCGCTACAACCCATTTCTTATAAGTGTGACTCATGGTTTTATACCCAACTAAACTGTTTTTGAAGTATCAGAGGTATTTAAGATAGATTCAAAATTTCAAGAGCCTGAGGAATACCAAAATGATGCATCATGAGTCCTTCCTGAATGAACCACCCAACAAGCACCAAGAAGTGACTGAAATATGTGTGTGTGCGTGCGCGTGTGTGTATACATATGTATTTACACATGTCAACAACAAACAAGGGGCAGAGAGCCAAAGTAAATCAATGTCCTGTTAGCTGATAAAACAAAGACATAACTAAAAAGAAAAGAAAAGAAATAAATTTGTGTTGATGGTTGTCCAATGGTAGGACATATAATAATAATAATAATAATAATAATAATAATAATAATAATAATAATAATGTGTTCATTTCTATAATCTAGTATATATTTCCAATCAATAGTTTATATTTTTAGGTTGTTTTGTTCAGTCAGAGAGTGTTTAGAAATAATAAATATTAAATGTCCCTGAATAGGAACCGATACTCAGTTCCCAGTAGTTAGATGCTGGTTCCTATCTCACACACTTACATGGCCTTCCTAGTCCCTGAAGGCCTCTGGTTGGAGCCCAGGTTGCCTTTCTCTGATGCTGGACAAATCACTGGGAGATTTTAATCTGTGTAAAGCTCAATCATTGGTCTGTATCCAACAGTCCTGATTCTGACAAAGGTTGAGCCAGGACTCAAACACTGAATTTCAACAGCTGTTTATCTGGGTTGTAAAGGAAGAGCCCAAATGGAACAAGACTCAGCCTTTGGGGGTGGCGTGTCCCGTCATGTGGGTTTCCACAGGCGTACTGGCACCTAAGTGTCACTGGGTCATGGTGTCCTGGGACATATAGTCTTCACTCATAAAAAGCATGAGGTCGTTGCATTACTTATCACGAGGCCTGAAAGGGCAACAACTTTACAGTGTGGCATCCAAAGTATGCACCAAAATCCCGATGAGTAAATCTTTACGAAGCTGTTATGGGGAAACTGTCTACTGTAGACTAGACAATGGTACACGGCTCTGTATACTACTGGCTACTTGAACTCAGATTGAGACACAGTTGGATCACGACAGAGTCTAAAACATGGTTATACAGGAGCAGTGAGTGATGGACTTTGATGGGACAGGGTAGATCTTTTTGCTTTTATGGGGGGGGGCTGTTTGTTGTTGTGTTTGAGACAAGGTCTAATATAGTCCAATCAGATTGGCTGCCCTTTAACTGCAGATCTTCTTGCCTTTACTTGCCAAGTTCTGGGCGTGTGTCCAGAAATTAAGAAGTAACTGCATCTGGCTTAGGAAAGGCAATTACTTTTTTTAAATTTTGTTTTTATTCTTTGAAAATTTCATACATTTGTGATATAATGTGTCACGATCATATCCACCTCAGATTCCTCCCAAGAGGGTCACACAACTCTCTCCCAATTTATTTGCTATTTGAACTCATAAAATCCAACAGCTCTGCACATGTTTGTGTGGGTGTTCGATCATCCACTGGGGCCTGGATGATCAGTGGCCGCACCTCGAAATGACTCTCTCTTCCCCTGCAACCATCAACTGCCAATAGCTGTTCAGCTAGCAGCAGGAACCTAGTTAGACCACTCTTATCTGTGCTGACGATTTTAAGGAGCTTGGTCTTGTGCGGGGCGTGTGAAAGTAACCAGAGCTATTGAATGTTGTTCTACTAACTAAGGTTGAAATCTGTCATTACCAAAAAGCCCTGAGCTCGGTACAAAATGGAAGGCTCCCTTTGTCAACATGGCTTCTCCTTCTCTAACCTTGTCTGGGGAGCCTTAAACCCCTGTATCCTCTGCCTGCAAAATATCATGTAGCCTTGGTTAGATTACAGGTTCAGCTGCCTTTCCCCTGATAAGAACCCATTCAGCAAGCACCAGAGATTCCTGGAATGCCTTCCCTTGCTAATGAGGGCACTTAGCCTTCAGCCAATAATCTTTGCCCACCCTGAATACTCCTACCCCCTTCCCCCAAACTATATAACCCTTGATTCACCCCAAGTAAAATTGATCTATCTCCCCAATGATCCCTGATTGTCACCAATTCCATTCATACTCATGGGCAGTCCAAAATTCTGTTCATCAACTGGTCCCTTCCCTCTTGTGGGTCAGTGGCCAATGACACAGGGGAGAAGGGAGACACACAGTTGAGCTCATAAGTGCAACAGCCATGCTATGGCCAGAGGACAGTGTGTCACAGCACTCCTCCCCACCCTCCAGCTTTCACATTCTTTGCATACTCTCTTCCACTGTGATCCCTGACCCTCGGCTGCACTGTGGGTCTCATCTACTGAGAGCAGAACGCAGTTCTTAGCGTGTGCTGCAATAAGCAGAAATGAGTCGTGCTAGCTCAGTAGGAGAGCCGTCGATGGCAGGTGAGTCAGATGCTCTTGTACGCCTGCCTCTCCCTCCCCACCTCACCCTCGCAGCCTCTCTGTGGTTTCTCTTCTTGCACCAGCACATTTCCACTTAAATGGTAACTCACCCAGCTCTGCTAACCATTCACCCCAACCACACACATTGCACCTCCCACATGCTGCCCAGACTTCCCTTCTGCTGCATGCCTAGAAGTGCAGTTCAGAAGAGTGAACACATCCCAGGGCAATCTTCAACGGGCATCCCGGAGACGATGCATATTTCTCTCCGGAGATCCTTGGATGGAGAGGGGTAGCGATTTCAGTTGCTCACACACTCCTTAGAAGGTCAGGACAGAGAGCTGCTTGTGGTTGGAGCAGCCTCTTCCTTTTGTGCATCTTCGCTTCTGAGCCACACTCCTAGGAACCAACTATGAATAAAACATTCAATGACTCCTGGAAGACGACTTGGTTTGAAGGCTTCAGTAAAGACATTGTGGGGGGACTTGTGCTGCCCCTGGTGTTCACGGTTTCCTCTCGCTGCTCAGAGTGAGGAAATCCACCCCTCACGCCTACCTGCTATAATGTGGGCTTGCTTTGCTAAAGAATTTGCCCAGCTAGATTTAGCAGAGTCAGAGCAGGTCAGACATCTAGCCCAAAGTCCTGCAGTCCTATTTTTCCTCAAAGCAAGAGAAAGGAACTTACTTTGTGTTGTTCTGAGGTTAGCCCTTCCCAAAGTGCATAGGTTACGTTTTTTGTTTGTTTGTTTGTTTGTTTTAACCACATTCTTTCCCTCCTTCCCATTCTCATTTCTTCTCACTGCTACACTCCACTCTGGTGTGTATGTGTGTAGTGTCTGTACCTTTGCACATGGGGACCAAAGGAAGCCATGTGTCTTGCTCTATCACCCTCTGCCCTAATCCCTTGAGACAGGGTCTCTCTCTGAATCTGGAGCTGTGCTGGCAGCTGGCGAGTCCCTCTCATCTTTGTGTGTCCCATCTTCCCCCAGTGGTGTTGTTGCTGGTAATGTAAGCTACACTTGGATGTTCACATGGGTGCTAGGATCTGAATGCAGGTCGCCATGCTTGTACAACAAGCATATGTACCCACTGAGCCATCCTCCCATGACCTAAGCTCTTAGTGATCTGTCTGTGACATGCAGTCTGTGTATTGGGGTCTTGAGACCCAATTCTCCATTGAAGTGACATACATGGGAACAGGAAAGGCTTTGTAGCACTTTAAAAAGAATCATCTAAGTGAAGGGCATTGGGAACTCGTCAGGCTGCTCCAGTGTTCAACCACAGCTGACAGTCATGTTGCTTGGAACATATTCGCCTCCTGCCCTTTCCAGTGCTATAGATCCGTTAGCCTGTCCCAGACAGAAAGCAGGGTTAAGATAATGAGAATGAAGTCCTCATAGAGGCCCTACAATTGACTTGAATGTTGTTACTCTATGAAGCCTTAGTCACTCACTGGTCCTGCTCTCCCTAGCTTCCGTAGGCATGAGGATTGTCCCTGTGTTTCCCCATCATCCGACTCACCCGCCAGGAGGCTGAGCACAAGTCTACTTGAATACAAGCTCTCTACACACAAGGACTCTATTCGCCATTGTGATTTTTTTCTCCATAAAGTTGAAGGCAAGGAGAGGGCAGGTAGAGAGGATGAAAACAAAGGACCTGGGGACTAAGAAGAGCTCTGTGACTACCCAGGCTGATGTCTGTGTGAGCTTCAGTCTCTACCTGGTCTGCATGCTTTCCTTCAGATAAGAAGCAAAGAAAATCCAGTGGAACCTATTTAGGAGCTAAGCACCTTCCTACTAAAACCCCCAACAGCCTTACACTGCCAACTATTGTCTAGATATTAAGCATAAGTCATCAGAAATTCGGAGAGATGAAGTCTCTTTTTGTGTGTGTGTGTGTGTGTGTGTGTGTGTGTGTGTGTGCACGCGCACGTGTGTGGTTTACTTCATCACTGAAACTCCTCAAAGGCAGACCTAGTATTTATTTCATCACTTCTAGCAAAGGAACTGGCATTTGACGAAGTTGCCACCAGGAGAGGATGGATTCTTCCAGGGGCTGCTGGCCTGTTTCTTCTGATTTGGGGCATTAAAGTCCCTGTCCTCTTGCTAGGGACTTTCTATCAAGGTTGTTCACCAAGTTTTCGTGCATGGCTTTGAAATTTAAATTTCCCCATCATCTTCCCACATGAAGGCTGAGTTGAAAAGGCACCATTTCGCTTTTCCCCCTTTCCCCATGGCACATGCATCTCCTTTCTCTTCACCATTATCTTACCCCCCAGTCAGGATGAATCAGAGAAATGTTTCACTGTTGTCTTCCCTGGGCTCTCTTCTTCCCACGGCTCCGTGCTTTATGCTTCCCTGCCTACTCCCCCATGGAACTGATGCCAGCTGTAACTGCCTGGCCCTGTCTGCCAAGGGTTGAGATCTGTTCTGTAGGTCGATTATTTAGCTTAATAAATAGAGACGCTTATTAGCTGGCCACAGTCTTTTCTTCACTCTGTGGGTTGCGTTTCATTGCTCGTTAGTGCATAAATCATGAATCTCCCTAATTACACACCACTGTTTTTTTTTCTTGTCACAGAGCTGGGTCCCAGCAAAGGGCTAGGACCCTGATAGAGAGATCTAGCATGATCTCTTCACACGCATTTGGGGCTACTCTTGTGACTGAACAATTTAGTCTCTGTCTCTATGTCCCTGTCTCTCTGTCTCTCTGTGTTTGTGTGTGTCTGCATACACATGCACATGCATGAATTCTGCCTGTTCAACTTGTCTGCTTCTGAAATTACTGACACAAATTCAGTGTCTAATATAGCCTTCGCCAGGCAAACTGTAAATTCAAATGGTCAAGTCAAATAGTCAGTGAACAGACAAGAATTTTGTCAATTTCTCATTGATTCATATATCTTAATGGGATAGTTCTCATATTACAAATCTTTGTGTGTTTTAGTCTGGGTCTATGACTGCAATGAAACATGATGACCAAAAAGCAAGTTGGGGAGGCTTCTACTTCCTGATCATAATCCATCATTGGAGGAAGTCAGGACAGGAACAGTCAAGCTGGGCTGGAGAACCTGGAGGCAGGAGCTGATGCAGAGGACATGGAGGGGTGCTGCTTACTGGCTTGCTTCCTTCCCATGACTTGCTCAGCCTGCTCCCTTATGGAACCCAGAAGGACCAGCGCAGAGCTGGCATCGCCTATCCCCCCATCAATCACTAATGGAGAAAATGCCTCACAGCTGTTTCTCATGGAGGCATTCTCTCAACTGAGGCGCCTACCTCTCTGATGACTCCAACATGTGTCAGGTCGACACAGAAAACCAGCCAGCACATTGTGATCTGGTAAAAAGCCGAAGGAGGGGCAGCATAAAGAATATAGGAGTCAGAGGATGGAAAGAACACTATAAGAGTCTGTCTAGACATGACAAGACCGTAACAAAAAATGAAATTACCTGTCCAAAGCTACATGGGCTCGAGCCAGTCAGCACTCCAGCCCCGATGTGGATGAGAAGCACCTAGCCCCTAACTCTAGCTAAGACCTTCTGGAAGCTCTGTGTGACCCCTGGTAGGTTGCCCATGCTCCAGTGGTTGGCTTCATATCAGTGTGCTTGTGGGAGTTACTAATTGGTCTCAGTGGATTATTAATTTAAAAAACAAAACAGAAGCCAGTGCACTGGAGCGATGGTTCAGCTGTCAGGAGACCTTGCTGCTCTTGCAGAGGACACAGGTTTGTTTTCCCAGCATGCACGTGGTGTCTCACATCTGTTGGTATCTCTAGTTCCAAGGGATCAGATGCCCTCTTCTGGCCTCTACTGACAGCAGGCATGCATGAGGCAAATGAATCATTCATAAAATAAATGAATCTTTAAAAAAAAAGGAAAGAGGACATGTTGGAAGGGTATCCTGCGGGCTGCTGGAGGGAGATATCTGGGAGGTAAATACGATAAAAAAAAAATACATTGTATATATGTATGAAAATTTCAAAGAATAAAAATACTTTAAAGGCTGAAGTGTTTTGTGAATGAATGTGAGCTTATTTCATTTGAGTAAATTGATAATCATTTGAGCACGTTTGTATACAGAGAAAATTATGTAAACTTATTATAATTAGAATTATGTTTGAAGCTCTCCTGTCATTCTTGTAACTAGAAGTGCACTCTCGAAGCTGGCAGTATTGGAGACAGAATTCCAGGCCTGCGAGCTCTTACTCAGTCTTTATACCCACAACACACCTTTCTACTTTAGCTTAGGTGCCTGGTGGGCACCTTCAAGCTCCCTTTGCGACTGACACGCACCTTCAAGCTTGGGAAGCACAATCATTACCAGAGATGCACCGTCAATTCTTTGCTTAGACTTACATGGATAACCGCTGCGTTTAGAAGGCAGCTGGATTGTAGATGCATAAACCCAACTACAGAGAGAAGTCCAGCTGAGCAGAGAGGTCCTCGGACCTCATGGAGTACTGTTTCAGGATGCCCACTGGGTCTTAGCATCCCACCCTTGCTGTCTTACAGCGTTACTACAGACTGAGTTTATTCAACAGGGATCCTGGGGAGGAGGATGTAGTGTCAGGCCCAACAGAAATCTTCCAAAGAGGAGGAAAAAAGAATTAAGGCCTTACTTCCAACTATTAGATGTCTTGAGTGTCTTACTGACTGGGTAATGGCTTCTTTCTCCAGCTCTGAGCACGTGTTTGTCCTTATCATCTTGAATTGTTGTGTCTGGAGTGTGTGAACTCATTGGCTAATGCCTCAGCAAGACTGGGATCACATTTTGGAAATAGAAAAGCTAAGAATTAAAGCAGATCTGGTCGATGATGCCATTAACCCCAGCATTTGAAAGGCTGACCTGGGATGGCTACTGAGATTTCAGGGCCAGCCTGGGCTACATGGTGAGACCCTGTCTCTAAAACCAAAAACAAATAAAGCAAACAGACAATAACCTTAAAGTAGAAAACCATGTGGAGATTAGCATTTTGAAAATGTCTAGAAAACATGGATACGTTAACCGTAACATTCATCTCTCTGTTCGTTACCCAAAGTAATAGCACCAAAATGATTAACTATGACTTGGGTAGAGTTTGAGTTTTTCTTCTAGAATATTACATGCTGAATGGAGTTCCTACAGTGGGATTTAAGAGGGTAGAAACCTGGTCTCATGATGGTGAGGTGATCAGAAGATGCTGGGCTTCTGGTGTGATTAGATTGGATTAGATAGATGATTAGATTAGATTAGATTAGATTAGATTAGATTAGATTAGACTAGATTAGATTAGTGCACTAAAATCTCCCTGGTTGGGTCCTGGTGAGATGGGACTCACAAAAGCCCAGCAAGAAGCCTACCAACTGACATAGTCCTGCAAACCTTTGTGTACAGGATCATGAGTCAGAGAGTAAGCTTTTCTTTATGATGCAGCCACGCTACAAAAACCAAACCAATTCGGGAGACGCCATAAAGGCAGCCATTACAACTCTCTAGATATGCAGCTAAAGTATGAGAGAAAAAACCTCTCACTGAAAACACCCTAAGGACCCTCCCCCTTCTTTTCTGTTTGCAACCAATTATTTCTGGTCAAAAGAAATAAGGGCTGCAGACGTGGACGAACCACATAGCAAACGTGGAGATTTAATTGACAATTCTGTTGTGTCGTGGTCTAGGAACTTTGCCCCCGATAGTTATCCATAGGATATTGATGGAAGGAAGGCTTCTGGGAAACTTCTTTGCATGGGACCAACTGGTGTGGAAGTTTTAAAGCCAAGCTCACCATGAACACATGTCCCCAAGGCATCCTTCAAGGACTGCCAAAGCCTGTTTGGACAAGAAAGAACTAGATTTTGCTCTCCCATCTCAAAAGATTTTGCTGATGCCCCCAAAACAAAAGAGAGGCTGATGAAGGAACATGGCAACTGATGTGGGGTATCAATTGTTCAGGAGGTCTTGACATTGCCAGATATACCTACAAGTCTGTTTGGCCCCATTCATAGCTACCTGAATGCTTATGGGCCAGACACTCCGTCGATGGCTGAGGAGAAGCAAGATCAGGCCAAAGGATATACTTGAATGGTATCAGACTGATGGCGATGGAAACCCCAACAAGGTTAGTTTCTGTAGATCCCCCTCGGCCACTCATTCACTTTAGGAAAAGCCAAAGGAAGGGCTGAAGAGACGGCTTTGGAAAGTTCTTGCTACCCAGTCATGGGGACCTGAGAAGGATCTCAAGCTGGGTGTGGCACCACAGACTAGTAGCATCAGTGTTGTGGAGACAGAAGTATCTCAGAGAGGCGCTAGAGAGCCAGTCTAGCCACAACAGTGAGTTCCAGGTTCCAGGACAGATCCTGTCTCAAAAGATCAGACAGAGTGTAATAGAGGGAAACACCCCACACAGGCATGCACAGACGAATGTGCCACATGCATGTGTAAAGACATGTACCACATGGATACATAGAACATGCAGAGGGGGTGAGGGGGAGGGGAGGAGAGGGAAAGGGGGAAGGGGAGGGGAGGGGAGGGGGAGGGAGAGAAACTATAGATGCAAACCATGTCTTTTTGTACATGTCTCTGAATATGTACAAAAGAAAAATGAAACAAAATTAAGTATTTTAATTTTATCAACAACCAACCGAGTTGCATTATTTCCTTTATTTACAATTATAAAAAATAAACCACAGCGTGATATAGCGTCTCCCTTATCAATAGAAACAACCATTTTTTATCATACTGTGGATATGCCATTCAATTTAAAATTCCAAAATTTATTAAACCTTTGTGATATCATCGAAGAAGTTCTGATAGGCCACACTTGGTGACATAAGCCTCTAAACCAGAACTCAGGAGACTGAGGCAGGGGGATTCTGAGTTCAAAGTCAGCCTGGGCTACACAGTTGTGATGGCTGTTATTGTCATGGACACAAACCACTAGGCATGGCAGTCAGGTGTGTCCAGGATTAGGATAAAGGAGGTAGGAAAACCCACTCTGACTGTGCATGGAACCATTCCACGGGCTGAGCACCACACTCAGCCATCTGCATCCTGACTGCGATGCCATGGTAGTTTAACTATGCTTGTGCTGCTCTGTGGTAGATTAACTATGCTTGGCCCATGGGAAGGGGCACTGTTAGGAGATGTGACCTTATTGGAGGAGAGAGAGCCTTGTTAGAGGAAGTGTGTCACTGTGGAGGCAGGGCTTTGAGGTCTCATATATATGTTTAAGTCTGGCCAGTGAGATTCAGACCCTCTCCTGGTTGCCTTCAGATCATTCTCCAGTACCTTGTCTGTCTGGATGCTGCCATGCTTCCTGCCGTGATGATGATGGACTGAACCTCTGAACCTGTAAGCCAGCGCCAATGAAATGTTTTCCCTTTAAGAGTTGCCTTAACAACTGTTCGCAGCAATGGAAACCTTAACTAAGATAAACCGCCTCAGGTTCTGCTGCTGTGGTTTCCTTCATGGCAGGGACCACATCCTCACACACGAAGCCAAAACAAGTCGTCTTCCTTCCGGTTCTGTTATCAGGTATCAAAAAGTAAACCATGCATCGACACCCACTCCCCCCAAAAGAAACATTACTATCTCGAAAACGTTAAACTTCTGGAGGATCTTTTGGTCAATATAAATACCTTATTTTGATCCCATGTATGTGTATTTCGTTGTCTTTACAAATCCTGCGGGAGAAGGATCTCCTCAATGCTGAAGAGATCACCTGAATGCCAGGAAACTTAGAATCTTGAAGGATGTCCCCACTGGGTAGTTCTGCTTCACTGTAGCTTAGGACTGATGCAGACCTCAGTCCCTGGAGGAATCACCAAATGAAAAATAAGCACCCAGCTCTTCCTGGAAACTGTCCTTGGTGTTTCATTTTTGTTCTGTATTGTTTGGCTGTCTCATTTTTGAAAAGGCAACACATACACAGAAAATGCCACTGAAGTGAGCAGTCCCGGACGGCATGTCTAGCTTTCTAGATGGCTTTCTTGTGGCTATTCCCAGAGACGTTCTGAGCAGATGGCAGATGTGGGTGTGCGTACAGACGGGAAAGGAAAGCCCTACACACAAACACACACACCTCACTTCCTCTTCTCAGCTCACGGGTGACACACCACACAGTTTTGTGAACTTTATTTTACTAACTCGTAAACATCTCTCCTAAATTCGAGAATACCATCCAAGATTAAAATCCACCTGGTACAATAACGGTGGGGGAAAGTTGCACTCAAAGTAAAATATTTAAAACTCTGTGTACTTCCCAATGCAACATTTCATGTGTTATTATTATTGTTGTATTAAATTACTATTATTAAAGGTGGTTGGGGCTTCGGGAGCGGAGGAATTAGTCAGTCTGGAGTCGTTAGGAGTAGGCGGGGTGCCCTTCATAAAGAAGCCTACGAGTTTGATTGTCATTCTCAGCATACATACTCACACATATATACACATATGCACATATAGATATGTGCACATACATACATGCTTTGTGGAGACAAGCCCTTGCTGGACACAGGGACTTTGAACTTTTCTACTTCAGCTCTGTGAACAATATATTCTGTGTAAGTTACCTCATATGAGGCACGGGGCCTAAATCGTGGATGATAAGAGGTTCATTTATGTCCACTTCTCTCATTTTTCATAATCTCTTATAAATCTCTTCTTTCAGCTTTCTCTTCAGTTACTCCTGCCCTAACACCTCAATGGAATACACAACATGGTCTGAGAGCATGGCCACCACTTACCTGTCTCTACTTCCTTTCTTGGTTACCTGTGTTTTAACACATGAAGATGATGTCTGTGGAATTATCTCGACTCCAACAAGACTTGGTCTATAAGTCTGGACTCTCAGGATCCAACCACAAGGCTCAATGCAAGGCAAGAAGCAAGGGAGAACTGCAGGGAATAGGCCAACGTATGAAGGTAAGGTACCAAAAGAGCAGGAGGACCATAGGGATGGCGGTTCAACCATGTTCACACACCCTCCTTTTCTCTTGCTGCATCCCTGTGCCCACCGATGCTGAGTGTCACAGAATCAAGATTTGAACAAGAACAGCCCCAGAAAATCAGCAAAAGATGCTTCTTCATGTGGGCAGTGGCAGGGGAAGGGGAGATAATGAATGTCAGCACTGGGGGAACCAGTCAGGAATTGTGAATATCCAATACCTCCTATTTCTCATGTGTGCTTAGCACATCATGTGTAGACAGGGTTCACAGGGGCTTTCTATCCACATAAACTTTGTTCATGCATGTACATGTGTGTTTTCACTTTCTCTCTCTCCTTAGATTATCTGTCTCAAATATCACCAAGTTTTCTGCAGGAACTTTTTTCCGGTATTTTTCTCACCGTTCACGTCATGGTATTTTTGAACTGTACAGCAAATACAAGCAGGATGGATCATTTCTTTGTCCTTGAATGTAAGATCCAAGAGAGCTGAGCAATTCTGGGCCAGGGAAATACCCTTAATTTATTTCCTTACCATAGCCATCCACAGCTGGAGGAAGGCAGACTTCTGATCTTGGTTCACCTAACTCTTGCAGGGACACAAACCAGTACTGAAGAAAGAAACTCTGGCCTTCACAATGCCAAGTGAGCATATAAGGAAATGGGGGATGGGTAACTGCTGAACCCCTTTGAGTATGTAAGGGTTGTTGGGAGGTAAAGGAAAGACCTCATCGGAAGGCTGTGCCTTCTCTAAAGACGCCCAGGGCAGCTTTCTCAGACTCTCAGGCATGAATGGTCACTCCCTCTGCTCTTCTTGCTTGGAATAACTTGTTATTTATTATAATATTTCTATTTTTATCTCTAACTCCGTGTGTGTGTGTGTGTGTGTGTGTGTGTGTGTGTGTGTGTGTGTTCCCTGGAGCTGGAATCACAGGTGGTTGTAAGCCAACAGGGGTAGATGAGAACTAACAAACCTGAGTCCTCTACAGGATCCAACCATCGTGCCATCTCTCCGGCCCTGAGTGATCTTTTCTTCCATTGAGTCCAGAAAACAACAACAATTTAAAAAACAGAATTAAACCCAGACACGGCTCCTCCGTTTCCCACACCAAGTTTCTAGAAAAGTGCAAACAAACACCATGGCCCTGCTTTGTTGATTTTATTTCCATTTTTTATTGAAAGCTTCATCAAAGAAAACAGAAATTGAAACCTAATATCCACTGATCTACAGAGAGCCCAGGAAACAGGGGAAATGGTATCTAACGTGACCATGATACACATGAAAGAACTTAGAAATAAAACCAAACGCCACAGGATTACAGAACTCTCCATGACAATCAGAGATAGCGATACAAAGATGCCCTTAAATAAAATCTCGAAAGGGTGTTTTGGGAGGTCCATGAAGCTGAGGATGACGACATAAACCAAGGCTTTTAAAGAGGAAGCCCTGTCACACTTTCCTAGAAACTGAAGTCCTTTCACCCAGAGCTTAAAAATTAAGATCCCAATGGTTTTCTTAAGTTAATGGGGACAGATTGTTTCCAGAATGGAGAACAGTGTGATTTCAGATACCCAATGAGTCTTTGAAACAATTTTACTATTCCTAACAGGGATGGAACAGCTCACTTCTTTTTACATGTGAGGACCTAACACATTTGGGGAGGAGGAGAGAGCATCTTTATTAACAATGTTGGACCAAAGGTTTTAAAGTCCAAAGAGTAACACTAATGTTACACTTTTTACTTAGGTACATAATGGCCATAAAATTATGCCTCAGGATACGAGTAACTTTCAGTCTTAACACAGTAACAGATTCAAATAGAAACAACAACAACAAAAATAAAAATGATATATTTTTGTAATCAAAAGATTTAAGAAAGGGATTAAAACTGTGTATTTAGCCAGAATGATCTTATTTTTCTCCTGATAGAGAATGTGTTGATCTTTTTTTTTGTTTTCCTGGTTTGAGTTTCAGTCAAGAGAATGGTGCCAAAGTAGCTTTCTTTTAAGGGGAGCCAAGCTTGTTCTTCTAATTTTTCCATTTGTGTTTTGCAAGCATGCAGCCAGCTCCAGATTGTGTGTGGTGGATAGGAAGAGGACATTATGGACTGCTGAAATTCATAGTGTATGCTGTGTGGAGACTGATTTCAGGAATGATTAAAACTCCCTAGACACATCAGTACTTGAGAAGCAAGAGAGACTGGTGTGAGCTGTTATTTTCAGGGTTTTTTTTCTGTCCACCCACACAGTGAGATGCTAAGGTTAACAGGGCCAGTCATTGAGAAGAAAAGACAAAACACCCCCACAAACTAGTTAGCTAGCCCTTTGGGTATGGACAGTGATTATATTTCTTTGAAATGGAGCAGTGTTAAGAAAATCTCCCAGGTGACTCTGGTCTTGCTTTCTTTTTTTCCTTTTCTTTTTGAAACCCCAAGCTCTGTTCAGCTCTGAAATGAATCCCCCAGCACGCTAGCTAATTTTCTGCCCAGAAAGTCATGGCTGTTACTGCCTAGAAGACATCCAGCCCTTTCTGTAACAGCGACTATGTCTGCATGTTACAAGTTGGGGTATCGCCTCAAAGACAGTAGAAATCAAAAATCAGAAATCTTCGCTGAACCCAGTTTCTTAAATCGTGGAGCCACTTGGAGCCACTTCTTACTCAGCTTTTTTCTTTGCTAAACTCCAGGTCATCACAAAGGATGACTGAGACAGATGGTGAGTGGCTGAAGGGTCCACTTTTGTATGGGTAAGAAATGTTAATCTCAAACCAGACCCAACCACCATATAACACCGCAACTGTAAAATGAGTTGATTCGTGGATGAAAGAAACCCTATGATAGGGAAATGGAATCAAGGAGCCTGCCAATTCTGGGGTTCCAGAGAATCTGTCAAGGTCAGTGGGCTCAAAATAAATGTTCAGCATATCAGTCTCAATGGCAAAACAACAACAAAAAACAAGCAAACAAACAAACAAACAAACAAACAAAAAGTATTCTTTGCTCCACACTGTGGTCGAGCTAAAATAGAGCAAGGTTCTGTGACATGATTATATTATATTCTGATGTGTGATCGCTTGTGATGCTGAAAGCCATTCCGGGTGACTTTTGATCCTACGGTCTCATAGTTTGAAATCACCGGCTTTCCACGGAGGCTCACGGAAGACTTACTCTTCAGTCTTCAGATCACCTGCAGTTCTCCACACTCACGCGGATGAGACTGGATTGTCAAAAATATTTTTTAGCCTATTAATATCACAGTCTATGCAGATGTCCCATCCAAACATCTCAATCATGAAGAAGAGTGCAAGGACCCTGTTGAGACCAAATCCCACTCTTCAGTGAAGGGGATTTTTAAATCAATAGAAAAGATATGTAAGTTTTGTTTTTTTTTTTAAATAGATATTCCAACCATTAAAAAAAGATTTAAAAAAATAAAAACTAAGCAATTATTTTTAATCTTCAGCACCTGCTGATATTCCCACTAGCTCACACAGGTTCTGTCCTGGGGTCCTTAAGTGAAAACAGCTACCAGTCACCACACACTTGGCCTCCCCTGATGCCTTTGTCATTATTCGAAGACGTCCATTGTCCTGACAGAAATTTGTAGCACTTAGATGACAGGGTATTTATCTTGTTTGGACTGTGGCTCTAGTTGGTTTCCTAAGTCCAGGATGGGGTAATAAAAGGGAATAAAATCAAAATATTCTGACAGTCTCAAGAACTAGAATTTTACTTCAAATCTAAAAATGACTATAGTGCTAACTCACGAGGACCAGCATGTGTAGTGGTGGTCGAGATTCAGGCATCTGCACTGCACACGTGTGTGTTTTCTTTTTGGGGGTGGTGGTGATGTCTTGTTTTTAATTACGACTTAGTAATTGATGTCTTTTCTTTCCCTTTTACATTGGACAATTGAAAAACTGCTCTTAGGTAAAAAAAAAATGACAGAATAAGAGGGAGCCGATTTGAATACCCACATTTTTTTTTCTTCTCAAAAGATTTTATGGAATGGCACTATCAAGACAGCCCAAACATAAAACACACAGGAACATATAAAAGGACATAATGATTTCCTTTGGCCTGAGGTGGCTTGAAAGAAAAGAGATGAGGAAAATTTCAAAGTTGAAAGAAATGTTTCAGAGTGAATATGTAAGACAGGAGTTTTGAGCATGAAGTTCCCTAGGCACCTTCAACCGCCACATGGTAGCTACCTTGAAGCCTCATTATTGGTTATGCAAATGAGACTCTCTTTGTATCACGTGAATACATGTATTTTGTACTTTTACAGAAAGGACAAGAAAGTATGTTGGTTCCATATTCAAATGAACGATGCCCAGGATAATCCTCACATACACAGAGAACCGAGAGGAGGTGAGGGAGAAAGAGAAAGTGGGGTCTCCAGTGAGTTTTCGGAGAGCCCCTGGAACTTGAGGGTTTGCTTTCCACAGACAAATTCAAGTCCACCCTTCCAACACACAAGGAGCTGACCGGGGCGACCGAAGGATGCAGGCTTCTCAGGTTCCCTCCAAAGCACGGAAAGACATTAGGATAAAGGTGAAGCACAGGCTGTCTCCGTAGTGTGTCGCCGTCTCCTTGGATACCGTTCTGTATTTAGTTTGATGGCCAACATACAAAGTGACTTTCTGGGTTTGCGCTCTCAGTTCACAGGGTTGCAAAGAAGAGAACCGGGGTCTAGTGAGACGTGGAATATGAACCTTCGGACTGGTTAAGACTCCTTAGTTGTGGGTACCTAACGGGACCGTGATTTGCCTTACAAGTGGTTTCGTTTCTGAAAGCCTACTCGCTTTTCCTCTCCAGTGCTTGTTTCTGTCTCCTCCCTATGCACTCAGATGGACGAACCCTGCAGAACAGAGCTTTGCCTACCTCATTTAAGTGGTCCATTCAGAAGCAATTCTTGGGAGTGCTCCCATGAACAGCACCATGTCCGCCTCCACACCCCCGCCTCTCACTTCCAGCCAGACAAGATCCGCTGATCCCAGGTACAATGAGTCGCAACGGTTAGGACTTTCTCACTAAGTCAACTTACATCATTTTAAGCCAAGTTTTGCATTATTCTAAGTGCAAATATCTCCTTTGGTTTCGGTGCTGGACCAACCCCTAACTCTCCTGTTTCTCGTTGATAAAAAGAAAGCAATTTTATTGATTGTCAACTAGCGTGTTAAGAGCTTGCCCCTACTGCACTCGAAGGAGTCTTAGATCTTAATGGCCCCACCTATCTTGGAGAATTAAACTGAAATTTAAAGAGGGCTCTGTCATCTCTCCTGTCAATATCAAGATATGAGAACACAACTGGTGGGGGAGTGGGGGGGGGAAGGGGTAAAAGTAAAACATCCCCTTTCCAAAAACAGGAAGCGAGGTGGGCCGATAACTAAACGAAGGTGGGAAGACAAAAACCTGTGTCTGTCGGTGCTTGAAAGGAACATTGCTACCAATTTGTGAGAACTTCTCTGGAGGCCACACCCCACCGCGCTGAACATCGCCGAGCCTTTCCGACAAGTGGCCTTTCAGAGGTCAGAAGCATCCTTAGCTTGCAGTTCAGATGACGTTGACGACATTGCAACCTCTTGAACAAAGGACCCCGTGTATCAGTGGCCACCTATCCACTGCTGAGAGAGCTGGCCAGGAGCTGATAACGCTCACAGGAGTTAAAGCCGCCCGCATCCATCCATCCCACTGGGTCTCAAATTCTTCATGCTTAAACGGCTGAGCAGGGTAGGAACAAACTTCAACTATCAACAAATACACATTTTTAGAAAAACATTTTTTTTTTGTTTTTTTTTTTGCGGTTATGTATACACTAGTGGAAGGTAGTTTAAATGAAGTTAGAACTGGTCCGGCCATGTAGGTCAAACGAAACTTCAAAGAAAGAAAAGCAGTGTCTACCATCGCCTGTAACAGGGTCTCACTTCATCTTTGGTATAAAATAGGCCATCCATAGGCTGCAATTGACCACAACTAAGAAAAACTACAGAAATTGTCAACAATTTCTCTATCTATTGCTTTTTTTTTGTTTTTGTTTTGTTTTTTTGTGTGTGTGGTTTTTGTTTTTGTTTTTTTTTTAATTTTTTTTTTTTTGCACTTTTTTGACCGTAAGCTTCTATCTACTTAAAGTTTTGTTTTGAGTGCTCTTATGCTAGGTTTTGCAATGTGACAAGCAAAGCTGACTAGAACCTGACAAAGCTCATAGAAAAGACTGCAGATAAAAAGCGCTAACGCTTTCGCTAGCAACCACGACGCTCTTGTAAATTAAAAAAAGAAAAAAATCCGCATTCTGCCCCCGAAACACGCATCATTTCTAATGCAGTTGTTTTTCAAACCAACGTGAATAACTTTACCGTAAAATGTCTTTTAGCCTTTTAGAGGGATTGTGTCAAAGTTCATGAGAAGTGTCCCAGCGTTTCCCGATTCTCGCGGTTGCCTTGGTTTTGTTTATCAACAAATTTTCTTCAAATGAAGAAAGAACATTTTCCTTTAAACTGTACAGTTTTTTTCCTTTTTTCCACCCTAAAAACTCAGTCTCCATCTTCTATGCCAGTGAAAGCTGGCACAATACCTCAATGCTTTCTTGATATATATATATATATATATTTTTTAAAACAAGACATTGAAAGCATGCCTCTGGAGCCTTTGACGTCCTTAAAATTAAGGCAATTAAGATTCAAGATAAACCTTACCTAAATATTTCTAAGAAAACATAAAATATATATATATATAAAAAACCCAGGAGGTTCAAACAAGAAAGGAAGAGGAAAAAATAGCTTAATTACTGAGGAAAATAATTTTCTTATACTTCTGGTTGCCCAAATCTTGACATTGGTGTTTCTACTTTAAAGAAAAAAATACTACTTATACCTTTAGGCAAATTCTGTTTTTCCAAAGAAAGCATCAACTTGTGATGTTTACCACCCCATCCCCCTTTTCTGGGATTTATTTTCCCCTTAATTAAAAAAAAATGACAAAAACAACTGTTAGACCACACGAAGGAACCATTCGTACAGCACGTAAAAATTTTGTTTTCTTTGAGTAAAGTATAAAATAAAAAAAATAATAAAAATAAAAGAAGAAGAAAGCGTTCCCCTGGGGCCTGTGCAAACCGGAGGCCAACTAACTTCTTGTTCAGTGACGTTTCTTCATTGAAGGTAGGGGTTCAGACGAGTGTCCTCCCTTCTGCCTATGGTCTGCAAAGACAAATGGGCAAGAGTGGTTATAACATCCAGGCTTTTCTTCTGTTGTTTCCTGTGACGTCTCGTTAGTGAGGAGTGCAAGTTTTTCCTCACACTCAAAGAAGCAGGCCACTGCCATATTAGCCTCTGAGGTGGCCAAGTTCTGTTCATCCCATAACATTCCACACTTGTGTCAGACTCTGTCAAAACCGGGGTTGGTGGACTTAGATATTTGTAAAGATTTATTTTGTTTTTGTGTGGATAATGGTTTGTTCGTATGTGTGAACGTGTAGCATGTGTATGCTTCGCTGTCAGAGGCCGGGAGGGGACATCAGACTGCTTTGAAGTGATTGTGAGCGGCCATGTAGATGCTGGGAACCTTAGCAAAAGCATCAAGGGTCCTTACACATATCCAAGTCAAAACTCAGGTTGCCATGACAACTGCATCAATGCCTTCTGACCCAGGAGCACTGTGATCTGCCAAGAGGTTCTACCTCTTATGGGTCCTGTCATCGTCTCCGTGGCCTTACTGGAGACCGAGCTGTCCTCCTCAAAGCCTTAGTGGGCACACTCAAAGCAGGGCACAGCAGAAGGGAAGAATCACTGGGTACCCTGGAGGAATATTTTGTATCATTTATTACTTGACAATCAGAGGAGTCTTAGTCCATCTAGCTTGCTGTGTGGAGAGCAGACAGACAGACTGCACAGCTCAGTTCTCCTCTCAGTTGAAAGCCCCTATCCCTGTGCCATCCCACTGGGGTGTACGATGGGCTTTCTAACCCTACTTCTAGTGGACAGTGGCAAATCTCTTTCATCAGTGACCTGAGTTTTACTCTTCGGAGATCGGTGATCACATAACTTCAAATGGACGGGCCAGGGTCCTCAAGACTTGAATTGCAACACAGGGTCACAAGTGTGGAGTTGGAGGCAAAGAATCCTGGTTCTGCGATTGGGAATTTAACAGGACTCACACGTATGTTTCATGGGATCTGGCTATGTATAAACTTTTATTTTTATTCATTACCTTTTATACACACGTGCAGGAATATATTAATACAGCATGCTGAGTCCGTGTTTTTGTTGTCTGTGTGTACATGATTCCAGGTCTGAGTGCTTTGTACTGGATGGCCAATAGTAATTAACGAAGAGGTTATCGATTTGAGACGGGGGAGGGTGGGAGGGAAGGAGGGAGGAAAGGAAAAGGAAAGGGATTTTAATTAAAAATGCAAAAAAATATCAAACACCTAACTTTTAATCTTGAGTGTATATATTGTGTGTCTGCACGTGTGTGGGTGTGCCTTTGGTTGTGCACATGTGGAGGTTGAAGGTCAAAGTTGAATCTAATCTCTTCTCTATTGGTCTCCGCTTTATTACTTGCAGATGCTGACCCTCCAGCTCACTTTCTGCAGAGCTGGTTGGCTGGATTGTAAGGCCTTAGGTCTGTCTGACTCGGGTCACCCAGTGCTGGGTAACAGTCACATGCGTCCACACTCTGCTTCTTACGTGGGTGCTGGGGATTAGAACTCAGGTCCCCTTACCAAGCTAGCCATCTCCTAAGCCCCCGGATTCCAGCTTTTGTAAAGGTTTTATATTCGGCACAAGGGGTAAGTGGTGACTCCGTGGGGAATGGAATTCTCATAGACTTTCCAGAACAAGTCACAGGGATGGCCTCCTTTGGTGATAAGAGCTGATAGTCCGTCTGCATCAATGCAAGTTCTATGTGTATATGTGTGTGTGCTTGCAAACGTCTGTGTGGGCACCCAGAATCTCCAAGAGCTCGAGTCATAGGCAGCTGTAAGCTACCCTTGAAACAGGACTTCAAGTTCTTTATTTTAGCCTGAAAAGTAAAATGTGGACAGGGGACATAGTCTGTGGTAGACCTTTCATCCATAATCCGAGTGTTGTGCTCCTCAAATGTGTCCCTGGGACCCCTGCCTGCGATGGCTGTGGTTTGCAGTCTCTTGACTGTTAAATGCATGTAATGTGTCAAGCTGCCTTTCAGGGTACAAGGTGGCCCTGTCTGCACCTCACACCCCACGGGAGGGTCAGCCGGTGTCTGATGAGGAATGATGTCACCCATTAGGAAGCTCTTAAAGATCTCCACACCTCACTTAGCATAATGGCCCCAAGAAAAGGGGCTCTGAGCAAAGTAAGAAGTGGCTTTTTCATCAGCACATCTCTGAGAACCTTCCAGTTGGTGAAAATCTAGGATACTCAAGAAAGCTACCTATAAGGTCTAGCTAAATAATTTTTCTGATCCACTGGAACAGAAATAACATTATATATATATATATATATATATATATATTATATACACACATATATATATATTATCTTGCGAGTGTAGATGTATGTATCCACATATGTGTATAGGTGTCTATATGCAAATCCACACTCTGCATGTGAAAATAAAGATACTATTTGTCTTAATCTGGCTTATTTCACTTAACATGATCTCTGATCTTTTTTTCTCTTTTGAGGACCATCATTACCCTCTTCTTTATGGCTGGATAGAATTCTCCCATGCGGCCGTAGACCACACTTCTTTTCCATTCGTCTGTGGCACTGCCTACAGGCCTGGGTGATAGGCTCAGATTCTTCCGCACTTTAGGGGTGTCAGAACAGTGGGCAAGACTCACAGATTCGTCCGACTGGTCTCAGCTCATCAGAGGCTCAGCCACGATGCACCCAGTTGGAATAATTTGCTCGCAAAGGATTCTCGACATACACTTTCCCATTGTTAATTCCTCCCACTTCAGAGAAGAGCCCTCGGAATGCAGTCTACACATTAGCTCCACACACACGGCCGAATGTAATTTGCTTTATAGGGGTGATTAAAATTTTTTTCATGAGTAATTCCGAGTATGGCGTTATTCCCTTCTGCTATTTAATTCCTGGGCAGGGTGGGCCTGCCTATTATCACTGTCATATATTTAACAATATTCTCCTTGTCCGTGACCATTACCCAGGTATTCAAAGTCACCCTGCAATGAGAATGTCACTGTAACTGTTTAAGAGTTTAAGAACAGGGCGTCTGGTTCACTATATAGTTTAAGGTGGAACACTATAGTTTTCCCAATAGCATTGAACAGATTTTTTTCACTCTTGAAGCGAGGACCTTCATTGACTGTTGGGTCACGTGACTTGCATTAACCAATAGGATACCTGCTAATGCATAGATGCAAACCTGACAGCTTGTTTTCGCTGGGTTTTCTTCCTGCTACTCTTGGAAGTCTAACTTGTCTGGAAACCGATTTGTTAAAAGATGGGAAGCATACAGTCAGCCTTTCACCATCCCAAAGCAGAGGGTCGGGATGACTAATGATTCCATATACAGGGCTAAGTACCACTAAAACTGGGAAATCCACTCATGGGAAGCCACTCACGTGACCATGAGCCCGAGCAAAGCCTATCGCTAAGTTTACGGGTGGTTTCTGTGAAACCAAAACAAACGGAAACACTCTGAGGAAAGGACTTCCCGGTCTCTGCTTCTGAGAGGAGCTCAGCTGAGTGTGGACTTACTTGGACTGTTGGAATGAATATGCCGGCGCGTGTTCACTGGGTGTGTCCACTGCTAACTGTTGCTGCTGACCACTGCTGTCCTGCGATGAGGGGGCCACCGTCTGGGGAGAGGTATCAGCAACAACACCCTAAAGAAGCAAATCGGTACACACAGGCCTTATTTGTTTCAGCCAAGGGCCCTTTCTAGATGCAGCACAAATGCCCTTCTGTTGGGTTTGAAGAGATAACCCTCGGCCACAGGAAAGCACGGCACGGGCGCAAAGTGAAACATCAGGGCACGCTTGTGGAATGGTTGATCTTGTTGCATTGATGATGAAACACCAGTAAGCTGGGTCAGCAGACATCCTCGGAAAGGTTGTATGGTCAGAAAACCATTTCAACCGTATTTGCGACAGAGGAGTCTGCCCTCAATTAAAGCTATCTATAATCACAGTCCAGCCTCTCCTACAATAACTAAGCATGTTTCTGAAGATCTATTATACATTCTTATTTATTTACAGATGTGTAGATGTCTAGTGCATATATGCCCACGTGTGTGTGAGCAAGCTTGGCAGACAGAAGAAGGTGTTACATCCCTTGGAATTGGAGTTGCCGATGTTCCTGAACCTCCCGGCTTGGGGGCTGAGAACCAACTTTCTGTGTTAGGAAAGTGGAAGATGTGCTCCCTCTAGTTTCTTGCATAAGATCTGTGTTGCTGTTGGTATTGTTTCTGTTTTGTTTTAATAGTGTTTCCTTGTGCAGCCATGGCTGGCCTGGAATTTACTACCTAAACCATGCTGACTTGGAATTCATGTCTCTGCTTCTAGAGCCCTGGGATCAAAGGCATTTGCCATCTGGCCCAGGTTCTTGTGTTGGTTTCCTTCCTTCCTTCTTCCCTCCCTCCTCCCTCCCTCCCTCCCTCCCTCCCTCCCTCCCTTCCTTCCTTCCTTCCTTCCTTCCTTCCTTTCCTTCCCTCCTTCCTTCCTTCCTTGTTTCATTGTGGTTTGCTTTCTAAGACACAGACAGGCATTAAGCCAGAGGCTTCAGAGAAATAAAAGAGGAGGAAGAGGGGATGAGGAGAAGGGGGAGGAAGAGAAAGAAGAGGAAAAGGAAGAGGAGGGGGAGGGGGAAGTGAAGGAGAAGGAGGATGGGGGAGGAGAAGGGGAAGAGGAGGAGGAGGAAGAGGAAGAAGAGGAAGAGGAGGAGCAGGAGGAGGAGGAGGATGATGATGAGGAGGAATCAGCAGCTATGGCAGCTTCAAGTTGGGGTAATTTTGGATCCTTGTCCTGGATTATGCAGATGATGCAGGTGATGTGGGTGATGATGTGGGTGATGATGTGAGTGATGATGTCAGTGATGTGAGTGATGTGGGTGATGATGTGGGTGATGATGTGGGTGATGTGGTTGATGTGGGTGATGATGTGGGTGATGTGGGTGATGATGTGGTTGATGTGGGTGATAATGTCAGTGATGTGGGTGATGTGGGTGATGATGTGGTTGATGTGGGTGATGATGTCAGTGATGTGGGTGATGATGTCGGTGATGTGGGTGATGATGTCAGTGATGTGGGTGATGATGTCAGTGATGTGGGTGATGATGTCGGTGATGTGGGTGATGTGGGTGACATAGATGGTGTAGATTATGTTCAGTTGTTCCCATCACTTACTTCCTGGTTCTGTACTTTTTTTTGTGGAGACAGGGTTTCTCTTTTTAGAACCCCCAAAATAGGATTGGTTTGTGATTGGTCCATTGATGGACTGATGGATAACAACAGATGTCCTTCTGGTGTTTTTACGTGAACATGACTACGTTCCTGATCTTCACAAGCCTGGCTTCAAGGCAGAATGGTGAGAATAGTTAGTCTTCTCTCTCCAACTCCAGATCTAACTCAACTAAACTACCTGTGTCTGTTGCCCTGTGCCAATTAAAGGCTCTGACTCTCAGTAGCACAAGCCTTTGGTGGCGTATATAGAAGTGCGAATACGTGACAGGGGTTTATGCTCCTGGTACTTGTAATGTGTTGGTTTTTAAGTCACTAAGTGTATCAAATACCATGTAATCTAAGCCCATGTTCTTGAACTCCAATTAAAACCTGCTTAATGGGCCGTGACTTTGGACCCGCACATCTCAAAAGTTAAAAACAATAAGGGATGTGACAGCCCTAGTCTCATAAACTGGACAGCAATGCCTTGCCAATCTTTGGGGCTTTCTTTACCTGCCTTCAAGCATGCATCTGTTACACTCCAAAAATAAATCTGTAAACATTTTCAGAGAGCCAATTTATTCAGCGAAGACCTCCGTCGACCTCCCTACTGGTGAATTTTCACATGGAGAAGTACTGGTTGTGTTACAGAGAAGGGAAGATCGAGTCTGGGAGGAGGTGTATTGATTAGTTTTTCCGAATGCCCACCAATGATCACAAAGTGTTTGGGCATTAGAAGAAGAGCGGCCATGGTTATAACCAGAGGTGGATACAGTCTAACCACCAACCACCATCTTTGTGGCTCTCTGCTTTCCTCTGTACCTTTACAGCTCCATCCCGGAAAATGAGGGCAGCTGGGATGGATTTGTCCCAATCAAAAGAGGGAAGGTGCTTTCCTTCCATTAAGGACAAGATGACAGACAGCATGATTCAGGATACCCACAGTGATTCAGTTACATCTTTCCCATCTCTGGGAAAGCTAGAGTATGTTGAATTCATTCATTCGAACAGTGGTCTTTTTGCTAATTTGCCTTCTAGCCTGCCAGGGGTGGCGTCCAGAGCCTTATACTCAGTGAGTACCCTGGCAACCGGAGCAACAGCTCTCAGTTCTTAGTACCCACTAGCATCTTCTGGGACTGTTTAAATATCCCTACGCCCAGTACATATTCCAGACCAATCAGTAAGAATCTCTTGTAACCAGACTCAGGAATCCATATTTTTAAAGCACAACCACCCCCTTTAATTATCTTAATTAGCATAGGGTTTAAGCATCAGGGTGCTGTCTCATTTCATGAGGTTGGATTCTCAGGGAACCATCTCAAAATTAACAGATAGATTCAGGAAACAGAGTGGTGGTATCCGATACGTTCCCTTTCTAACAGACTCCTAAGTGATGCTGGGATGGTTAATCTTGGTTCTTAGCTTGACGGATCGGATTGGGAGATCAACCCAGGAAACCCTTGTGTGGGGTTATCTTCATTCGTGTTAATAAGGTGGGAAGACCCACTGTAAGTGGTGCCATTCCCTGGCTGGAACCCTGCACTGTACAAACAGAGAAAGGGAAACGGAATAGCAGCATGCATTCAGTGCTCTCTTGCTTTCTGGCTGTGCATGTGACGTGAGCGGCTGCGTGAGCAGCCTCAATGACTTCCCCAGCATAGGATGGATGGTGCTCTTGACCTGTGAGCCGGCATGAACCCATTCTGTCCTGAGTTGCTTTCCTTATATAGCCCAGCAATAGGGAAAAGAACTAAGCCAGAACCTGTTCTTTATCTCTGATCATGAGTGTGGTCTGCGTCTGACGTGAAACCGATTTGAATTGTTGTCTAGGCATGCAAATCACTCTTCCTTTATACCTTTTTTTTTTCTTTTTTCCGGAGCTGGGGACCGAACCCAGGAACCCAGGGCCTTGCGCTTGCTAGGCAAGCGCTCTACCACTGAGCTAAATCCCCAACCCCTTTATACCTCTGTATAAGACTTGTTAGCTGCATGTGTAAAGCAAACTGTAGGCCAGATGAGCCAATGTATAGACTTGTATATACTTAGCTTACAGGGACAGGTTTTAGAAGAGCATAAAGATTTTATCTGAGCGTTCCTTGGATCATGGGGACTTGTGTGGCTGAGACTTCTCTCTCCTAGCCTCTTTGTGCTTACGGGATAGACTTACTTCAATAGAAACAGCTGTCGGAGGCACAGGCGTGTACTGGGGAATGTAGGTCCCTTGCATGGGAGCAGCGGTCATATACTAGAGAAAATCAAAGAAAAATGCACGTGAACTTGGGGGTCGCAAATGATGCGCAAGTCAGACACTGCATGCAAGGACAAGTGGACAGACAGACAGTGCACGACCAGTTATGCTCAACGCTCAACTGCAGCTCAACCACGGCAGATCTCATCAACAGGGACTCCTGTTCACTGTAAGACCCATGTCAGTCGCAGGTTCTTTTCCGTACCAGCACCAGTTACCTCAGCCCACCCTCCCGGGTGCCCATCTAGGCACTCTGTGTGAGAGCTGGAATGTTTCCTACTTCATATCTAAACACCAATTTCACAAGTGTGAGGATGCTTTCCCTCCATTCTACTGCTAGAACTTATCACGCGGTGGGCTCCCGATGGGCATTTGTCGAATGAATGAATCGTCATTTGTAAGCAAAGATTTTTAACTAAAAGTGCTGAGGAAGGATGTAAGGAATACGTGCACAGCAGTACCTCAGTGGACAAGTGTTGTTTGCCCAACCCTTTGTTATTATAGAGTAAATGATTGGGGATACCCCCTAGCTGTAGAGCAATTGTCTAAAATGTACAAGGCTGGGAGTTCCATGCCAAGCACAGCAAAAGAGAGTGAGCTCATCACGGGCAACGCTGAAGTTGCTTTGGTCCCCCCTTTCTATGCCATCCTCACGGCAACATGAACACTTTCTTTCTAAAACCTTATAAAAATAAACCACAGTCCTGGGGGCTGGAGAGATGTCTCAACCTTTAAGGCTGTATTCTCCTCTTGACGAGGACCCACGTTAAATTTCCAGCACCCATGACACACGCCCATGCCACAACTACCTGTGAGTCCACGTCTAGGAGATCTATTTCCCTCTCTCTTTCAGACAGTCACTCCATCTGCATGTGCGCGTGCATGTGTACAACACACACACACACACACACACACACACACAGGCTTCCTCCCCATCCCCACCCCCAGAAATATTACTTGTTTGGAGAGAAAAATTCTCTGGGTTCCAATGCATTTGAGCAACGCTGTACAACACATCCACTCTTTCAATAAATGAAAAAGAATAATATAATTTATGTAAGACGCTGAAGATTCATGCTTTTGGAAAGCCTCCTTAAAGCTGATTAAAACAGCATTTGCAACGTGTTTATTCCTGTAGGACCTCTGCTTAGACCTAATATCCTAAGGAACATACTTTCCCCCTGATGAGTCTCAAACATCTGTGCCATATATACTGGACTTGCTTCGCTGAATAACGATAACGTTGGTCTTCACGTTCCTAGACTTTGGTGCCACCTTACAAAACTTCTAATCTACTAGCGAGAGGATCGACTCCTCTCCGTGAGGACAGAATGGATGACTGGGGTGTTTTACCCTCTACAGTTGCTAGCTGTGAACTTTGCACCTGGGCCTAATAATTCATCACGCATGGCATTTGACCAGGGTGATGTCACCAGTCCCTGGGGGCGGGACCTTACTTTGATGTGCTCACTTTCTGCTGTTTGTGTCTATAAGGAGGCATGCCTGAGACTCTGATACGGGAATCCAATGAATTATTTAGAGCTTCCTGCCAAGCTAAGGCATTCTCAGGCCGTGGTTAATGAGAATATTTTATGTGATTCCTGGCTAAGCTTCCGCAAATGACCGGATTACTCAGGGCCCCATCTGTGTTTTGCCTCTGTAAACCTGAATCAATAAGTCTTCATTCCTTTGCTAACGTTCAGTGCAGTTGAGAACGCGGAGGGCTTCACACTCAAACTCTCCTCAGAAGCCTGAGTCTGGAGGGTGGTTCACTCACTTTACAGAAGCAAGGTGCACAGGCTGCTCTTCCAGGGCACTGCAGTTTGATTCCCAGCACCCTGATGGCAGCTCAGAACCCTTTATAATTACACATTTAGGAGATCTAGTGCCCTCTCCTGGTCTCTGTGGGCACTGCAGTCATGTGCACAAACCCACATATTCATTACCTCTCTCCTTCCCTCCCTCCCTCTCTCTGTCTCTGTCTCTCTGTCTCTCTCTGTCTCTTTCTTTTGTCTCTCTCTCTCTCTCACACACACACACACACACACACACCACAGTAAGCACTTTTTAAAAAGCTTTTACAGATGATAACATGCCACCAAATGAAAGTTTTAGTTTTTTCCCCAAACATTTTGTGTATGTCTTGGTGCGTGTGCCTGTGTGCCTGTGTCTGTGTGTCTGAGTGTGAGCACACATCTGCATACATGTACACACCAAAAGATAGCCTCCTTTATCATGCTTAAGGCACCACCTGCCATTGCGAGAGACAGTGCCTATCATTGGTCTGGAAGCTGCCACTCAAGGTAGGCTGACCGGCCCAGAGATTCAGCAGAAACCCCCAAAGTCCCCTCTTCTGTAATTAAAAGAATTCATCACCACACCTGGCTTTTACTACGTGAGTTCTAAGATTTGAACTCAGGTCCTTGTCCCTGCAGCATGGCACTTTACCAACCGAGCCACATCCCAGTCTCTTCGGTGCACCACTCTATCTTCGTATGCACAGCCTCTAATTTCCTCATCAGGAAGACTACCCTAGGCACTTGGTGATTTGCCATTCTGTCAGTGTACTGAAAGGAACAGTAAAGGTTTTTATAGTCTGCGGCCAGCTCTGTCCAGTGCGTTCCGACAGTCGGCGTTCAGCAGGAATACCTTTCTGGTTACTTTTGTCACAGAAACATCTAATAGGTGGATCTGAAGGTTACGGGCAGATTATGCTAAGCAAGCCAGTGCTGTGTGGATTTAAGACTCGGAAGACTATTATCTGTGGATAAACGGAAGGCTAGGCTCTCCTGTGACAGGCTTTCTCAGGGGAAAGCCTGAAGAAGTGACAGCCCTGGTAAGTTAGGAGAGAGCACTTTGGGGAAACCGGGCCGTCTGCAAGCTCAGCCCCCAGCTTCAGGTTGCTGATGACAAATAGCTTTGCACGTCTCTCCCAGCGCCCAGCTGGACTGCAGTGTGAGCACACACCCACTGCACTCGGCCCGACAATCCAGGTTGTGCAAGCCGCGCTCAACTCTTCCATTAGGGTCTCTCACTGAACCACAGCTCCCTGATCCTCCATACTGGCTGGCTATTGGTCTCCACGGCCAGCATTTACTCCCCCCTCCCCCCACTGCAAGGACTGTGTTCATGGTTGTGCACAGCCACAGCGGGCTTCTACTTTGAGGCTCGGTATCAGACTGGGAATCCTCATTAATGTGGCAGGTACTTTACCTACCGAGCCCAATTCTGCCATTTTGACTTGGTAGAATCCTCTGGATTTCTTATTAACGCAATTTTACGGGAATACATATACACACTTTGAGCTGTTTACTACAGCTTTTTAATTATTAAATTGCATTTTATTTTGTTCGTATAGAGGTGTGTGTGTGTGTGTGTGTGTGTGTGTGTGAATGGACACCATAGTGCACATGTGGCAGTTGGAGTTCATGTTTTCCACTCTCACTGTGCGGGTCCCAGGGCTTCAACTCAGGTCATCAGGTTTGACAGCAAGCGAGGTTAGCCTCTCAGATGTCTCACTAATCCTAGGCTAACTACTTTATAATGGTGTCCTCCAAAAGCTTGAATTTGACATAATTTTCTACAAATACAAATCACTTATTTGGAACCTTTTCTATTGAGCCAGGGGAAGGAGCCACATTAAAACGAAATGGCAGATTGCGTGGATGAGTCTGTATGGCCTCTTCCACTCAGTAGAAGCTTGAAGTTATGTGGCATTCGTGGGTATCTTTTCTGTTGTGAATGCCTGATAAATTCTGTATTTTCTTCAGGCCCTGGGCGTTGCCGGGGATGTGTGGAGGAAGGCTTCGTGGCTACTTGCAAAGCCACAGAAGAAATTCCCAACTTTTTCACTCGTTCTAAGCAGTCTAGACGCTGCATCATTAGGAGAACTGCAGGAAGAGAATGGGAACTGGGGGGCTAGAAAGGTAGCCTGGCTTCACCTATTTGAATTGGGACAAGGTGTTTTTAACTTCTGAGTAATATTGATTGTCCCAGAGCAAACTGAAGAAGAAAAATATCTTAAAAACTGTAATTTTTGGATTGGCTTCCCTCTTTATTAAAGTGAGACAAAACCAAGGACTTGATGTGTTTCCTGTGGGGAAACTTCTTGTTTTAATCATTTGGGAGGGACAAAGAAAATCCACCCTTTCAAAAATTGCCTAAAACACTTGAAACAGCTAGCTCACCTGGAGTTGGAAACTGATTAGACCTTGCATGGCAGCTGACCATGGCCATGCCTATAAGTCAGCACAGATGGGGCTGTTTTAGAAAAGAGAAGTCTCAGGAAGTACAAAGCATCAGTGAAAAGGGTGTGGGGAAGCCTTAGGAGTGTATGTCTGTGCAATAGCTGAGCTGGAGGAGAAAGGACTGTGGAAGATGGTGCTGAGACCATTTGGTGTGGGTCACTTTCAAAACCACAGAGTTCCTTTAGCCAAAACCTCGACCTTGCAGGGTCCAACCTAAACTGTGATTCACTGGGCAAGTGGCCAAGAGACGGGTATCATGGCATCTCAGGTGGGGCTCTTCCGGATGTGTTTTTTTTTAAGATTTATCTTTAATTTTGTGTACATGTATGTGTCCATGAGTGTAGTGCCCGTGGAAGCCAGCAACAGGCTTCGGATACTCTGGAGCTGGAGTTCTAAGTCTGTGAGCCTCGTGATGAGGGCAGTGGAGCGGAATCTGGTCCTCTGGAAGAGCGGCAAACTCAAGTTCTGAGTCACCCTTTGGTCCCCATTCTGGAACTTTCAGGGCACGTTTTTATTGTTATTGTTGTTTAATTATGTAACATCATCTCAGAGTTGTGCTACCCCATGCCCAGACCTGGGATGGTAAGATGGGACCGTTCACCTGCCAGTTTCAATTAACTGAGTGAAAATTGCGGCTGCTGATTGAGTGTAAGGCTCCTCTGTGGGCCTCCAGGGCATTGATTACGTGTACCCATTGGCGGAGAAGATGGCCGAAGGCTCTCCTTCCAAGGACAGCATGCTACATGACGTCAGGTCTGTGCCAACTGCTCAGCTCTTCCTCCCTTTGCCAATGAGATGTCAGATAATAAGGTAGATGTCAACTGCAATGAGTGACGCTTGTCAAGTGGACAGGATCTCGAATCATGCCGAGACGAACCTCCAGGCACACCCGTGAGTGAGATCAGCTTGACTAGATTAGCTCTTAGCCTCTTAGACACGCCCAAGAAGCGTCATCTGGATAACTGAGGTGGGAAGACGCTGTGCTATAAGCAGACAGCATTGCTCTATGGTTTGGGGCCCTGAGTTGCACGACATGGGGGCAGAACATGGCTGTATCCACCTCTCCATTTCCAGACTGTAGACGCACGTGACCAGCTGCCTCAACTCCACTGCCGGCGTCTCCTCGACATAATGTGGTGAACAGTAAACCCTCCTCTCTAAAGATGTTATCACCACAACAGAAATGACCAAAACACCCACAGAGGAGAGTAATTTTCACTTTATAATGTGCAGGTTATCAATAACATGTGAGACAAATTATTTGATATCTAAGGCATTGATTTGGAGATTCTTTTTTTTTAAATTATCAATTTCTTTCATGTATGGATACACTATAGCTGCCTTTAGACACACCAGAAGAGGGCATCAGATCCCATTACCGATGGTTGTGAGCCACCATGTGGTTGCTGGGAATTGAACTTAGGACCTTGAAAGGTCGATTCCTTGAAGAATCAGACGCAGCCAGGTGCTCATGTCTACCGGGAAAGGGAAACCAGTGAGTAGACATGTTGAACAGATGGAGTCCAGAATTCATGAACATGTGCAGGTGTGTCATCCCAGAGCAGCATGAAGCACACGTCTTAAGTGACACGCAAGCTCTGAGGAGGAAATGCCATTGGCGTCAGTATCCTCTACACAGAGGACCACCTGCTATTGGGGTGTGAAGACACCAAGAAGAAGAGTCTCCATTGTTCTTCTTCCAGACATTTACAAGCCCCGACCTGTGTGACTCACAGTGAAAAGTGGTCACACCCAAGTAGCTCCCAGACTGCAGAGGACCTCACACTGGCTAATGAACAAACTTCAACGAATATTTTGTAAAAATAAAGCCTATTATGTTTTAGCATATACACGGGTCACTATTATGACTGCACAACGAAGTGCTGTGGAAATGAAGTTGGTAAGTAAGTGATGCCTTAAATTTGTAATTTGAAATATATGCAGGCGTATGACACTGTGCAGTACCTGTGGGGCCCAGAAGAGGGCATCAGATACTCTGGAATTTCAGTTACAGACAGTTGTGAGTGGCCATGTTACTGCTGGGAATGGAACCCTGGTTTCTTTTTTGGAAGGACCTCACGTTCTTTAAACCACCCAACCATCTCTCCTACCTCTGAAATAACCCTTCAGAGACACTATATATTCTCCTTCAAGTTTTGTTTTTTTCCCTCTGGGATAGGTCTGTTCTATCACAGGGAACAATCGGGCACTATAGGATGGGCTCAGTTAGTACAAATGTCACCGAGCAGACAGACAGTAAATCAGATAAAAGCAGAGAACTGTCTGGGCTAAGGTCATTTGTAAAGGTAACAGAATATCCATGGGAGAGTAGGGAAACCCATTACGCTCAGGAGAGTGTGGGTGCTGAGTAAGTCTATGCATAGTACAGTATGGTACAGTATAGTACAATATGGTAGAGTACAGTATCGCATAGTACAGTATGGTACAGTACAGTACAGTACAGCATAGTATGAAGATGTTATGAACAACATCATGACAAGAGAACTGACAACATATGTGAAATGGACAAATTTCCTAAGAGCAGATTTTAGCAGAACGGAAACAAAGTCAGAGAAACCCTGCTTAGTTTCCACGCTGAATTCCTCACCCCCACTGTCCATGACAGCACATTTGACTTCACTGGCTTTTCTGGTGAGCTACCCAGGCCTGTAAGGGATGCATAATTGCAATCTTGTGTCAACTCTTCCAGGAAATATCAGAGATCGCTTCCCAAGTTGTTTTATAAATCCAGCAAATTCTTTATGCCAAAATCTGACAGTTGCTTTGTGAGAAGGAAAAAATAATACCTAAATATTCCTTGTGAACATTTGTAGGAGTTTCTTAAATAACATTTAAATAACATTATAGCCTACCAAACATATGCATCATGTCTGGGTGTAATTAACTTTAGAGTTTCAAGGTATGCTTACTTTGAAAGGAAATCAGTATGTTCTAACAGGCAAGAGGGGAAATAAACAATTAAGGCGTTGTTTCAAAGGATAAAATATGAAATATGTGTATCATAGAGGATCCTGGGCATGGTTGAGAATACCATGGATAAAACTATATACAAAAACCCTGCTTACAAAATCTACAATGATATATATTAACAAAATATGCAACAAAATATAGAACAATCTTCATTTGAATTTTGGAATGGGATTTAAGATCTTGCTTCAACTCTTTTAGTATTATCCTCAAGGCCTGGAACAGGAAATAAACCATGGCAAGAAATGGAAGATGTAGTGTTGGAAAAAACAGAACCACCATCAGTCATAGGCAATGATTGATTTTTAAAGATGCTATCGTTTTTATAACCTAAGATTCTAACTATGTGTATATGGGTGTGTCCATGTGGAGGTATTTGCATATGGGCGCAGTACCTGGGGAGGCCAGAAGAGGGCGTTGGATTGCCCATAACTAGAGTTGCAACAAAATATAGAAATATAGAGTGCTTTTTGAGCCACTCTGTGGGTGCTGAAAACCAAGCTCAAAAATTTTTGTTCGAAAGGACACACACAAAAGTATTTAACTTTAAAAATTTAGTTTGTACGAAATACTAATATACAAAATTGTTCATGCGGTTTTTTCACAGAATTATATTGAATTCCCCAAAATGAGAAAAAAAAAAGCCTCACAATTTCCAAAATACTTCGTGTCTCATGATTTCGCGTCTGTAACATTGTTGGTTTAACGAAATTCTAGACGAACAGATTGATGGTTGCCATGAGTTAGGAGTGGGTGGGGGATGGACATAGGTAGAGGTTCAGCTCCGGGAACTGTGAAATTAACTTTCGGGACTTGGGCTGTGGTAGACAAGCAGCCCTGCAGGTGACAGAGACTCGAGTGTCCTGGCTGTGACATTCTTTGGTTTAATGTCACCACTGAGGGACACTGGAGCATGTGCACACAGGTTCCCACAACATTTCTTAATGTTTTTACTTTTTGCATTTATGTATTAAAGTGTATGTGTCAGGGGGCGTCAGCAGACGACTTGTAGGCGTGGATTCTTTCCTTAAGCAAGAGCCACACAATAAAGATTGGTGGCGAGGCCCTTCACCAGCCGAGCCATATCAACTACCCTGTCGATGACATTCCGTACACCGGCATGTGAACCGAGTGGCCAGTACGCATACCAAACCACGATGCCCTGGTTCACCTATGCTCAGAGAGTTTAATAGTTCTACGACGTGACAGGAGGCAGACGGAAATGATTGGTGACCCCAGGAACTTGTGAGGGTACTCATCGCAGAGCAATGAAGCTGGATGTCCACAGAACTGCCAGGTTGTTCCACTCCTCGGTGGATGACATGGGAATTCTTGCTAGCTTACCTCAAAGGCTAGCTAGGAAGCGTCTGATGTAGCCTGTAACTCTTCTAAATGGAAACAACTTAAAACCAGCATAGAATGCATACATTGCAGTGCAATGTATGAAATGGCGAGTTGCTCTGCAAACACAGACAGGTCATGGGAAGAATGCTAGATTGGGATGAAAGCCTAAAGGCTGGGCAGAGTGGCTCAGTGGGGAGAGCACTTTTCAAGTGCACGCCGGATTGTCTGTGAACTCAGCTCTTGGAGCCCAGATCAAGGTGAACATGAAGTTGCCCTCTGACCTCCAGATGTGTGCAGTAGAATGGACACGCATCCTGCAGGAGTTGGTTCTCTCCCTCCACCACGCAGATTCCAGGGCTTGAACTTAGAAAAATAATCAAGGTGTTGAGTGGCTTGACCTACTGAGCCATCTCAGGGTTTGGCCTGCAAACCTAATATTTTGTGTATTAATCAAAAAATAAAACTGAAACAAAAACAGAAGAAGGGAAGTAAAAGGAGGTCCCACAAGGTTTGAATGAGATACGGCCTGTTCACATGTCCCTCCAGCTAGCCTCAGGAATACAGACACGGGTGATAGATGAGGTTTTCACTTGAGGGATGGTCAGGTAAGGCAGGCTGTTAGGAAGCACTGGGGTTTAGGTAAGTCATGACTGAGAGAACATTCTGTACAGAGCATGAAGACAGGGGAGTTTCTTTTGGGCTTAAATCATGTCTTCTGTGGGATGGTAAGGCAGTGATATATTACCTAGGGTCAGGACAAAAGGACAGTCCTTTGGGCAACACATCCATCTATAATGTGAACTTCAGAAGAGCTTCAGAAGAGCTGGGTTAGAGGGATGGGTCAAGAGACAAGGGCAGGGCTCCAGACATCTGCTAGCTCCGAGTTCTAGCCTGGCCGGGTGAGACCTCAGAGACTTTGACAAACTTAGTAAGTATGTAATTCTCAACTTGGCATCTCTCCCCCCACCCACCACCTCACACTCTCATTGCTAGAGGTTGCCCACTCTTGAGAGCGGAAAGAGGGAACGAAGTTCTGATGCCGGTTAGTCCAAATTGCTTAGAAAACACTGGATGGGAGCAGTGAGATGGCTAAGCAGGCAATGGTGGTTGCTGCCAAGCCCGATGACCTGAATTCAATTCCTTGGCCCCACAGAGTGGAAGGAAAGAGCCAATCTTTGGAAGTTGTTTTCGGATCTCCGCTTACATGCTAAGGCATTCCTGTGTGCACACATCCCTCACCTGTGGGCACGCACAACTAAACAAGTAAGGAGACGTAACTTGAAAAAAGGGACTGTTTAGTGAAACCGTCTTTTGTATTATTATTCTAGACGCGCAGTAGCAAGCACGATTTCTAGACACAGGAGTGGACACCTAACAACGACTACTTGTGTTGGGATTGAGTAGAAACTCTTGCTGAAATACCAAACTCTTCCAACTGTGGACCAACCTAGCAGCAGAAATGGACAGTTTTTTTTCCGGTTTTGTGACTTATTGCTACTTCATATGTATATTAATTATTAACACGTGAGTACTGCTGTATAGTTTAACAGTTGGGGGAGAGTCTAACTTTATACCAATGCATTTTGTCTATTTTTAAATACCTAGATGACTGGCAATGAAGCGATTTGAGATTCATTTATCGTCTGCCCCATCAAGCTGAAGATCATTTAAGACCTAGGTGGCTCTAGGATGGAATTTGGATCCATGGTGGGACACCTCCCTTACTGTGTGTGAGGTGCAGAGTTCAATCCTGGCTCTGCATAGGCAAAGCCTCGAGAGACTAAATCACCCTGATGCTCAGCTCCAAATGAAAGCAATAAATGATGGAAATTGTGTTCCTGGTATGGATTCATTCAAGTGTTCTAGACCAGAAAAGAAGCTGGTCAACGAGAACTTCAGGGCTGGAGGGGCGGCTCAGTGATTAAGAGCAGCTGCTGCTTGGTTTATTCCCAGCACCCATGTTGGACAGTTCACAACTGCCTACAACTCCAGCTCTTGTGTCTCTGACACCGTTTTCTGGCTTCCCCAGGGACCACACATGCCACGCCCCCACACACATGTAAAACTAATTTTCAAATAACTGTTAATTTCATCTTGAAGAGATGGCTTTTGATATACCCAACAGAAGAACTCAGTTGAGAAGTCTTGTCCCAAGGGTATTAATGGCTTTTCTATCAAAAGGAATCATAACCTACTTAAGTGGGGTCAGAAGCCATTTTATTTAATGTTTCAAGACAATATCAAGTAAACGATAATATTCCTCAATAAAGCATTCCCGGGAACAATGTCTACTTTGAAATTTTAACATGATGGGTAGGAAGGATTCGCATTTCTATGTCTAGATCTTTTTCTCTCTAGTTGTAAAACAGACTCAAACATTTATAGTTTAAAGCATTATTGAAGAAATACACACAGGGTTTTTAGCATAGGGCTGATTGTGTATTAAGGAGTGAACAGTTGAGTGTCAATGCATTATTATAGGACAAGACTTGATTTCTTCATAATTGTTACAACTATCAGGATTCAGTTTGCTCAGGAAATATTTATTTTCTCTTGACACTGATAAGACTTGTGTGTAAATAGGTTACTACAGGCATGGGTAGCGTGTTCAACTACATGGACAAACAGTTGAGAGGAGGACTACTCCAGAAGCTCTTGTTTCCGAGAGGAGAAGAGAGGGAACTTGGGAGTTTGTCAGAAGAGGACAGAGAGGCCTTGAGAAGAACGAGCCCTAGCATAGGGGCAGGCTATGGAAATACTACTGTTTGGCAGTGGACCAAGGACATATAAAGAAAGGCGTCTTCCTGTGCAACTGTGTTTGCTGCGTGTCCATTCCTGAACACATTCATCCATGTGACCTGGAATGGTACGTTTAGGAGCAAGTAGGAGAGGAGATGAATGCCCGTTGATACCAACACAATGTGAAGCAGAATGAGCAGATGGCAAGGGTCCACAATGACCTCAAAAGTCTTAAATTCATATAAGTTGTTTATACTTCATGACTGTGCTCCAGAATCCAGACAGAAAGATGTCTCAGCCAATCATCTCATTTCAACATAATGAAATGATTCAACAGAGAGAAGGTGACATTCAATATCTCTCTATCTCTGTCTGTCTCTCTGTCTGTCTGTCTCTCTGCCTCTCTCTCTGTCTCTCTCTCTGTGTCTCTGTCTCTGTCTCTCTCTCTCGTTGTGTGTGTGTGTGTGTGTGTGTGTGTGTGTGTGTGTGTTTATGTGCTCTGGTGTGTCTGGGTGCACTTGTGTGTAGAGGTCAGAGGTCAACTTTGGATGTCATTCCTTAGAACCCACCCATAGTATGTTCTGAGACAGGTTCTCTCAGAGAAAGCCAGTGAGTCCCAGTGATCCCCCTGTCTCTCCCTCCCCAGCAGTGGGATGGCGAGTAGCCACCACCATGTTCTGGTTCTGTGTGCCAGTTCTAGGGACTGAACTCAGGTCTTCCTTCTTGTGCAGTGAACATGTGACCTGCTGGGTTATCTTCTGGGCTGTAGAATGACATTACCAAACCGATAAAATAAACAAAAGCAAATTAAAAGGCTTCAGTTTCCACCCATATTCTTGTCTATAGGCAAAAGAAGGAAGGGCATACTCATTTAGAGAGCCTGAATGAAAGAAACTACAGGAAGAAATGAATTTGATGGGATAATAAGCAAACACCAGGCAAGTCTTTTCTTGGTTGGTTCTATAAAAGCAACAGATGTCTCAAAGCAAAGGGCATCAGAGAAGACTTTGCTGCTCACCTTTATCCTCTACTTTGCCTGTCTTGCACCTACCAAGGTCATTCAGACTTCCCTGCTTTATCCTGGAAGACTTTAATGTCTACTTAGAGCATAAAGGCATAAATACCATTAGATTAGCCACAGATTTTTCTAGAATTTTGATCTTGCCTTTCCCTTTCCCCTGCCCAGTGGGTTTGTGTTTTCCAGACACTGCACAAAGTATATATTAAATCCAGTTTGTTTGTGGTGGTGCTGAGTTTTCTAGTGATGGCTCCATGCCAACCTCCCCCTTAACAAATGCCATGGAAGATTAAAGCATGCCTGAATTTCTTTTAAAACACACAAGTCTTACATAAAGTGTATTGATTCAAAAAAGAACAAACGTTATGAAGAAGGGAAAAGACATCTAACATTCAGTAGGTTGAGGCAGGAGGATTGCAGTGCATCCAAGGCTAGACCCTTGGACTATGACTCAAAAAATCAAAGATATGGGGCTGGGGAAAGATTTTATTCAGTGTTTGCCTTGAAAGCCCGAGAGCCTGTTTCCAAAGCCTGAACGCAAGTGAAAATCCTGGGTATGGTAGTGCCTGTTTGTGACACCAGCACGGGGAGACAAAGGTAGACAGATCCTGGGGCCTGCTGACCAACAAGACTAGCCAAATTGACAAGCTTCAGGTCCAGTGAGACACTCTTGTCTCTAAAAAATATGGACAGTATCTGAAGAAAGGCATCCAAGGTTGATCTCTGGTATCCACATTCATGTACATCCACATGCACATGACTTTATCTACCTGTGGACACACACACACTCCAAAAACCACAAACAAACTGAGGTGTCAACCACTGAACTATGAAGACTCAAAATTTCACTTGTGAAAAACTGTGGAAATCTATAGAACTAGAAAGGTTATGAAGAACGATGTCAGTTTCTTGATGCCTCCATTTCTGCTCCCTAGCGACTGCTTGTATCTCTCTTGGGTCTCTGTGAGTCCCCACTCCCTACCATTCCATGGTTTGCTTCATGATTAGCACATCCCTAATCCTCTATCCATAAATGAGTGTAAGAAACTTCAGTAAAATCCATGTGATTTGGGCGGTTTTCCCGTAGGCTTCTGGGAAGGGAACATTCTTCTCATGGAGTCTTGTGGAGATGGCCACTGCTTATGTGCAGAGTAGTGAGGACAAGTTATGAAGCCAGGGGACATGCAGAGGAGACAGAGACAAGGGTGGAGAAAATAAGCATTGCGTATTATCATTTGAATGGGCTCCCTGTCTCATTTCACATATTAGAATCAATCAATTTTCAGTTTGAAATTAAACCTCATTGATCTTGTTGTTTGACTCTTCAGTGTGGCTGGGACCATGTAAAGTTGGGAGGGCAGCAATCAGAAGGGACAATGAGTTGTAAAGAAATGCACACATGAACAGCTGTGTTGGAACTGGCAAGAAGTCTTTCTGATCAGGGATAGAACTTATCCTTGTCTTATCCATGATTCATTTACCCTTCCCTTGTCCCGTCAAGAATCCTTGGTTCTGGATAGAATCTTGTCCAGTACCGACCGTTGGCTTGATTCCTGATAGAACCTTCTCTGACACTGACCACTGGCTATCTGCTTTCACCTCCATCCAGGTTGTCTGGTTACTGAAGATACTTCTGTTTGCTATTTATAGGGACTCCAAGGCTTTTCATAATTAAGAGTCTCCAAGGAAAGAGTCTCTTGGGATCTCCTTGGAACCCTCCTCAGGGCTCACATCCATTCCATTGCAGAATCTACAATTCTGGCATTGCAAATAAAGGTTAAATATCAGCAAGCTAGTTATCTCCCCACAAAACTGGTCCCTGAGAGGGGTTTAGGCATGTGTTTAAAGAAGAAAGAAGGGGTTATAAGACCCAAACTGACTGGATGATGGACTCCGGAGGTGTACATATCTGAGAGCCCATGGAAAAAGGATGGAAACAGAGACTGACAAGAAAGGAACATCCGATCCTTGTGTATTAGCTTGTGTGGAACCTGCACTTACTACAGAACCTAATGTGTGCACTGGCCCCATATGTGCTCCTGTGATCTGATGTGCATATGTGATCTAATGTTTCTTGACATTCACTTCCTGTTATCACTCTACTTGCTTAGCTGGTTCCGATTATCTTTCATAACACAGGCCTGCCTGTCATCCCAGCACTCGGGAGGCTGAGGCAGGAGGACCCTAAATTCAAGTTGAGCTTGGGCCAGCCAATAAAACTCCCTCAAAATACCAAAGGGGCTGGAAAGTTTTTCTGTAAATGTTAAATTCAGTTTAACTGTTTGTAATAAATTAATACAGCAGCTGTTTTTCTTTATTCCAGCTAGCTCCCCAGTAATGACACAGAGAGACCAAGGTTTGTTTTCAACCTTGAAAACAATTGATGAAAAGTTGAATTTCCCTATTTTCTGTTCTGTGAATGTTTGGAGACACACTCCCCTAAAGTGTCAAATAGTGTTTATGACCCCATAGTCTATTTGTACTATATACTACATACTCTCTTGACCCCTCCATAGCTTAATTATATAAATTATTCTAAGTATTAAATGTTAAATGAGAGGTTAGTAAACTCTTGGAAAAAAACAGGTCTTTAAAACCCAAGTTAAGAATAAATAAATAAAGAAAGAAATAGGAAAACAAAACTTTATGGAAACTGTAGGCATAATTTTTTTCAATTGTAAAAGGTCATCCTTGTGTTATTTGAATGCCATTTCTCTGCCTCCATATCCTGTCTCAATCTAGATACAGCATTGTAATGTTTATTTCAAGACTCTCCTGCCTCAAGTTTGTATAGATAATTCTTATCATATATATTTGCTGCCTTGCCAATAAAAGTTGATCACCCAACAGCTGGGCAGAAGAAAGGACAGGGTAGAACTTCTGCTAGTAAGGGAAGGGGAGAGAGAAGAGAGATTGAGCCACGAGGAGGAAGGAGTTCACAAGAAGTCAAATGAAGCACGGGAGAGCCTACATGCAAATATTGTGGGGATTTTTGTCTGAGAGGTAGCCAGAATATTTTAGGGGATTAAGATAGATCAGTTAACTGCTCAGACATTGAGATGAAGTTTGAAAACAAATCTTGGTCTCTCTGTGTCATTACTGGGGAGCTAGCTGGGATAAAGAAAAACAGCTACTGTATTAATTTATTACAAACAATTAAAGTGAATTTAACATTTACAGAAAAACTTTCTAGCCCCTTTGGTATTTTGAGGTGGTCTTATTGGCTGGCCCAAGCTCAACTTGAATTTAGGGTCCTCCTGCCTCAGCCTCCCGAGTGCTGGGATGACAGGCAGGCCTGTGTTACCATACTCAGACACGTGGGCACCGTATCAGTAGTGTTCCATGCCTTTTATTTTAGGCGTTCCATGGAGAAGGCTCTGAGCTTCTGGAGAAGTCTATCTGAGAGTCGGTGGGGTAGGGAGAGATCAGTGGGCATTGCTGCTGTCTGATCTTTTCACTTCATTTTTGGCAGCCTCGGGTCTCTTCCCTGGAGGGCCGGGAGTGTCTACTCTGAAGGTGTTAGCGGTGATTCTCTAAGCGCCTCTAAGACAAATCGCTTTACAAGTTGAAACCCAAACATAATGAGCCTTCGAAATCACATTTTAAAGAAGAGTAGTAGTTGAAGCCACAGCATGTGCTCAGCGTTCCAGGTTTTCAAGTTTGGCTTTCATGCTAGAGCAACCTGGAAAGATTTAATGAGGCATTATGAGACACCATTTACGGGTATCCTGATTTAATTGGCCTGGAAAATGGCTTGGATACAAGGGTATTTAATGCCCTCCCAGTGACTGTAATATACCTCAAAATTTCAGATCTGCCATTCTAGGGGATGCTTAGGAAATGGTGTCTGGGCCCCCAGTTAGTGGTACTGTTTGGGAAGATTAAGGTACCTTTAGGAAGTAAGACTTGCTGGAGGAAGCTTATCATTTGGGGTGGGCTCTGAGGCTTCATCGCCTCACCCCACTTCCTATCGTCTCTCTCCAGCTATTTCCCACTTACGGTTGAAATGCGGGGAGCCATCTTACTCTTTCTGTGGCTATGCAGCACCTTCCCAACCCGGATGGGCTCCTTCCTATCCCTCTGCAGCCATACGACAAAATGAAGCCTTTCTTCCCTAAGTTGGTATTGGTGTTTTAATCATAGTAATGTGGGTACACTCCTTCATCAAACCACTATGATCAAATGCCAATCAAGCTGAGTGACAAGTTTACGTTAAATATGCCAAATCTCAGGCATTTTATCACGGGATTAAAGAGCAATAGAAGAAAACATCTTAGGAAAAAAAATGAAAGTATTTATGAATGGAATAAGAAAATATGGACATAATGAAATTTCTTCCCAGCTCTACAGAAGACCCAGTCCGCAGGCAAAGAGAGAAATATATTAGAAGCCTGTCAGAGAAAGTCAACTCGGGTGTGAAATTGGGCACTCAGATGAAAGCTTTGTTTCCAGTTCTGTGTATTTTATAAATACAAAAGTGACTAATCAGGATTAGACTCTTCCAGCTATGAAAAAAAAAAAAAAAGACCAACAAACCTTCATATCCAAATACAGGGTAATCCTCTTAGCTGTTACTGACACCAACGGAAAACAAAAAGGGCCAATTTACTCATCTTAATTACTAAGGGCTTAAAGGAATTTGCCAGGGGTGGCAGGAGACCGTTGGCACTGTGTACTTTTTATTTACATCAAAGTCATGTTCCGTTTTAAAGGAAAATGTCTGTCTATATGTATGTATATATGTATGTATGTATGTATGTATGTATGTGTATGTGTCCAGTCACAACGATGGACTATGGCTCTAGCTCATGACTCATCGCAGACTTGAGCAGACTTGACCACATCCCTGACACAATAGGAGTGCAATAAGGAACTCTCTTGAACAGTCAATCTCTGGTGTCTTCTCATTCTGTGGGTTACTGAGAGAGGCTTACAGAGAAGACATAATGTTCAGATCCCACTGTGGAGGTGAATACAAAGCTATTTTTCCAGGCATCAATCAACTGTTGGGTATGGGCAAGGCCTGGGAGCCGATGTGATTTCCATCCTTGATGAGAGTCCTAGGTAAAGGGTTTTTAGGACCTGGGAACTAAAGAGCATATGTATTCTGGCATCACAAGGGACAAGCTCTTCAGATGGTCTTGAAGTCTAAGTGGCCTAAGTGATAAATTCAAATGCCAGCCATGTGGATCTTAAAGCCAACAGACACCTTATAAAACACAGGCTGAGGGGAAGCAATTTAGCTGAGTTTAGGGGCGCACGAAAGAGGCAGACACATCCAGAAACTAGCCAAGTTCAAAAGCTATGGTCAAACCTTCCCAGAGAAGGGAAAGCATATGGACATTTTCTTTTCATGTGCTGAGTTTAAAAAACAACTGAATGGTTGCTTACTTATCCTCTCCAATCTTATACTGATAAGAAAGAAGAAGGTATCTCTTAGACTATAGGAATGGGAGGAACTAAGATCTATGGAAACAATATGAAAGACATTCAAAAGATTGATATTTGTTAATGAATATGGTGAGTCTGCAAGAGTTTTCAATGTCATTTAGAAAACATTAGTTAAATCCCTAATGGATTGGTAGAAATAGGGGAACACAAGAAGGTGTCTGGCAGGAAATACAAACAAATGTTCTTGTTAGGTGGAAGGCTGCTTTGTTTGATTTCAGCTAAAACTTCTACTTATGGCAAACCAATGAGACACCCATGGCTGACTATTTCTTCCTAATACACAGTCAGTGTCACTGAGCATCACAAGCAGATTGGCCATGGATTATCACCCACAGTGCCTGTGCACCACCTGGATGCCATGTCCCGGGGACTCTGTAGGAGACGAGGCACTGGCTGCTAGAGCACTGTGAATGAAGTGAGGATGGGGTGTTATTGGAACCAGATGACAATGTGAGTATCAGAAACCCACCCACCCACACACACACACACACACACACACACACACACAGACACACACACAGAGTAAAAAACCTCCTTTCAGAAGGTGACACTAGGCAGTCACATGGGATGATATTACTGAGAGGTGCATGTGTTAGCTGTCTAAAAAACAAAATAAATCAAATGATTTCAGTTTTAAATTATATCAGTTGGTTTGTGTATGTGTGTGTATATTGTGTGTTTGTCTGTGCAGGAGTGCCTGTGTGTGAGTGTATGTGTGTGTGAATGTGTCTCTGTGTGAATGCATGTGTGTTTGTCTGTGTGTGTACACGTGTCTTTGTGTATGGGAATGTGTGTTCGTAGGTATGTGTGTCTCTGTGTGCGTGCATGTGTGTGTATGTGTGAATGTATCTGTCTGTGTGTGAATGTATGTGCATGTGTGTGTGTGTCTGTCTGTGTGTGTGTCTGTGTATTTGTTTCTGTGTGTGTTGAGTGCATGTAAGTGTGTGTGTCTGTGTATGAGTGCATGTATATGAGTGCATGTGTGTGTGTGTGTGTGTGAGAGAGAGTGTGTGTGTGTATGTGTGTGTATACATGTTGGTATGTACAGGCTGCAGTATGCATAAGGAAGTCAGAGAACAACTCCCAGAATTCAGTTCTCTCCCTTCATCACATGGTTCCCAAGATTGAACACCAATCATCAGGTTTGGTGACAGACACCTCAGGAAAGAAGCTGTTAGCATGGTAAAGTCCTTGCAGCATAGGTGGAGGTTTGGAGACCATGTCTCTGTGGTGATGAAGAAGTGGGAAGCAGGTGGTATCCCGACAAGAAGGTCCTGAGTACTTGGGTGTCATAAGCCTTGCATCAGCAAGACCACTCAGAGGGACACCCTGCTACTTCTGCCCAGGCATGACAGTCATCTAAAGAAACTATAGGGAGGGAGAATCCTATATTTCAGGTCTGGTAGAGAAAATCCCAGCATCCAAGAGAGTAATACAGTCTCTACTCTTTCTCTTCCATTGATTTGGAACAAAACTCAGTAATGAAACCTTTGAATGAATCTTCTGAAAATGTTGCATTTTCATTAAAAGCTTGGTGTCAGGATGTGGAAGATGGTTCAGTGGATAAAAGACTCGCAAGGATGAGAGCCTGGGTTAGAGCCCCTGACCTCTCAATAAAACAACACTGGGGAGGGTTGGAAGCACACTTGCAGTTCCAATACTAGTGAGGAATATGGGACTGGATTCCTACAGCCAACTAGATTGTGCCTCAAAACAAACAAACAAACAACACACAAACCCAACAACAACCAAATAAAACAACGGTAACCAGCACCTTAAGAGTTCCAGTAGAATTGTTCCCTGCCCTCCACTTGCGGGCACACGCATATATTTGAATGCTAGCCATAGTCCTGTCTTTGCGCTCTAACTTCTACGACCCATCCCTGATCTGTGGGGTGGAGGAAGCTGGTAGGGTGTGTCCTAGCTCCCTTAGTGAAGGAAGGATACATCAGGTCCTGACAGAGGGATTTGCAAAAATTCAAGATTAAGTGATAATACCTATGGCTGTGGAAGATAGAAAGAGAATCAAAGAGCGCAGTGGAGGGAAGAAGTAGGGAGGAAGAAAGGAGGAAGGGGAAAGAAGGAAGGAGGGAGGAAGGGGGAGGGGAAAGGGGAGAGAGAGACAGAGAGACAGAGAGAGACACAGAGAGAGACGGAGAGAGAATACTGAGGATCTTTAAGACATAGGCCAGCAGAGACTGCAGATGATGTGGAAGAAATTTCAGAGAGGCAGCATGGGCCAGGTGGGAAAACATCCTGCAGTACAAGTTCATCCCACAAGCACTGTGACCAGTGGAAGATTCTGGCATTCAAGGGGCAGGAAGAAGTGCATCTGGGAAGGGAGTCTCAGGAATGTAGACTGCAGGCAGCAATTGGGCTGAGCTAGCCTTTCTTGTAGAGGTTGATTTGTCCTTCTTCACCGGGTGAGGGGCACACCGTGGAGTACCACTTCCAGCCCTCATTGAGTTTTAGCTCACCTCGTTTCCCAAGGGGATCAAAGGCAGCTTCCAGACTCATAGGAAATACTGTACTATCGAACAACTGAGGAAGATGAAGCCAAGGGAGGGAAAGATAATCAAGCTGGCTAATTAAACACATGCCATTAAACCCGTATCAAAGTTTGTTAACAACGAATCCTACAAGTCCTACTGTCCATAAAGCAAGAGAATTAACCAGAAATGTCTTCCAATATGGAAGCAAGAGACACAGTCTGAAGGAGCAGGCTGTGGTGTGGTAACCAGCAGTCTTAAGCAAAGCAAGCTCCCAAGGGTTTTATTAGGGTGCCTTTCCCACAGGGCAGCGCCACCCTGCCAAGGCATGCTTTGTCTGTTTTGGAAGGATGGTGGGATGCTGCCATCCAGGTAAAACACCATCCTCGGCCTAACACAATTCCCTCACAGAGGGAAGATGCCTAACCGCCTCTCCCGTCAGTGGCACTACTTCCCTAAGCCAAAGTTACCTGAGGCAGAGACTTTGCAAATGAGCTTCTTGGAAAGTGCTTCTACTTCAGCTCCTTTGACATCACTCTAAGGCCTGCGTGTTTTCACCATGAGTTGAAACAGGGATTGCACAAAAAGTCCCCAGTGGGTGAGGGTAAGGAGAACTGAGAACAACCCACTGGTTAAGTCTCCAACATATAGGAATTTTTATTTAGGGGCTAATTTTGGGAAGAAGTATTATGCTGAGAACAATGTTAGTTCTGATCTCAGCCAGAAACTGAGGGGCAATGACTGCACTGTAGCCTGTGGAGCAGCCACACGACACCTTTAGCCGTCACACTGGAGCACTGTCATCAGGGCTTACTCTCTTAATTGGCCTTGACTGTCAGCCTGACACAGTCTTGAGTCATCTGGGAAAGCCTGGATTGAGGAACTGCCCAGCTTAGACTCTCCTATGGACATGTCTATGGGGTCTGCCTTCACTGTTAGTTGATACAGAGGAGCCCAGCCTACTGTGGGCGGCACCATTCCCTGGGCAAGGTGGTTCTAGGCTATATAAGAAAGCTATGTAAGCACGAACCTGTCAGTGAGCCAGCAAGCAGCACTGCCCCCATGGTTTCTGCTTCAAGCTTATGCTTCAGTTCCTGCCCCGACTTCCCTCAATGAATGGATGGTAATCCAAAAGCCGAAATAAACTTTCTCCCCTGTTAGTCATGCTTGGGCCATTTGTCATGGCAACAGAATGTAGCTAGAACACTGGGCACTTATATTTCTGGTATGTACGAATTCCAAATTCAGGGTTTGCTATGAGAGAAAATCACAGTAGGTTAAAAAAAAAAAACTGGCATGCTTTTAACGTCTCAACAGGAGTCATTTGACAGGGACAGTCATTTACCAATGTTACAAAGACCACATCTTTATGCGTAAGGTACTTGAAAATATTAATCTCAAAAATGCATTCTAGATCTGTACGAAGGATAAGTGTAGGAGGAAGGGCCCGGTGCCAAGCCGGAAAAGAACTGAAGAGATAAGAGTAAAAGTGGAGGGAGGATTAGGGCATAGAATGACTAACTGGTTGCAAACATACTGTGTGTTGGGATGTACATAAACAAGAAAGTCTGTGTGGGCGGGGTGGCTTTCTGGTTCTGAGGCTTGAAGCATAACGCGGTAAGAAGAAATGAAGTTTGAGAGATTTTTCTCAACTCCAGCTTAGATGATTAGTAAACCGTATAGTTCTTACACAGAAAGGAGACCCTCGTGTTTCACGATGCTGCCGGAGACCCTCACCATCCTCAAGTGGAGCTATGCTTGGCTGTAAACGCCTTAGCACGGAGAAAGATCTCTACAGAGAGTCTCCAAAACCCCGAGGAGGTTTGCAGAAGAGGCTGAAGTAGACTGAAGTTGTGGTTGTGGAGGGTGAAGGTTGGAAGGGTGGGATGAGGATGGGCAGGAAGTTATTGAAAACACTGGTATGCCATTTCTAGCAAAGGCAGACACCTAACCGGAGTCATGTTTGTGGCAGTCGAGGGAGGGGAAGAGTATGACAAACACCACTGAGAAACAGAAAGACACAATTCAAAGTACCCAGATAGCAGCCCCTTGAGAAAGAGAGGGTGGGGGTCCCTACCCATGACATCAGGCAGAGGGAAAGTCCCCATAATGTCCGAAGAGGAGCATGTGGGTTAGAGGCAATTTATTCTGTTAGTCAGTAAAAAAAACAGTAGAAGATGGATGGGAGTAAGAACACGGGAGAGCTAACATGGCGTCACACACCTTTTATCTCATCGTTCAGGAAGCCAAGGCGGGAAGATTGTGAATTCGAGACACCCTAGGCAACATAGCAAGGCTTTGTCTCAAACAAATGTCTAAGGCAATACAAACCTGGATGGAAGCCCAAACTGATTTAAAAGGGAAAGAGGAGGATAGCTTGAGAAAGCAGGATAGAGAGAGAATAAAAATGAATGAGCAGAGGTGGGAAACGATAAGAAGCGTGTGAGGATCAGTCACTCATCTCTGCATAAAGGAGGAGACGAGATGGTTGCATTATGGGAAAAAAGAAACTTTAACACAGGGGAGGGGGCATACATATGAATGAGAGGCCCCACTGAACTGTAAGGAACTGATCTGATCTTGTCAGATGCCAAGCATGGGGCACTCCAAGGGTGTGCTCCCTGTGGATGCAAACCTGTGCCCCCAGTGTGTGCATGCACAAGGAACAAGTCACTCAGCCTCTCTACTGTCTCTATCTATCCTTTCTCAGGGCCACTCAGTGTTTGGCTGTGGTTTTTGGGCCGTATTATAATTGTCCTTGAGACATGGGAAGGATTCAGGGGAAGTCTTCCGATGGCCTTTAATTAGCGGCGGCTATTTGCGAGTTCATAATAGGTCCAATTAAACAATTTTCAAAGGTTAATCACAGTCATCAGCCCGGGCCCCCTGGTGAGAGAGTGCTGTAGAACACGGACAAGTATTTCCTGTGAACCGACAAGCCACGCTTTCCAGAGAATGACAATGACCATGGAGCCCTGTCAAAGACAAGGATGGCCTGCCTCGCCCCTCTGGCCTGCCGGATACGGCTGATGAAGGGGCTGGCAGTAAGGGCCTCTCATTCTCTGTTCAGGCCCAACGCAGCTCAAGCTGTCATGCCCTTAAGCCTTCCCGAGTTGCATCCAAGACTTGCTCTTTGGGCATCCCTGAGCCATTGATGGACACCCTCCTTCCTTCCCTAAAGAGTGAACCTACGTGCTTGGCATCCGTTGGTCTCTAGTCCTTGGTTTATAGTTTCCACCTTCCACACCAAATATCTGAAATATGTAAATGTTTCCCCCTGACTCTGGATAGTCAGAATGTAAGATTTTAAGTTACATGTATATGGGGGAGGAATGGAGAGGAAAATGCACATAAGCACAGCTACCCACATCATTGGAGCTGGAGTTACAAGTGGGGCCTGGCTTGGGTCTTCTGGAAGAGCAATGCATGCTTCTAACCGCAGACACCCACCAGAAGGTGACTGTCTCTGAACAGCTGGCTGCCGCTGCTTTCGGTACCTTTCACACTGGAATCTAATTTCCCACCCCAAGCCCTGACCTTCCAAGTTTAATTTGTCGAAGTAATTGTTCATTAACGAATAAAACTCCAGTTTCCCCAATCTGGAGTCTCAGGCTCTCCCTGGCAGAGGAGGCTCTTGGGGAGGTTCTGGGCTCAAAGCAGGTACTCGGAGTGGTCAGAGTTTGCCACCCATCCCTCTGCAGCTGTCACGGCTATGGTGCCAGCTGAAGGTATGCCCACCTCTTGCAGAACAAAGGACACCACTGGTTTACAATCTGCTCAGGGCTCTGTTCCCGCTTGTGAGGGAATGACTGGAGTGGTTGTGGCTTGGGTGTGCAGGGTGAAGGCGAGCTGGCTGATGGCTCTTCCATCAATATTTAATCAAAGGAAAAGCACGAGGAACGCTCCCGAGTGCACGGTTCAGGGGAGGAAAGTTGGAGGGTCCCGATAAACCCCACGTGGTCAGATTGATTACAGCAGGGCCGTCTGAGGGAGGGCAGTGTAAGCAGGAACTTAGGCAGCAAATAGACCTAGGAATGAGACTCGCTTGGCGCTGATAGCTGTAAGTATTACGTGGCGTGCATCTCAGAGAGACGAATTGGTGCAGGCGATACTGGTTTAAGCTGGAAACGGAAAGAATATGCACTTAACAGTAGAATATGTATGTATATAGAGTTACCGTGCAGAAGCCAGACATAATATCAATACCTTACTTAAAATGTAGTCTATGGGGCCCGGTTTTAAGTGTCTTAATGTCAATTCCAAGAAAACACCAAAGACTGAGAGTCTCACATTAATTGATCTGGGAAGACTCTAGATGCTTCTTGCTGTCTGCCAAGATGGGAATACGTCCCTTGAAATTGGATTCCAATATGAAAAAATACCCAGAGCAGCCGCCAGCTGGTTAGAGGCCGTGACCTTCTGGTGGGTATCTAATGAAGTCACATGAAACTTAACAGCGATGGTAGATGATCAGGAAATGTAAGACGCGTCTATAAGGAGACACAGTGCTTTCTGCAGCAGCTAAGAGGTGTGAGGAGGGAGTCAGGGAGAACTGTGGACGTCCCTCTGTTCGTGCTGTCACTGACGGATGTTGCCACAGTCCCCACCACCCCCATTTCCACTGTCACATTAATTCTGCCACTTCTTCTTGATACTAACGGTAAGCTTATGTGGACTGAACAGGCTATATTTAGGAATATGTGTGAGTAGACACATTGTCATGCAATGGTGAGAAAAGAGGCCTTGACTTTAAAGGAGAGCTGGGAGGGGCGTAGGGGAGTGTTTGGAGGGGGGAAAGCAAGGGAGACGTAGTTATATTGTAATCTCAAAGATAAAAAAAATAAGAATAAAGTATCTCCTTACTATTACAATGCTTGTAAACCACTATTACCATTTTAGTAAATTATGTTATTTACTGAGCAAAGTTTCAAAAAGTTTATATATATATATATATATATATATATATATATATATATATCAATTAAAGCCACATACAGCAGACATGAAACTTGCTTCCAAATTCTCCCCATGCATGTGTTTTAGTCCTCGAAACAATAACTAGCTACCATTTTGTCAGCTTTTTACTGCTGCGCATTGCATTATTTTTCTTAGTTGTAATGTCTAGAACTTATTTATTGTGTAACTCAGCTAATAATACCATGACAATGGTAAAGAAGAGAAAATACACTTTAATATGGACCTTGGACTACAAACAGTAGAGAAAGAGAGCTGTTCTTGTCCTCATCCTGTTTCTGGTCAAGGCGGGGTAGCCTGCTCAATAGCTACAGAACTTCAGCCCTTATCAGGGAGACAAAAAAAAAAATGGAATTAACCACTATAGCATTTCTTCTGCTTGTGTGTCATAAACTCTGTCCACTTTGCTTTTAAGTTTGGATATCCCAAACACCTCCTGAGCTTAGGGAAGGAGGTCTCAATTACGTGACATTTCTTACAAACTGGGGACTCCCCGGGCCCTTTGCATGGCATGCGTGACTTCCCTCACGGTTGTGTTTCATGGGCTTTTACTGACACTTAAAGCCAGGAGAAGCAAGCTGAGGAAAGTGTTAAGAAGTCTCCTTGAGAATTAATAATGAAATAGTGGGGCCCGGAGTGGCAGCCTCTTGAGTCTGCACACATTTATTTCTGCATTTAATACCGCAGGCTTTCCCGTTTATACCTACATGTATGTGGGTGGCTGGCACCACTGTGTTGTGGAAATTTCACACGATGAAGACATCACCACAGCTGAGGTTCCTCTTGCTTCTCCCTGAGCTTTGGCAGCACCGAGCTTCTCTTAACTCTTTGTGTTTCTCTCAGTTAGTGTGTGTGTGTGTGTGTGTGTGTGTGTTGTGAGTGTGTATGTGTGTGAGTGTGTGAATGTGAGTGTGTGTGTATGTGTGTATGTGATGTGTGTGTGTGTATGTGTGTGTGATGTGTATATATGTGTATGTGTGTGTATGAGTGTATGTGTATATATGTGTATGTGTCTGTATGAGTGTATGTGTATGTGTGTGTGAGTGTGTGTGTGTATGTGTGTGTAAGTGAGTGTATGTGCCTGTGTATGTGTGTGACTGTGTGTGTGTGTGTGTGTGTGTGTGGTGTGTGTGTGTGTGTGTGAGTGTGTGTGTGTGTGTGTGTGGTGTGTGTGTGTATGTGTGTGTGTGTGTGTGTGTGTGTGTGTGTGTGTGTGTGTGTGTGTGTATGTGCATGTGTGTGTGTGTGTGCCAGTGTGTGTGTGTGTGTGTGTGTGTGTGTGTGTGTGTGTGTGTGTGTGTGTGTGTGTGTGTGTGTGTGTGTGTGTGTGTGTGTGTGTGTGTGTGTGTGTGTGTGTGTGAGTGTGTGTGTGGGTGTGTGTGTGTCTGTGTGTGTGTGTGTGTGTATGTGTGTGTGTGTGTGTGTGTGTGTGTGTGTGTGTGTGTGTCTGTGTGTGTGTGTTGCTCCCATAGTCTAAGAATTAATCCTGGAGCCTTGAACATGCTAGGCTGGCATTCCACCACTGATTAATATATTAGCTCCCCTTACCTTATATCTTTACATAGGAGTTAGTCTTCCATGCTGAAGCTACCAGAAACTCATAAAATTAAGGGTAATATAATATAAAGCACGAATTAAAAGCAGGAAGCACACAGGAAATTATTAGTACATGCCCGAGATCCCAGTACTTAAGGGATAAGAGTCGGGAGGATTGAGAGTCAAGGCCAGTTGGAGCTACATAGTGAGACTCCATGTCTTAAAACTGAACAAAAACAAACACACACCTCAAAGTCACAAATGCTAGGAGGAAGGAAGCAAACAGCCAACATATCCTACCTACTTCCAACTGCCCCAATGGCCCACAAACAAAGGGAACCAGAGAAGGTTCTTCACGCCTCACTGTAGATGCAAAAGAAATCTGTGTATTCCTGCAGTGAGAGACACAGGCTGAGCCTCCTGGTCTCGGGTGAGTCATTCCTTCTTTGAACAAGGGACATAGAGTACAAGTGTAGACAAAGACTTCTGGTGTCGTGTGTCAAGGGAGCTGGCAGCATTTTAAAATGCCGACACCGTCTACCACTCCTGTAAGAAGGGTTAAGACACTCCATTTTCACACACCGAAAGCCTTGCCACAGGGGCCCGCAATCAGATGGTTCCGGCTCGTGACTTTGTGATAAACTAATTTGCCACAGAGTCTAGAGAAAGGCTAACGTGTCTGTTAGTGGCGTCGCTCCAGTATCGTGTGCCTCCAGACTGCCTACAGCTAGGGTTACCTCACAGTTGACTCACAGCTGGAGTCTCTCACCAAGCCCCAAGTGCTGAGTCCTTACTGTTGATTAAAAATGGAACTGTGAGCTTTCCACACCCGATATGTGGCTCGTGCACACGTAGCTCCTCATTTCCAAATCCATTTTTGCTTCGAAAGCCTTCCTTTCCTTTGTTGCCTCTTGCGTGGCCTGTGCCCTTCTGTAGATATATCTCATTGGGATGTAGTGTCAAAGCGAGCTAGCTCTGACCAGCATGGTAGGTGACACCTCAGCTGCTTACCTCATGCTTCAAGTCAGTGCTTCCTGCTTGCTGAAGGGCTCCACTATGAAACCTCTGTGCGATGCTGTCTCCACGTCTATTTGTCTACTGTGTCCCCAAGGAACACTTAACTTTGAGTGCTACACAGAAGACAGCCAGATCTCCATCACTCTACAAAGTGGTTGGTTTTTAAATGAGACACCGGTAACCTACCTACTCCCTCCGGGTGCCCTCAGCGCTCAAAGAAGCAGCTATGCCTGGGTAAGCCACAGCTAGTAGTGGTAGAACCATGTTAAGTGGTGGACATCATGTCTCTCCACATGTCTTAGTCTCTGCCACTCTGGACAAAGATGTTGATTTTAAAGGAAGGTATTTCTTATGTCTTACAAACAATGTCAGGGACAGAGCTTAGCATCAGATACTATGAAAATAGACTGAAGAGGATGGGGTGGGCAACTTACAAACTTAGAGCATGTAGGCTGAACCTGGTGAGCTGACCGTCGTTGTAGTAATAAATGAAGTGTCTGAGTGTGTGTGTGTGTGTCTGAGTGTGTGTGTGAGTGTGTATGTGTGTGTATGTTTGTGTGTGTTTGTGTGTATGTGTGTGTGATTGTGTGTGTGTGAGTGTGTTTGTGTGTGTGTGAGTGTGAGTGTGTTTGTGTGTGTGTTTGTGTGTTTGAGTGTATGTGTGTGAGTGTGATTGTGTGTGTTTGTGTGTGTATGAGTGTGTATGTGTGTGTATGTGCGTGTGAGTGAGTGTGTATACCTGTTTGTGTGTGTTATAAGTGTATGTGTATATGTGTGAGAGTGAGTGTGTTTGTGTGTGTGTGTTTGTGTGTGTGTACATGTGTGTATGATTATGTGTGTACGTGTTTGTGTGTGTGCGTTTGTGTGTGTGTGAGTCTGTGTATGAATGTATGTGAGTGTGAGTGTGTTTGTGTGTGTTCATGTGTGTATGATTATGTGTGTACGTGTTTGTGTGTGTGTTTGTGTATGTGTGTCTGTGTATGTATGTATGTGAGTGTGAGTGTGTTTGTGTGTGTATGTTTGTGTGACTGTGAGTGTGAGTGTGAATGTGTTTGTGTGTGATTGTGTGTGTTTGTGTGTGTGAGTGTGTGTACATGTTTGTGTGTGCTATAAGTGTGTGTGTTTGTGTGTGTCCGTGTGTGTACGTGTTTGTGTGTATAAGTGTGTGTGAGTGTATTTGTGTATGAGTGTTTGTATGTGTGTGAGTGTGTTTGTGTAAGTGTATGTGTGTGAGTGTGATTTTATGTGTGTTTGTGTGTGTGAGTGTGTTTGTGTGTGTGTGAGTGTTTGTGTGTGTGTGAGTGTGTTTGTGTAAGGGTATGTGTGAGTGTGATTTTGTGTGTGTTTGTGTGTGTGAGTGTGTGTGTGAGTGTGAGTGCTTGTGTGAATGTGTGTGTGAGTGTGTGTGTATGTGTGTGAATTTGTTTGTGTGTGTGAGTGTTTGTGTGTGAGTGCATGTATATGCGTGTGTGTGGGAGTATGTTTATGTGTGTGAGTGTGAGTGTGTTTGTGTGTTTGTGTGTTTGTGTGTACGTTTGTGTGTGGTATGTCTACATGTGTCTGTGTGTGAGAGTGCGTGTCTGTGTCTATGTGTTGTATACATGTGTGTGTCTGTGTCTATAGGTGGTGTGTAGTTGTGTGCATGTCTATGTGTTGTGTACCTGTGTTTCTGTGTGTTTTGTACATGTGTGTGTCTGTGTGTTGTGTATGTATGTGTCTGTGTCTTGGGTACATGTGTAACTGTATCTGTGTATTATATACATGTGTGTCTGTTCTGTGTTTGTGTCTGTGTGTTCTGTTTTTGTGTCTGTGTGTTATGTGCTTCTGTGTCTGTGTGTTGTGTATGTGTGTGTCTGGATTTATGTAATATGTACACGTGTGTATCTGTGTCTATGTACTGTATACGTGTTCGTGCGCGCGCGCGCGTGTGTGTGTGTGTGTGTGTGTGTGTGTGTGTGTGTGTGTGTGTGTATGTGTGTGTGTATTGTGTATGAAGGCCAGAAGTCAGTCTCAGAGCTGTCCTTCCTCAGGATGCTTCCACACTGTCTGAGTTGCTTTGGTTTGACTTTGTTTTCGAGACAGGCTCTTACAGTGTACCTGAAGTTCACTTACTTATTCAGCCTGGCTGGCTGCTAGTGAGTCCCAAGGATGCGCAGGTTTCTGCCACTTCAGAGCTGAGATTACAAACATGTGTAGCCACGCCAGGCTGATTACATCGGTTTGGGGGAATGAGCTCAGATCCCCTGTTTGCATGGCAAGCGCTTTACCAACTGAGCCACTTTTCGTAGACTCTGTAAGTGAAGCCTAAGGGAATGTAGCTGTGTTTGCCTTTATCTGCATGATTCACCCATGCTTCTGTAGTAAAGACATTTGGCCCTGAGGAAGTTCTTTACTGTGTAGACTTTCACAGATACATCAGACTGGGCACTAAAATAAAGTGTATGAATTTGCACATCCCAGTATATCCCCAGTGGGACTGGTGCAAAAACCTTGCATGTCAGTGGATAAAGTACATGCCTTATAAGCCTGAGAATGAGAGATAAGATCTCTGTGTACAGGTAAGAGTGGTGACCACTCGGCATTCCAGTAGACAGGGGAATGATCAAAGTAGGCACTGGGCATCAACTCTGCTTCTACACACAGACACACACACACATGTACACATATACACACATATACACACATACACACATTCACATACACACATACATACATATACACACATACATACATATATACACATACATACACATGTACAGAGCTATACACATGTATACATATACACACATACATATATACATATATACACACATACACACATGTACACATATACACACATATACATACATACACACATTCACATACACACATATACCTATACACATACACACACACTCACACAAACACACACACTCATACATAAACATATACAGCCCCATAAAACCAACATGCCCAACCCCACACAAACAAAAAGACAAACAAAACCACTGAGCTAAACAACAATGATCTTCATGTGTAAGACGTGTCTATTGGCTTAATCTTTCTTGAGAGGAACTCACTTGACTAGGTCACTGAAACCAATATTCCCCAAACACACCAGAAGGGACACAATGACTTAGTGTGCATATACCTATGTGTCTAATTCTTGTAACATATCATATTTAATGTGCAGCCTGCTGGGCAGACAACTAATGACCCCTGTCACCCCCTGGACCATGTGTTCCCTCGCCAGAACCTGGCCTTCTGTTAGACTCTTCCCTCCAAAGGTAACGAGCACGCTCTGGTGCCCTGTCCTGGTTCTTCACAGTAGTGTACAGGGCCTGCGAATATCTGTTGCGAATATCCAAGTGGAGCAAATGCCCCCTCATTACAGCTTATTGCGAAGAAAGAGAGGCAATTACTCGGTCCAGGTCAAGAAATGCCCTTCCTGACATCAAAGAAGCACACAGTGTTGGAGGGGAGAGAGGAAACTGACTTCTAAGGGTGGCTTGTGGGAACACTTAGAACTGTGTCGGGTCTCTTACAGTAAACACAATTTAATGGTTAATTGTTGCTAATTGGAACTACTAATGGACCTAATTTTTAATTAAGGGATGAGATGGAAGTCATTTGGAATTAGCTCATGGACTCCAGGAGAACACATGCTGCCCAGAGCTTGAGAAACAGCTTTCTTCTTTCAAGAGACTTCAGTGCTCTCTCCCAGCCTGTGGATGATATGGGGAGTCTTCAAAAGTAATTCTCACCCAAGGGGGGACAGCATGAAGCTCGCCTCCAGCTAAGCATCACTGTCTGCACTAAGGATTCTTCTCCCATGCAAATATGTGTCCATCGAGAACTAGCAGCAACCGCAAAGCCAGCTGTGTAGGGCTCTGCCTTCTGTTTTGTTTGGTGTGGTTTGGGGTGAAGGCAGAGAGACTAAGTCCCACGATGCAGCTCGGGCTGGCCTCTAACTGCATGGAGCAGGTTGATGTCTAACTGCCTGCACAGCCAGGCTGGCTTCTAACTGTCTGTGTGGAGCAAGCAGACCTGTAAGTGTCTGCATGGAGTAGTCTGACCTTGAGTTCCCAAGTGCAGTGGTAACAAGCCTGTCCACCAGCCTCCACCATAGTCGTGGTCCTCTGTGTTATGTGTAACTCCGTGTAAGCATCAATGCCTCATATTTGGTTGATGGGTTAGGATTGTGGGTGCCTTTCTGGGAAACCTCCATAGATACTGATCATTACCCATTCCTGTTTCCGGCAATCTACAAAAGTCTACGTCAGAGACCGAACACAGGGTGCTCACATTCTGTGCTTTTCTCCACTGCCTTCCCCTTCCCATGTCTCAGGTTTAAATGCAGACCGACAGGCATCCTGGTAGAGGAGGAAGGACTTTGACTCTCCCTTAGACACAGTCTTTTCTTGAGTCAAACCAATGTCATTGAAGAAGATGAAACATTTACACATTCTCCCTCAAATTTATTTTAGAAAGGAAACTCAAGGAACATCTGGGAGGAGGGAGTGGAAATACTCTAAAAGCCAGAGGACTGGGGAGCTCACCTTGGGATTGTGTTTCTTAGTCATATCAGAAGCTACACCTTAGAATCTCAGTAACACGGCCACCCGTACACGAGCTCATCAGGATGACACCGATGAACATGCCAAACTGAGTGGGAAAAGCCCGTGAGGCCTCAACACTACACAAAGAATTACATGCAACTAGGTAAAGCAGTGCTCTCCCCCAGGGAAGAGCACACCAATTGGCTGTCCAGTGGCCAGCGGTCAGCCCTGAAAGCATATGTATATGCAAGTAACAGTATATGAACTAACAGTTCTATTTTCAAAGGTAGACCTATATGGAAATACATATATGCACACAATAACAATTGATGGAAAGAATAGATCATGAATTTGAAGGAGAGCAGAGAGGGGTCTATGAGAGGGTGTGACAGTGGGGGAAGGGAATGTTTGAATTAAATCATAACCTCAAAAGTAGACAAATGAAAGGCAGGCTGTATTAAGGACCTGTGGCTATAGTCATCTGTCTGCTAATTGTCATGGTTTGTCTATGCTCAGCCCAGGAGGTGGCACTATTAGAAGGCATGGCCTTCATCCTGGTAATGGAGCCAAATCCCATGATGGTAACTCCAAACTCCACCACCATAGAAAGATGGTGGTTAAGATAGATAACACACATTGAGACAGCAATTAACCTCTCTACTGGCATTGCGTAGACATCTTAAAGTCAACACACTCAGCAAAGAATTCGGCCTTCTTCCCAGCAAATGTGATCTTTCTCTGCTTAGCTCCTGAAGAGTAGAATGGTGGACCATGGAGTTGTGGGAGTTGAAGACCTATGCTTTTTCTTTTCTTTTTTTCTTTCTTTTTTTTTTTTTTTTTTTTTTTTTTTTTTTTTTTTTTTCGAGCTGGGGACCGAACCCAGGGCCTTGTGCTTGCTAGGCAAGTGCTCTACCACTGAGCTAAATCCCCAACCCCAGACCTATGCTTTCTTAATTTGATGTCTATCCTGATACTCAATTGGTTACAACATCCAGGGTATTCCAAACCCACCACTTATTTATCACAAACTCATTAGCAGTCCATGTCATGGTCATTCCCAGAAAGTGACTACTTGCCACCACGATCTCTTTCCTGGATTCCTCAGCATGTTTAACCCTTTTCTGTTTTTTAGGGTTGTTTTGTTTTGTTTTGTTTTGTTGCCCATTTCCTGGACATTCTCCATCCTATAGGTAGGGCGACTGTGTCGTTCTCCAATTCTAAACACTTCCATTGTCATCAGGATAGAGCTCAATTCCCACACCTGACAACACTGCTACAGCCAATCTACTTTAACTTCCTAATTCCCTGTCTCTCTCCGTGTCTCCATGTCCTGCTAAGCCATCTGCAGCTTAGCAAACTTTCCATCCCCTGACCATGCAAACCCCAGGATAAGTTGGTTCCTTGGTCTGGAACTCTCAGCTCTGTTTTCATTGTTTGTTTGTTTTGTATTTTCGTTTTGCTTTAAATATTTTGTTTGTTTTGTTTTTGCTTAGCTAATTCTCATGTGTCTCTGTTTCTACATTTAGAAAATTCTTTTCCCAGACCCTTTCTCTGACCTCTACTAGTCTATGTCCATTGTTCCTTCTTGTACCAACGTAATCTACTGTGCCAACAATGATTAGTGTGACCATAGCGAACACTATTCAGATACTTCGTTTATGCCGGGATCTGTTCTAAGCATAGTGTAGAGCTTAACTTAATCAGTGCTCACAACTACCTCAGGTGATCAGTATTTCCACAGATTGGTAATGAACCACAGGGAGTTCAGTAGTCCCCCAAGTGCCCACAACCGAAAACCGATACAAGTAGCTTCTGAACTTGGATCTTTTACTTATGACGTGAACAATCAGTGGTAAAGGATTTACATTGTTGTAGGAAGATGTTCACAACTAATGCCTTTCATTCCTAATGGGAAGTTCTATTCCCATTGGTGAACGCAAGCTATCGTACGTTACCAGCAGAGATTAGATAAAAACAAATGAACAAGCAAAAAACAGATGACACGTGACTGAACAAGCAATTCTTACTCAACAGGAAGATCACGCAGACCTTGCTTTGATGAATGTCAATGCTGTATTTTGTGCTCAAATCTCAAATGACCGGTTACCATTCAATACCCCCATACTGTTCCCCATCCTAAGAGTTGACGTAACTTGTGCTCTATGCTTAATAGACCTCCTGCTGTAGTCTATCTGGTAAACCCCATTCAGCTTTACCGGTCCTTCTCCAAATGCACTTCATTTGTTTGTATCTCAAATCTTCTTTCTACATTCTTGTTTCAAACACTATCAAAAGAAACAGCAAAATAAAATTGAACTATGATGTTGATTTGTTTTTTACTAAAGATGGGTTCTATTCACAATTACATCTTCATTACTTAGCGCAGTACCTTGCACCCAGAAACAGACTGAAACTGTTTGAAATATTAATTGAACAAGAACAGCTTAGATTCTAACTCCATGGATAATTAAGTTAATTTCTTGAACTCCAGTGTAGTAAGCAATTTGATTGGCTCGCACACTGGCAAAGGCTAATTAGCTAAATCGCTTGATACTGGTGTGTTGGGATATTTGGAAAAGAGTTATTATCAGACTCAGTTTGCTTTCCTAATATGATCAATAGTTGGACAAAAGATACTCAGTTGGACAAAAGTCAATCAAATTGTCTACAAGTCAGTTAACAACAATTTATTGAAACTTTATCTACCTCTTCTTGGGCATAAGCCTGAGGAGAGGATAACTGTACAATATGCCCAACCACCATGCACATCTCAAAAGGATGAGCACCGTATAAAGTGGCCTGAAGTGTGGTTTTCCGTGTGTCCTTTTAGTCTCCTCCTTCATACACCGCTAGTGGCAACTTAATATATCTCTTATTGACCACATATCATATTGGTTGTTCGTGTGTGGTGTGGTATGGTGTGTGTGTATGTGTGTGTGTATGTGTATGTAGAGGTGTGCACATGTGTACAGGCACAGATATGCATGAATGCACATGCATGTGGGGATAAGGAGACATCAACTGTGGATACCATTCCCTTGGAATTCATCCACATTTTTTATTAAGGTGGGGTATTACATTAGTATGTGGCTCATTTATTTGGTTAGATTGGCTGGCCTCTACCTCCCCAGTTACAGCATTACTGTGTGTCTGGCTTTTTAATGTGCACGCTGTGGGATGGAACTCAGAGCTTCCTGTAAGCACTCCAATGGCTGAGATGACTCACAAGCCCCAGATCTTGGGTTTTAATTTTCCTATGTGCATTTATTTCTTATCCCACAAACACACACTTACACCACGCTTAAGTTTCTTTTAAGGCATTATGTTTAACTAGTCACTTCTCTGCTTGACAGTTTCAGTGGAATCATACAGGAACTCCCAAGGTAAAGCACTGGTTTTTTGGTTTTTTGTTTGTTTGTTTGTTTTGTTTTGTTTTTTTTTTTTTGCCAATATTGATTAGTTTAGAGGGCAACTCATGAGCACAAACACTTCCAACAATTGGCTTGCAATTTTCATTAGGCTGTGATGTCTTTGTTTGTGTGTGACTATCTTCATTATATTCATTAACACACACACACACACACACACACACACATGCACACACACACACACACAAAGTCTCACCATATAGCTGCCTAGAAGTCACCATGTAGACCAGGCTGGCCTTGAATTTATTGAGATGTGCCTACCTCTGCCTCTTGAATTCCTGGATTAACGGTGTATACCACCAGTGCCAAGATTCACGGTGTTCTTAAAGATGAGAGAATATTTGGTTGAGGGGTTATCTGTTATTATTAATATTGGTTAATTATGAGGAGTATATGCCTTTTGTCAAACAAAGAGGCAAAGGTTTAAAGAGAGTGAAAGCTATAAACAGTAAACCAAGTCTCCTCTAGAGAGTCACATGTTTTAAATGCAAAAGACACATAAAAATGGTAGGCATCTGACGTTTTAATGAATGGCAATCCATGGAGACCAAGAGTACCAGAGCGATGTCAGCCCTTCAGTCAGGAAAATCACAGCTCTGAGATGTGCACAGCCATGCGGATAACTAAAGAAATGTGTGTTCGGGAGGACACCCTACCCTTAGAGGCTGCATCACTAAAGTGGAGGGGCCTTGGGTGGGACACTCTTCAGTGAAAGCTGTCTCCTGCCTGCCAGGCTCGGCTGCCCCCTGGGTTGTTCTGGGCACTTCCTGAATGAGGTTTCATGCAGTCTGTGCAATGACCTCTTGGTTCCATCTGAATGCCTTTAACCATCAAACGTGCCAGAGACCCAGTCTCCATGCTTGCTACTCTCTTCAATTGGTTAAAATAAATGAACAAAAATCAATTATCTGTTTTTTTTTTTTTTTTACAGTTGTGTCCATTTTCCTCTTTCGACAAAGCACAAGTGAAAGTTAGGATGCAAGTAAAATTAGGATGCATTTCAAAAGCTTTTTTTAAAAAGCACCGACTTCTTTACACACGTATGCTCAGCTCCAAATACATTAACATTTTCAAATCAAATTAAATATTGCTAACTGAATGCCAAAGACTCTCACGTATCCTCAAAGCAAGTTCTGTTGCCTTGCTGTGAAAATGGAATATCAGAAGTGTCTCTTTCGATATCCCAAATACAACATCTTAGAAAAGAATTGAAGTTTTTGATTCATTCAACAGCTTTGTGAATACACACATCAGATCCTATCCTAGGAGCCAAGCAAGCACAAGGGATAACTCTGACTTCTGAGGGATTCTGGTCTCTAAAGCAGCGCTTCTCAATCCTTTATTTTTATTAATATGTGCTAGTTTTTTTTTTTGACAAATGTCAAATCTTTATCCTGCTTGTCAGAAATTCTGATGACCTTGTCAAACCACGAGACCCACTGATACACAGAACATTGACTAAATCTTCTGCATATCTTTCATAGACAAAGCATCTCAGAGATCTTACTTTTATTGTAAAGACAGTGTATTTATTTTCTAGACATAAAGCCAGATTGTCCTAGGAAACAGACTCATAACTGCACACCCCTCCCCTTGCCAAAATGAAATGCAAACATCTCATGCCCACCCCTGTTGAGAATCACTGCTTTGGAGAGTTTTGGAGAAAACCAGGCAAGCTCCATCTCTCCCCTCCAATTAAGTCTGAAAGGAATTAGATTTTCCTACCTGACACAACAGCTGGTGAAGTACCATAATTCTGTCTTGGGATTGAATCTTGGAATGAAAAAGAGCATGAGAGAGATTGCAATGAAGTCCAAAGGAAAATAAAAACAGAGTCTTAGCTTTACAGGTTGGAAAAGCCAAATGTGTGCCCCACAGTCACCTGCCCCCCACCCGCTTTCTGCAAGCACTCCAGGCATTGTGACTCTAGAGGACACTTGATTCTTAGTCTCCAGGCTGTGCATGCTATGGGGACCCGTTGGTCTCAGAACATCACCACCTTCCTCTTGGTCTGTTTGATTGCTCCCTTTGGGAGTTGATGAGAGGCTCTTGCCCTCCCCAGATGTTTTAATAGTTTTATAAGACAGCCCATCTGGAGGCCACCCAAGTGTGGTAGCTATGGAGAATAAAAGAAGCAACTTGGGAGGGGATTAATAAAAATTCTTCATATTTACACCACATGGGTTAAATGTGTTATAAAGCCTGTTACTTTTTTTTAATCATCCTGACCTGGTACAGAGAACAGAACGCTTCCTGCTCCAGGCCCAGGAACCTTGTGTGTAGCCACCAAGGCTAGCTAAGGCTAGATCTTATGAAACAGAGGATGGATGGCAATTTTCAAAGTGTCATGATATTGGATGTCGTGAAATGTGGAGAAGTGAAACTTCAAGTAGGCCTTGCATACCTGGGGATGTGTGTGTGTGTGTGTGTGGGTGTGTGTGTGTGTGTGTGTGTGTGTATGTTGGAGACTATATCAGGAATTTTAAACATGACAGAGGTTTTAGCTTCTGCAACTCAGCCACACTCTTTCTGTAATGTTTTTATTAGTACATTGCAATTATATATAATGATGGATTTACTGCATTCCAACAGGTGTACATGTAACTTCTGTCACGTCCACCCACACCCTAGAGCCCTCTCTGGCACCCTTTCTCATACCCTCCTACTTCTCTTCCCATTCCTAACCAGCCCTTAGCCAGAAAAGTGGCACAGAACCTGTGGTTGCAACTGGCCTTCTAAGAACCGAGAACAACGAACCCACCCCCAGCTCTCTGAAAAGATGAAGCCATCGGTGGTAATATGTCAACTCTTCTTTCATTCACATGACCTGTATTGCACTTTAAAAGCATAGACCTCCCCTCAAGTGTACTTTTTTTACGCACTTAGTAACTTTTCATTCACAGGTCCACCTCCGAGTTTAATGCCAATCCTTCTTTGGAGGAAATGGCGGGTCGGAAGAGGGCTGTGGACGTTGTAAAGCACTTAGGGTGGGAAGAACAAGCAAGCATTGCTCAGACTTCAGATGCAAAGAAACCATAGTTAGGAGTGGCCTGGCCTCAGCGAACAGACCAGCAGCCTACTGACTGGACCATCAGCCCCACTGTGAAGTAGGGTCACTTTGACAGCAATTCCAAAGATGTTGGTAATGGTGATCTGAGTTCCTTGACATCTTTTCATAAGACTTCAAGTTAGTATTCAAAACTTAGGGAAAAATGAGTTAATATTTATACCATGCCATAATATATACATATCTGTAATTATGAATAGAAACATACTAATATAGTAAATGCTGGCTACTGTTTAGTAACTGAGGAATACAAACACATAAAATGATCAAAAGTAGGAAATACTTCAACCTCATTTTGAAAAATAGACACACTTGATTTGTAGTATTTTCGTTTTAAGATTGATTTTACTTTTAATCTATATGTATGTGGATATTGGCATGTGTGTGCAGTACCCATGAATGCCAGGAGGGGGCCCCACATTCCCTAGAGCTGAAGCTAACAGGCAGTTGTCAGTCCCCTAATGTGGGTGCTGGGGACTGAATTCAGACCCTCTGGAGAGGAGCAAGTGCTCTTAACCACGGATGCACCTCTCCAGACTCCACCCTATTAGAATTTGACAGAATTGCTTGGTAAGTAACCCCTGGCGGTTACACTGTGTTCCACGGGAGCAAGTGCACAGCCCTGTCTTTTGACTTAGCATATCAACAATGCTTTCCCTGCTTGTATGAGACTGCTGTGTTTTTGTGCTGTGCTATTCTTGGGTCTGTGGATGAAGGAATAGTGGTTGGTTAACTATTCTCTACTAAACGCTGTCTAGTATATCATAACGAGTGCTTTGAGGCGTAAAGTCCTCCTCCTTTCCTTCACGCTCCCCTCATCCACGCCTTCTCAGAATTGAAGGTTCACAACCAGGGGACATGTGCTGAAGTGTTTGGGTGGACACTTTGCTTCTAACTGATGCTGTATAACATGAAGGTGTCACCAAAGCTAATTTTCCTCCATGTTTACAAATAATGTGTGGGTTCTCTATTTTATCTGATGTGTGTGTGTGCTTATATGCATGTATGTAAAATTATAGCACTGATAGTTTTTAAATATATTATTCAGTCTTCTGTCCCCTATTTTATCCCCAACTCACTCATTCACCTCAACAGTATTTCTATTAGAACCCTTCTACAATGATACTGCTTTACTGGAATTCAAGATTCATATTACTAAAAGTAAAGGTTTTATATTTGTATATGTATATATTTATTTAAATATCTCTCTACCCCTAAATCACAGACTTTCCCCTAACGCTTCATTCATTCTTTACACGACAACATTTCCCTGTAAAGAACTGTTATGTCACAATAAGATTAAAGAACTATTTAAAAAACCATACCCTTCACTTCTGCATTTCCTGTCTTGTATTAGTTTGCAATTGGCCGGTAACTTTTTTTTCTTGAATATTCACTTAAGGAATTGAACTCATAAGGATTTATGAAGCTATTTATCGCTTAGGATGCTGTTTACTGAATCATAATTCCATGTAAGATCTTCTGCTTGCTTTTATAATTCTCCATCTTAATATTGATATTGACGCCTAATGTTGGAAAAAATGAGTAATACATATTTTCATCTGGTAATAATCAGACTTTTAGAGCAGTGGAGAAGTGGCATGCCTGGAGAGTGACAGTGAACTCTGGCTCATCAGGACTATAATTCTAGGATTGTTTTTGTGTGTGGCAATCCTGACACCATGGACATCGGATGATGTCACAGTGCAGACATGGCTTGGGGAAGGCGACCTGCGCCGGAGATAAGGAACCGAACAATGTCTTTTGATTTCTTTCTGAGGAGTCTGGTGACATGGTGAGCCACCGGTGACCAGCAGCTGAACAAATGAAAGGGAGATAAGAAAATTGTAAAACAAGATTGTCATGCAATATCGAGGTCCTCAACACGCACTCAAGTCCCGGGCGGCTTCGGCTAAAGCTCCCTGTAACTCGATAAGAAATTATGGACAATGGGGCTTTGCTCTCCTCGAAAGAATTCTGTGAGAAAGAATAAATAAAAGCAGGAGAAGTACAAAAAAAAAAAATCCTTCCAGGTTAGAGCCAGGACACAAAACGGGTGTCTCGTTTGCATCCAATTCATTTAGCTCAAAGCCTGCAGGTTCAGCCCAGCTTAGAACTGGGTAGAGAATATGGATCGATACACTTTGAAGAGGAAAATTCCAGATGGAAATTCTTTCAACGACATGATTTTAAAACCTGAGGTCACACGAGATGAAACACACCTGCCTTTTTGAAGATTACAGAAGTTAAGTATGTTTTGGTTCAATACGACTGACTCCCTTTGTCACAATCTCAAGAAGGAAAGTGGGATGCTTGGTGGCCTTATCTCTGTTTAGGACAGGACAGTACGACCCGAGCTCCCCTGCTCTTCAGTCTAACCAGTGCCTACCCTGAGTTATCCCCCAAAGCTCGCTGCACTATGCCCTGGGAGCCCATCTGCCCCTGGGATGTTTCTGTTCTCGGTCTCACTTTTTGTAAAAATTCCAAGAGCCCAGATGTCTGGAAGTCTCCGAAGACCGTCACATTGGAGAGAGACACCAATGTACGGGGATGAACGTCTGAATGAGAAATGCCCCCGACAGGCTCAGGGATTTGGACACTTGGTCCCCAGTTGGTGACGGTGTTTGAGGAGGTTACAGAGTTTTCAGGACCCAGGACGTTCTTAAGGAAGAAGGTCACTCAGAGGAGGCGATGGACACCTGCAGCTTCAACCTCTTGTTCTCTCTCCGAACTTCTTGTGTGTGTGACAGAAATGGGGTCACACTGACTCCTGCTCCTGCACTGACTTCTGTGTCTTCCTTGGCACGATGGACTCCTTCTTTGGAACTCTAAGCCAGGCAGACTCTCCTTTGTGTAAACTGCTCTTGGTAAGGAGGTTTTATCATGCCACCAAGAAAGGGACTAACACATAGTTCAGATGACAGGGTGGAGAATGAACTGTAGACTGGCGAGACTGAAAGCAGGAGGTACAATTAGGAGATGGACACAACAAGCCAGATGAAGCCAAGGAAGGGGGGAAGACAGGGTAGGTCTGACAAATGTCTGGGATTTAACTCCTGGGACTTAATGTAATGGTACGTGGAGGAGAGGAGGAAGGGCAGCATATTTGTTGAGTGTAGAGTTTAGCTACTGGGTGGGTCATCACAGGAGTAACTTGAAACAAAACAGGGCAGGAACACAGAAGAGGAGAGGGGTAGAGTTGGAAGGGGACGTTCAAGGAAGTCCAGGGCATGAGTGTGAGCTGCAGTGACTTTGAGATGTTGAAGATAGATCTCCACGGAGAGCAATAGATGCGTTTGATGTTCTGAGACAAGCATTGAAGACTCCTGCTCAAGAGTCTTCAGTGTGGTAGATGGGGTGGGAAACCATGCACATGGACAGGATGGCTGGAGAAAAGCATGTGAGGACTGTGCAGTGAGGCCCTACCTGAGCTTGCAAAAGGAAGGGAGGAGGAATGGCTAGGGAGAAGGTGTAGAACCCTCTCTCAATCTGGGAGTTTATTGGACAAACAGGGCCAGATATCTAAATACATGGATGTTCCACTCAAGATACATACAGTTTATATTAAAAATGAATTGGACACTGAGGCCATCCTGAGTCTGTGTGCCCATGGGGCAATAACTGATGGCAAATGGCTCATGGCTCTGCTCTCTACACAAAGTTCTCATAGGCCTGGCTGCTGAAGGTGCTGTCTTCACCCATTAGGTGTCCAATACCCAGGGCAAGGTATTACACTGAAGAGGAAATCCCTCTAAGTTATCATTTCAATGCCATGTATATTTGTATAATGTGGCCAACAGAAAGGGCATTTGATTCCATGTATCCAAGGTAATTTGCTTAACTTCAGCAGGTTCATGCATTCACATGACTAGAAGGTTAGCTTTGGGACTCTGGGATAGTATGTTAGCAGTTGACACAGGGGACATGTCAAAGAATTAAGTGATACCCCTCAATAGAGCAAGCAAAGGGGCTGGATGGTTGGTTTAGTAGGGTGGTGCATCCATTATGGTGACCTGAACTCGCACCAGGTAGGCGCATGAGAGGTTAAGGGTGGCTCACTGGGTAAACCTCTGCTTACCATATAGTACATGAGGGCTGCTGTGTATCCTGCCATTCAACAACATCCCAAGGACGTCCATGGTATTACTCTTCTCAATTTGTAAGAAGAGAATGAATCTCTAGGAAGTCAAGGGACTTGGCCTGAACATGCACAGCCAACACAAAGTCAAGCTGGGCTTTGGACCCTAGTGCCATTCCTAAGTCCACTGGAATCTCCCAAGTGCCAGTAAGGGACTTGTGAGGTGGGTCCAGTTAGGTGGGAAAAGTCAATTAAATAAGTCAGCCTCAACTGGGTAGTCCACAGTTAAAAGAAGTTCACATGCAAGCGAATATCTCATGGCATGCAGCGTGAGAGAGGTGGTTTAACAAAAGAGATGAGTACATTTGAGATGCCGAGAGTGCCCAATTATGGTTTTGAATGAATCAAAAAAAAATAATAATAATGTGTCTTCTCTCTTCTCTCAAAAACCTTATCCAATCACCAGCTTCCACTGTTAATGTTATATGATGCTTAGACTCTAACTAGACACTGTTTACTTGCAAAAGTGAAAGCACACAATGAAAACAAAAGAAAAAATAACAACAAATTCGACATTGAAAATAAGGTCCATGTGCTAAAGTCCTTTACTTGCTAAAGAGAGGCTGTGGTCCACAGTAAATCATTAAATGATTATTTTTGGCAGTGGCCAGCTGGGTAAATGTGGTGGTCCCATCTGACTCTGTTCCAGCTGAAAAGTCTTAGATATACAATTTAAAATTATTCATTTAATTAGGAACTACAATAATTTAAGCCTATTCTACTATTTTAGGGTGTTTGGGTTTTTTTGTTTGTTTGTTTGTTTGTTTGTTTGTTTTTTGCTTGTTTGTTTTTTGTTTTCCTTCTTTCTTTCTTAAAGTCGTTATGCACATATTGTGTCTTTACTAGCTGAGTTGATGAATTGAAATGTTAGCAATGAAGCTGGCTTTGCTTGTCAGTCAAATGGGTAAAAAGTATAAAGGTTTCATCCTATGTTTCCATTATGACTCTTTTTTTTCTTACAAGTAAAAGTCACATTTAAGATTGTGGTTTAGCACGGAAAGCCTTTATTCTTTGTTCTTACTCATCTTCTATCAACAGAGGACCTGCGAAAGTGAACTCTACTGTGGAGAAAGAGCTGAGAAGTACTGGGCCTTCCAATCCTGTATCTGGAAATCTGTTTTAGTAGGAATACCCAGAGACCACAAATCATTCTTATGCTTGACTAAAGCCGTACAAATACTGTTCTGAAACTGTCTCCCAAATGAAAACGATCTGAAGTACTGCGTAATCTTACCAGAATCTAAATGTGATCTCAGAGCTGACTTGTAGAGTCTAGCTAAGAATGCAACCTCATGCCATTCTATGGCCCACAGGCAGCTAAACTGTCACCACACACTACAGGGGAGCAGGGGGATAGCTTATGACAAACTAAACTTCTTTCTTGGAAACGTGTGACTTTCCTCCACATCCTCTGAGTAAAGGGAGTCATTTTTCTAGGTCCTTCATCCACAGTGGTATACGTAAGGCATATCAGTAGTACACAGTGCCTCTACGAGACTCATAGAGACAGTATCAAAGAGACACGCAGGCTTAAAACCACTAAGTCAGAAGCACGATGTATTCCCGTGTGAAAATGAGTGATCTCGCTCTATAGAGGGGGAGGTCGAGATCCTTAGATACGATGTCCTCGGTGGCGCAATTCAGATTTAGATCAGGGTTTCTTGATCCCTGTTCCTGGGGTCTTTCTACACTGTTTAACCTGTGTCGGTTAAAAAAAAGTATGCCTTGTTTTCTTCATGTCTTTACAAAAGACAAGATCCCGTGCCCTAGGGTGCACGCTGAACACTAAAGTGTGATTGCTGGTGCTCAGTCCATGGTGTTTGCATTGGCTAGTGATGTTGAGCATATGTTCGGTGTTCTAGGTTGTATTAGATGCAAATATCAGTGGGACTTCTCCTTAAAAAAAATACAAAGCTTTGCCAGTGAGTTCAGGCATGTCATAGACGGAGATCAAGTGTACTACTGGCGGTTTTTGTTTTTGTTTTTGTTTTGCAGTTCATGTGACAGCTCATCTCGGTTGTCAACTTGATGCCAATGAGAAGTGTGAGGAAGAAACTGCAATTGAGGGATTACCTCTATCAGACTGGCCTGTAAGCAAGTCTTACCTCCATAAGACTGGCCTGTAAGCAAGTCTTGCCTCCATCAGACTGGCTTGTAAGCAAGTCTTGCCTCCATCAGACTGGCTTGTAAGCACATCTTCAGGTCATTCCCTTAATTGCTAATTAATGGAGAAGGACCCTGCTCACTGTGGGCAGTGCTATTCCCTAGTCACACCGGCCTGGGCTATATAAGAAAGTTATCTGAGCAAGTCAGTTAGCATTGCTCCTCTAGGTCTCTGCTTTAGTTCCTGCCTTCAGGTTCCTGCCTCTGGGTTCCTGCCTTAAGCTCCTGTCCTGGCTTCCTGCCTTAAGCTCCTGCCCTGGCTTCCCTTGATGATGCCCTGTAACCTGTCAATTTCAGTCTGTGTTCTATCACAGCAACAGGGAAACAAATGAGAAAAATACACCTTTTGAGAGTAAGACTAGTCAAGAGCATCATAATTGTAAGAAAAGATTAAACACATCAGATTTTGTTCCTTCTCTTCAATAGTCACTATGCCAACACATCCACAGGAGAAATAAAAACACTCAACTCGGCCAACTTCTCAGCAACTTCCTATTACTTCAGACGTTAAGTGAATAAAAAGTTCTTTACATGATTACTGTTGGAACTGACCTCTTATGTGTGAAGGACCTGGTAGGGCAGTGAATCATCTGGTAAACAGATGGGGAAAGGAAAACAGACCATGTATATGGCCATGAGGTACAGACCTACATGTGTAGGCAAAAGGGTCCTTTTCCAGAAAGAGCTATGGTGCATAATGAGAAGGACCTCAAGTCTAAAGGCAATGCCCTAGGACCCTCATCCTTGCCCATGTGAATGAGTGTTCCCCGGGAACATGCCAGCTTGTTCATGCCAGCTTGTTCATGCTGGAACCCCACAGCTGTGTGAGGCCAGCAGCATCTAGGCAATTCTATATGACATCTTCTCAAGTCCCAGCAACCAAACCGAACTCTTCCACTCACCGTTCCTGCCGTCCCCAGGGAAAGATGGTTCATCTGCTGCGTCAGGGGACCCACGATGTTGGTTGGCTGCATTGACATGGGGTGGTCCATGGTGGGTGTGATCACAGCACCCTAAAAGCACATACAATGTCCATCTGAAAACACGTTCCGTGAGGGAGAGACCCGTTCTTTCTCAGAAGCAAGTACAGTTTTTGGTGAGTTTGCTTTTCATGGGAAACAGTGAATAAATTCAGACTTGGGTGATCTGATGCCCTTCTCTCTCTTTCTGTTCACCCATGAGTGTGCGGCACCAGTGAGTCCCTTCGCTGTGATACGGTTGGTGTGGCAGTGTGCCTAACACACCTGACTGTTACCTTTTGGGGTGTTTTCAAATAAGTCATATGCACCTCCTCTCCCATTGTTCTGATATATTTCTTTGGTTGAAAGTTGTGAATAGTGATAGAAATCCTCTCTTTTTTCTTGATGCTGAATAAAACTTTCAGTTTGTTTACTTTTTCCATTTAAATCTTTTATGTGGCGTGTAGTATGGTGTGCTGTGTGTCTGTGTGTCTGTGTATGTCTGTGTGTGTGTGTGTGTCTGTCTGTGTGTGTGTGTGTGTGTGTGTGTGTGTGTGTGCATGCATATGTTTGGACACAAGCTAATGCACATGCATGTTTTAGCATGTGTATAGAGGCCAAGGGATATCATGTGGGAGTTGATTCTCTTTTCTACCATGGGACCCAGGGAATGAACTCCTGTTGTCAGGCATGGTGACAGGTACTTTTATCCTCTGAGCCATCTCCCAGGCCCAAGGCTTATTCCATTTATTTGTGATTTAAATAAGCATTTCTTGCTTTCCCCAATGTCACCTGTGACTGGGGTTGGGGATAACGGGACCCACGTGATCTTCTTGACAGCATTAAGGATGTAGCAAAGCCTAACATGAATTACCCAAGAATCATGGTTACTATTTCAATGTCTTTACTTCCTGGTTGATCTTTTCTTAATTTCTTCCTTGATTTAGCCTTTTGATATAAGAAACTACACTGAGCATCTTGTAGCTAGTATACGTATGGATAGACACGCGTACACATGTACGCCTGCATACATCCGTACATCCAAGTGTTGTAGTTTGGTTTCAGGTGTATGTTTTGTGTATGTGGGATGCTGCCGATGGTAGTGACAGTGGCTGTAGTGTACTTGTTAGTGTGGATGTGCACATGTGTATGCACATGTGGAATCCAGAGTCCAACATCTGGTGCCCTTCCATGGTGTTCTTCTTCTTTATCATTGCATAGGATTCTTATGCAAGTGACAAGATATATAAGCTTCAATTCATAATGATAAACAGGTACACACATTAGAACTTAGGCAGACTACTTTTCTTCCTGCTCCTTGAGTCTCCTTACTAAAAGCAATTTATTTTTTTCCTTAAAAAAAAAAAAAGAACCTTCCCTGTGAATCCTCTAAGAACTAATCCTTTTAAGTCCCCTGGGGATAAACTCCAGAAGACTCTCCTAGCTCAAGTAGATGCTCGCTGATGCATTTGTCTAACTCTAACAAAGACGTGGCACCCTCTCGGCATTTTAACCCCGTGTGGTCACATGAGTTCCTTCTCTTCCTGAGTCCCAAACACACATGGCCTCTTAGTCCTTCCATCCCAGGGCTCACCTGCCGCAGTTCCAGAAATATCTCAATTTAATCAGCCTGACTAAAGGAATAGATGTGAAAATCCACAATCAAGACCACAGTGTGGGGGGGGGAGAGCCATCCTCCTCCGTGCCCAGGAGGCTGCCCTCACCCTGGGGTGTTCTAGGAGAGGCAGACTTAAGGTTTTATTTGGGAAGCAGTCTGTGAGCGAGGTGGGCAAGCCTGTGACAGATCCATCAAAATTCTCCCAGGGTAAGAACAGAGGGACAGCATGCCCGCACTTGGAATTAATTTGGAGGAGATTGTCTGATCTCTCGGAGTCTTCCTTCACAGGAAGCTGTGTTTGGGGAGCCATTTGATGGCAGCTGCTGGTGCGCCGTGTCTGCCTATAAACCCGAAATCTGCCAATCACACAGAAGAGTGGGAAGGGACTTGTCATAATCTGGAATTGTAAACAGAAGACCAAGCACAGAGTGGAAAATAATAGGAGGGAAAGACTCCCCAAACAGATGAGTTACTGCGGATAAATGCACGATGCCATGAGGATCCCTGGGAGGAATCGTATAAGAATATTTGCTTGTCGTCAGTAAAAATGTCGGACGGACAGAGAATCCCCACAAGTTATCAAGAACATTAAGCTGTTTAGTCTCAAGGGAACGGAAGATGCTCGCAATTAGTGAGTTAACTGGAAATGATTGACAGGAACCTACCGGAGAAATGAAGTCTTGACAACGCTTTATCAAGGACACTTACCTTAGAGGGTCTGAGGTATTGGTTACTGAAACAAAGACTGGTGTTTGCCAGCCATGGTTGCTTATCAACGTCAACAGAATCCCGTTCCTATCGTGCAGCACAAAGGGGAAATGCAAAAGGGAGAGGAAGGGAAATTCTACACTTGTTAAGGCAAACCGGCACCCTCCGTATACACTGTCACATCTGTCCCCCACCGATGCACTTGAGCCATGGACTTCAGAATGCTCTGTGACAGACTTTGCCAACACATTCAGGGTGACATTGTCTCCTTGAAATATATAGAATGTGCTATCTGACAAGCATTCACTGGGTAAATGGCAGCACAAGAGGAGACATGTTTTTCATTCCAGCGTCTCTGGATGTCTGGATTTGCTCTGTGTTTAAGCTGCAAAGAAAAATCCTGTAGCGCACGCCTTTAATACCTCCAAAAAAAAAAAAATCAAGCAATGGTCTCACGGCTGATGGGCAATCTAGTCTGTGTAAGCCACTGCTGCTGTGAGATAAAGCCCTTCTTCCTTCTCCCTCAGAGGGAGGACATGGTCACACCGCCCAGAAGTCTGGGATGACAGCAGTCATTTGGGAAAAGTATGTGGAAGTCACCTCAAGCGAGGCAGGATAGGAGGACAGAGTAAACTAAAGGACACTGGAGGGAATAGATCCCCCTGGATGCTGGCAGGGACTCAGAAAGTCCACACAGCGGGTAAAGATCACCTGCAGACACAGCTCTTGTTTTCTGAAGGGCGTTGCAAACAAGGCTGTTAAACCTAGACAGCTTACCCAGGGCCTGGATATTCGCAGCCTTATGTCAGCACTCTCTCTAACCCCGGAACATACACAGTACACTCCCTAAAACCACCTTATGGCTTCATATATAAAGGGAACTTCTTTTAAAAAAAAAAATTGAAAGCATTAAGGAGATCGACTCGCATGTTTTTTTCTTACTTTTAAAACTTTACGTACTTTTTAAATTTTTAAATTTCTAATGCTAGCTCTCTGTAACAGGCTCACTAACTTACTGCACTCAGGCCCCTCCTGGGATACTTTTCTGTAGCATAGTCAAGGGTCTGGCTTTATGTGAGTGGAGGTCTCTAAAGGGGCAGGGACCTCCCCCGGCTGCAGGGAGCTGTGGTGGAGTCCATCTCTGCTGTTATGGCTGCCGCGAGCATCAGTGTTCAAAACTGGACATGAGAAAAGAATCTCTGCTCTTGACCTTCTGCTAGTATCTGAAATGAACTTGAAATCTTTGAGAGTCCATTCATTTCCCGGCAAAATGATGGGACTCTTCACGCCCAACAAAACATGGACAGTCACTGGCAGGAAAGCACACACTAAACTTGGGTTTGGGGAAGCAAGCTCAGGCCCTCTGGAGAGCAGCGCGGGCTCTTAACTGCTGAGCCATCTCTCCAGCAATAAACAGGAGATTAAACAATGTCCTTCCTTTGCGCTGCTTTGCCATTGTTTCTGGGCATGGACCTCTGACTGTGAATCATCACAATACATTTCAACAAGCTCAAACAGGCCAAGGCTGCACCTTGCAGAGGTGAGATAGGGCAATTTCCTAAAGAACTGAAGCCACTGATTGGTCTCAGACCTTCCACGGGACCAGCTTAGCATTTTAGAGCCCTTTCTACATGGCATCTATATAAGCCTCGTGTCGTGCATGTCTCAAATCACAGGACTGCTGAAGTCAAAGGTGAGAAGGGCATTGGGAAAACATAAAGTAAGAAAATTACTCAGCTAAATGAAAAAGAACAAAAAAAGGAGAACGGTGACCTCCCCCCAGCCCTTGTCCTCCGAGCGTTTCATGCCAAGACACTCAAGGCTCGCACTATATGGTTTATTTCATATACTGATTTATGCAACTGGGTTTTTAAATAGGAACTGCTTAGCATAACTTTTAAAAATATAGCTGAAGGTCGGTTTTTATTTTGTCCTCAATCTGATTTGGTCTTTCTGTCGCTATAATATTTTTAGAAGAAATATTCCCTTGAGTTTATATATATATCAAACTATTTTTAGCACAGAGAACATGGGCGGCTTAAAAACCCGGCAGTTCATGTCAATGACTGACAGCAATAGTAAATGACTGACAGCAATAGTGAATGAATGACAGCAATAGTGAATGACTGACAGTGATAGTGAATGACTGACAGTGACAGTGAATGACTGACAGTGATAGTGAATGACTGACAGCGATAGTGAATGACTGACAGCAATAGTGAATGACCTACAGCAATAGTGAATGACCTACAGTGATAGTCAATGACTGAGAGCAATAGTGAATGACTGACAGCAATAGTGAATGACTGACAGTGACAGTGAATGACTGACAGTGATAGTGAATGACTGACAGCGATAGTGAATGACTGACAGCAATAGTGAATGACTGATATGTGTATGTGTGTGTGTGCGTGCGCGCGCCTGTGTGTGTATGATATATGATGCTGTTTTATCTGTTTTATCACACCATGTCCAAATAAACATTTTCTGATGTAAATTGCTTTGGTGATGGTGTTTTATCACAGAAACAGAAAAAAAAATACGAGGTTGTAAAGAGCTCTTGTTGGGAAAGAGTAAAATAACCAAGACCCATTTCCTATAGTTAGGGACAACCATCAGGCTTCAGCTACTTTGACAAATTTACAGCCAAATTGGAGGGACAGAGTGACTCCCCTAAATCCAGTTTGAAATCCAAATGGCTATGCTGGGGCTACTTCCCTTTCATGAAACGTTTCATAGTGATCTCTGAAAAACAAACAAACAAAACAAAACTAACAACCTCCCCCCCAAAAATCTCCTAACAAAGCTGAGAGAAAACAGCCAGGACAAAACAAGAACCCACCAGCTGAGCGTGGCAGTGGTAAACAGCCAGGATAATCTGGGGGCCACGAAGCCCCGGAGTCCTCCTCCTGTGGATTCCTTTCCCACATCTCCTGTTCTTGTCTCCTTCCTTTCAAGGGTACGCCTTAAAGCGGAGCCACATCAGATCACGCTCTGCAATCTGCGCTGACAGGAATTGCATGCAGCAAGGCAGCAAAGTCTTTGCAATGGAAAGACAACTTTCCATGTCTCTAGGACGAATTCTCATTTAAACTAAAGAATGGTTAACAATGACCCGAGTTCCTGACTCAGGTCTTCATACTCTACCCACTGTGCCACACTCCCAGCCCCCAAGCTTCCATTCTGCACCTATAATGCATTCCAAGGGGTAGGGTACATCCTTTATGCATTATAATAATTTACTGGAAGAATTATGAGTAAACAAAATTCCAAGTCAGAAAGTACTTTTGCGGCTGCGAGGAGACTCGGGATTTAGGGGCACTCACTGCCCTTTTAGAGGACCTGAGTTCAACAGCCGTGTCAGGCAGCTCCAGAGAATCTGACGCCCTCCTCCTGCCACCTCAAGACACATGTGGTACACAGCACAGTCACACAAATACCTAAAATTTTCTTAAGCACTTTGGTGTGCATGTGCGTGTTCACATGTGTGGATGCATGAGTGAGTGGGAGTGCATACGTGTATGGCCCGAGTGTCAAGGTCAGAGAATAACCCACAGTGTCAGTCCCTGTGTGGCATCCAGTTTTTGAAATGGGGTATCTCATTGGCTTGGGACTTCACTGAGTATGTCCAGCTAACTGCATCTGCCTGCTTCAGCCCCCCATCTTGCTCTCACTGGTACAGTCTGTAACAAACAATTTGCCCCTCACTGATTAATTATTCACCCCCAAACATCTGCTCTAAAGTCTAGAATCCCTGGTGTGTGTGAGTGTGTGTGTGTGTGTGTGTGTGTGTGTGTGTGTGTATCAACATATAATACATAAAAGCTCTGATTATGCAATACAAAAACCATATCGAGATATAGTCATTAGGGGACTGGAGAGATGGCTCAGCAGTTAAGAGCACTGGCTACTCTTCCCAAGGTCCTGAGTTCAATCCACATGGTGACTCACAACCATCTGTGATGGGATCTGATGCCTCTTCTGGTGTGTCTGAAGACAGCTACAGTGTACTTATATAATAAATAAGTAAATAAATATGTCTTAAAAAAAAGATACAGTCATTAGAAAAGGGCACAGAGTTGACATCTTCCTCCTGGTCCGGACAGCTAACAGCTGACATTATTGTTTTATTATGGTGCAGCTTCTGATTCACTTGCCAAATGCTATAGGTCACCAAGCAAACGTGCCAAGGCTACTTCTACCTTTTAATGTTCACTCTTGAATTTAGATTTATTTTGTATATTATTCTACAACTGTGGTAGACAAGTTCAGTCTCTCTTTCCTGACAAAAAAAAGTAGATTCAATCAAAATGGCATCCAGTTCAATCCCAACCCAAACCCTCAAGACAGGCTTCACAGAAAGAGAGAAAACATCTTAAAATTCATGGACGCACACAAGACTCCAGATAGCCAAATAGTCCTGAGTAAAGAAAGCAGGGCTGGATACAGCACCTCCCCAGAGCTCAAGATACACCGCAAAGCCATAGTGACAAAAACAGCAGGGCACAAAGGCAGACACAGAGGTTACCAAAGCAAAAGAGAAGACCCAAGCCTGAGAACACGCAACTGAATACGTTTCTCATTTGATAAAGATACATACATAAAACATAGCAAAACGTTGAGAAAATATAGCAAATGGCACTGGGAAAATTGGATGTCTGTAGGTAGAAGTGTGAAATTAGACCTGTGCCTATCACCCTATGCAAAGACCCATTCCAAAGGGAGCAAAGCCTCACTCTGCAATCTGGAACGCAGAAACTTCTAGAATAAATCATTTGTGGTCCCTACAGGGTAACGTAGGGAAGGACTTTGCATTCACTCAGGGATCAAGGGAACAATATTTAGACGACTAACCATATCTCAATCTTCCTAATGCTGAGACCCTTCATTCAGTTCCTCATGTTGTGATAACCACAACTATAAAATTATCTTTGTTGTTACTTTGTTATTAATTTTGCTACGGTTAAGAATTGTAATATAAACATGTTTTCTCCAATGGTCTTAGATGGCCTCCCCATGAAAGGATTCTTCCACCCACAAAGGGATCAAGACCCACAGGTTGAGAACTGCTGAACTAAAGTTTCACGGTGAACTATGAGATGTTTTTTATTTTATTTTAATTCACTTATTTATTTGCTTTTTAAATTTCTGCGTGTGAGAGGGTGATATGTGTGTGTTAATATGTACATGTGCCTATGTTTGGGTGGGTGACAGTACCCATGAACACACGTAGATGTGGAGGCCACAGGAGGATGTCAGATGTCCTGTTGTATCTCTTTCCAATTTTCTCCTCTGAGACAGACTCTGTATCTGATCCTGGATCTGGGCTGGAGGCCCTTGAACCTGAATGATCCTTGGTCTCTAATGCACATAGCATTAGTGTTATAGGCAATGTCTAGCCTGCCTTTTTTGATGAGTCCTTGGATCTAATCTCAGGTCTTTCATGTTTGCACTGCAAGTGGCTTTACTCATGGAATGATATCCTAACCCCTATCTAATTATTTCATTTGAAAACTGTTGGGAGATTGTGTGTTTGCTTGGAGACAGTCTCATGTTGCCCAGTCTTGCCTCAAACTTAATACATCAGAGGAAGAAGATGAACTTCTGATTCTCCTGTTTCCCCCTCTGAAGTCCTGAGATTTTAAGCCTAAGGTCACTATGTCTGACTCTGATGCTGTTTAAGAAGGACATAACATCCATCCTTAAACAGCGAGTGCAGATAATTTTGCACACAGTCTGTCAAAAAGACACTATTAGATATAAACATAGTGGGTTTTTTTCTGCTCATAAATCAAATGCTCAGGTTGCTTTTTAACTGAAAGAATGGACTTTGGATGTAATAGTAAAAGGCGTTAAAACCAAATTAGTTTTACCCACAGATGCCTCCTTCCAAGGGTCCTTATTGTACTCCTTGCCTACCCAAGTGTCAACAAAGGTTTCATTTATTAGTGAAGTAACTATTAATAAATGTAATAGTCACCTTGAGTGAGAATCTGAGGTATAAATATCACACTGAAGTGTTTCTCAAAAGCAAGTATCACAGACAATAGGGGATCTCTATGATGCCTTTTTCCTTTGATCATGCTTTAAGCTTTTGTGCCTAAAAGACATGCGCTAAGAAAACAGGCTCGTCAGCAGCTGCTGGTGTTTTAACCAGCGTCCCTACAATACTACAGCAGGTGTTGGGAAGATGAATCTGTGGGAAGAGCACTTGGCTGTTCTTGCAGAAAGCTTGGGCGTGATTCCTAGCACCCACACGGTGGCTCCTGGCTGTCTGTAACTCTAGCTCTAGGGGATCTAGTGACCTCTTCTGGCTTCTGTGGGCACTTCACGCATATAGTGCACAGACATACATACAAACAAAACACTGATACACATAAAACACATCTAAAATTTTAATAATAGTAATAACAATAGGACAGAATGGTCTTCAAATGTATTAATTCATTGAGGGAGAACTGGAAAATCAGGACTTAGGGGCCCAATGGTCAAATGGCTTTATTGACTAAATATACAACAGAATTTATAGTTCTTATATCATTAAGCTCATCTACCTGCTAATATAAGAACTGATTCCATTAGTTTTAAAATATCTTCATCATGAAGATGGATTATTCTTTATTTTATTTTGATTAATGTACGTGTGTCATGTGAAAGTATGCTACTTGTGTGCAGTGCCCTCGGAGACCAGAAGGGGGCGTCTAATCCTCTGGAGCTGGAACGTTGAGCAGTGGTGAATAACCTCCCCCTAGCACTGGGAGCTGAACTGAGGGCCTTTTGAAGAGCAGCAAGTACTCTTAACTAGCTCACTGGAGTCATTTACAACATCTGAAATATAGTGTAGTGTTTGTCTGTCTGCTCCTGCAATACCACTTGGTTAAGGGTGCTGGAGGAGCAAATGAGAGCTCAGTACTTGCTCATACCCAGGCTCTTGAGATTTTAATGGACAGTGGCCCCAGGCTCAAAGTAGGCAGGATGCTGCATTCTTGTGATCAGTTGAGCTGATGAACTTCCAGGATCTGCCCGCCCACCATATACAAAGTGGACTCCCACAAATGCAGCATAAATCTTTAGTGTGTGTGCATGTGCATGTGTGTGTAGGTGCATATGCCTGCATGTGCATGGATGTGGGAGCAGGACGACAACCACAGGTTTCATTCTTCAGCTGCCGTCCACTTTGTGTCTTTTGAGGCAGGGACTCTCACTAGCCTGAAACTTACAGAGAACGGTGGACTAAACTGTCTGAGAGCCCCAGGTGTCCCCCCATCTCTTTCTCTTCAGCACCAATACCCTATTTTTTTTTATGTGGGCTCTGGAGATCAAACTCAAGTGTTCAGGCTTGCATGGCAGCAAGCCCTTTACCAACACGACCATGCTCCAGCCCCACACTTTATTTGCTCGTCAGATCTTTCTGGTGCTGTGAAGAGGCTTCACAATACCACGGAAGCCCGAGATTCTTGCTGAACTTTGCTGCCAATGAGAAAAGAAACTCCGCACTCTATCCGCTAACTGGCGATCACTCTGTAGATGTCCACACAGATTCCCAACACACTGGAAGCTTCAAACGCTTATCCGATGCAATATTCTGGATTCATCTTCTCAGGAACAATGAAGAGAAAATGATTCCCGGTGGATGTGTGAATATTTATGGACTGCATAAGCCCCTCATTAACAGCTTCCCTTGATGATGAATTGGCCTGAGTCCATATCAATTATGGCAGGGAGATGGGCCAGGTTGCTGAAGGAACCTGGGAACTTCCTGCTCAACTTACAGGGCTGATGGATGGGCAAAGCTCCTGGCTATCTTATAGCCATTGTTTATGATGTAGCAAGCCTCAGTGTGTCACAGGACACCTCTACCCTTGCTCAGGATACCTCGACACTCCCGACTACTAGGAAAGTAGCAATTTCTCTGCTTGCAACTTGCTACAAAATGTGCTTTACTTTGTTGCTCGTCAGAGGACACTTCTGGGATGTATCTTTTAAGACAGCTTTATGCATTTGTCTGGTTCGCAGCAGGGGTTCAGCAAGACCTAAGGATATGGGTGGGAAGTCTTGATTGGATTAAACAACTAATTTCCTTTCCCCCTGAAAGCATCCTTTGCATTGATTGGTTGGTTCTGGGACATACTGATACTGAGGTGCAGAATCACTTCAGGCCAAGCCCAGCCTCATCCAGTCTGTCGTCTCAGAGGAACTTAGTGTTCGAGCTTCATGGGGAAACGTGTAAGATGTGATGTTTCCTCTCCACCATGGTTCAGAAAGAATATTCTTTGTGTGTGTGTGTTTGTGTGTTTTGTGTGTGTGTGTGTATTGTGTGTATGTGTGTGTATGTGTGTATGTGTGTGTATGTGTGTGTTAGAGTGAATATTCTTTGCGTGTGTGTTAGAGTAAATATTCTTTGTGTGTGTGTGTGTGTATATGTGTTATGTGTGTTCATAAATGTACATGTATGGGTATATTTGTGTAGTGTGTAGAGAAAAATGTCACTGCCCCTTCGGCACTGTCCTCCATGTTTGAGGCGATGTTTCTCACTGACCACAGCCTTCCAAGAAGGCAACACTAGCTGCACATCTGCTTGTCTCCACCTCCTCAGTACTGGAATCACAAGCGACAGCCGCCATGTGGGTCCTAGGACAAGAAGTCTTGGCCTCCTGTTTGCACAACTTCCTTTGCCAACCAAGGTATCCTGCCCAATGCAGAGTTAATTTTCTACCCTATAGTTTCCGAAATTCTTCCTCTGTGTCTTAACCATCTTTTTAGTTCTTTTTCAGTTTTTCAGCTGAGCACCAAATAGCTTAGGTTACCTTAGCAATATCAGTGTGCTCCCTTGTTACAGCCACCATCGGTTAGAAAAATAAACCCTGTCCCTTTCTGTGAGTAACTTCCTGTTGCTGCAGTGTTTGTTTGTTGGCAACGGGGCTCTCATCCAGTTGCTTCCAGAAGGCAGTCCTTCTCTGCCTTCGCGGCTGTGTCTGTGGTCATCTTTGTTAAAGGTTGCCAAAGTCAGTGCTGTCTTCTGCATGTAGAGTAGGGGCAGCCAAAGTAAACCCAGGCAAATGGGTCCGAAAGACCAAAAATTTTCTCCTCCACATTTTCTGAACTCTTACTATTGGACATAGATCCCTAAGGCATGGTCCTCAGAACCACCTTCAGGGGATTCTATATAGAACTCAACTTAGAATAGAAGCAGAATGGAGAACTGTAACACTTTTGTACAGGTGGGGACAAAAAGCTGCCCAGTGCCATGCAACCACATAGTGGCCAACACTAGCAGGATTCTCCAGTGAACATCTGGAAAGGTGGGGGCCACTAAGCTCCAGAATTAACTGGCTATTTGATCGATCTACTGCAATTAACTCTCACTGTAGAAAATTATGTCGAATACAAAAGTTTCAGATAAAAATAAAAGCTAATTTCATGGCTTAAAATGTATGTTCACAGGTAGACTCATGGTAAGCTAATCCCACCCTGTTCTTTCAGTCATGGTCCACTAAGAGATGTTATTATCTAATAAGCCTTGAAGACAAATACTACTAGTAGGAATTTGAATTTGGGAATTTATAGCCATATGGCCTGTGATTGATGATCTCTGTGTTACTTTAAGAAAATTTTGTAAAGTGGGACTTTACAAATTTTGTAAAGAAATGGTTCAACAGTTAAGAGTGCACACTGCCCCTACAGAGGACCTGGCTTCAGTCCCCAGCACCCACATCAGGCAACTTACAACTGCCTAGAATTCCCAAAGCAATGATTTAGTTTATTTCAAAACCACAAAAATATCATAAGAATATTATTTTTATTTTAATGAAATGGGATAAGTCCACACTGTCCACAACAGGTGACTATGATTTGCCTCATGCTCTGCTAGGAGTGTGATTTCTGTCAGCTGCAGATAGTTTCTGTGGTTGTGTGGTGCTTGGAATTCTCGGAAATTTTCAGAGGGTATATAAATGCTAGGTCTCCTGAGAGGCAGAGTTAAGTTTTTGGTTCTTATCATGGTTTGTTAAGTAGTCATATGCAATAAAAAAAAAAAAACCAACAACAACAACAATAGCAGGAAGAAACTAGATATCCTGAAGGTGAAGATCAAACTTGCCCCAAGAAACGCAATGACCCAATCAGTAGGAAATAGTCTAATAATAATGTCACCTCCTCTTCTTTCTTTTTCTTTTCCTCTCCTATCTAGTGTTAGGGGGGTTGAAAGAATGGAAGGAAGGACACACAAAGTTAGCCTGTGTCTGGCTACAAACTATAGCTCCAGAGGATCTCTTTGGGCTTCTATCAGCACACACACACACACACACACACACACACACACACACACACACACACAGAGAGAGAGAGAGAGAGAGAGAGAGAGAGAGAGAGAGAGAGAGAGGTGCCGCTACTTAAACCTTCTTTTGAAAACTCTATGAAAACAAGGCTATCAATACATTAACATGGACCCACTACAAATGCACTTCTTCTGACCTCTCAGTCCGGAGCTGACATTATTACAGTGACACATTAAAGATGTGACCTGACAAAACTGTTTAAACAGTTTATTGTCCCACCTGGCTCTCTTAGCATTCCCTCCCTCCCTCCCTCCCTCCCTCCCTCCCTCACAGACTGAGCCAGTAACAAGGAAGGGCACAGAGGGTGAGCTTTAACAGAATCAGGCATCTGACTAGTATCAAGGTTTTCCATCAATATTTTCATTTCTTCCACACAACAGCAAGCCTGAAGCCATCAGCCTGCCAACCTCTACCTTCTTCATTCCCATCACAAAGGCCAAACCCTTCACCTCCTCACTAGAAGGGAAGCTTCAAAGGCAGTTGTTTGAGTTTCCCCCTTCTGGCAGATGCTCCCAGCCTGGACCTCCACAAGTTAGCTCATCTTTCAGGGATCAGGGATCGCCCACTCCCAGCAGCCAGCCATGGTCAGGCTTCCGGTCCTCATAATCCATCCTGCACTCTTTCATTTCTTTCTTTTGACCTCGCTGAGGAACACATCCAAAGGCAAGGAAAGCAAACAGCCCTTCAGAAACTTCAAACTTCCTTCAGAGGGTTTCTAGGGCAGGCAACAGCTCCCCCCTCCTCACCTCTCCCCTGCTTCCAGACTCTCTGGGAGAGTGCTTTATCAAGGAGCTGGTTTGACTGAAAACCCTGACCCTCAGCCACTTGCCTGATCCAGGTAATCCCCAGATTAAGGAATCATGAAGCAATGGCATTTGTGGGCTGGGTTCAGCTGGAAACATCTGGCTGACTTGGTACCACTTAAATTAGCAAAAAGTACGCAGTAGTCAATTATTTCTTTATTCTTACACGGAAATATTCACAGCATCGAGTCTTCTAACCCTCCGAAATGCACACTTCTGAGGTGGATAGGTAATCCACTTGGACTGCTCTGTGGGAAAGTCATGGTTTGACTTTTGAGTATTATAAAAGCTAATCTACTTTCTAAGCTGTGTTGGATATTTTTTGAGACAGAGGAAGCTAAGTTTTGTGGTAGAAGGAATTATGTTCAGGCTCTAGGGAGGCTGCCCCGAGTTCAGTCTCCATGCCTAACTAGTTGCCATGGTAGAACACTAGGAACTTCTTAAAAGATTATTTTTGGCAGATATATTTAGGATCCAGGGTTAATTAACTAATTCAATTCACCCATAATAATTGAAAGCAGGCATAGCTTACTTTGAAAGAACTCAGTGCTAACTTAGAGTTAAGTGGCCTTAATGAGGCAAACTGGGCAAGCTTCAAAAATCTGATGTGTGCACGGGGCCGGTGAGAGGGTTTAGAGGCTGAAGGTTTTGTCACCAAGACTGAGTTCAATTCATAGAACCCATGTGGTAAAGGAGAAAGGGAGAGAACCGATTCGCAGAAGTTACTCTCTGTGTTCCATTTATGTGTCATGGCATGTGAACATACATGCACATGCATATGCAAAATAAATACATGTGAGAAGCTATTTTAGATGATATACAGTCACACAAAACAGTCAGGGAGACTATAATTACTTTCCAAAGAGACAGCATTGACTATACTTCCCCTTGCTGTCTTCTTCTGGCTTAACTCTTGACTGGGTGGCATTGCACTCAATTCCTGACGTCACGAGTTAGGCCTTCTGTTACAGGATTGTTTAGGGGGAGCAAGCTGGGAACACTTAGCTACATCAGTAAGTTATGGGTCCCCGGGAAACAACCTGAGACCCTATAGTGCCAGGCTGAAGAGCAGGAGGTAGAAAGGGAATTGCTGTAAAAACTGGAGGCTAATTGCGGACACACCAGATTGAGCCCAACGTGACTGGCTAGTTAGTTTAATTATTAATTAATTCAAAACACTCGGCTGGCTGGAACCCTGAGCCCCTGAGGGATGGATGGGTCATCTCTAAAGAGGAATTGGCAGCAACAGCCTAGGTGTGAATTTCAGTGGTCAGTCCTAGCTCTATATGGAGAAGGCTGCCATTCTCCACAATGCTAATCAGAGTTTGCTGTCAACCTGCTAATTGACTCTTGAGCTTCCCGTGATATTCCTCCTGACAAGCATGACTCATGCCTAAATAACCCTTCTGTAGATAGTTTGCTAATATGTACATTAGCAAGATATATTTGTATATAGTATACATTTCTCTGACAGTGAAGGAAAAATTGGTAACACATACATGCATGAAAGTCGCTAACTTTTATAACTACAGTGACTACTTAGGATAATTACAAAGTCAAAAGTTGGTGCTGGAGAGATGGCTCAGTGGTTACGAGCACTCTGCTCTTGCAGAGGACCCAGGTTTGGTTCCCGCAACCCCCATAGAGGCTCATATCCCTGTGTAACTTCAGTTCTAGGTGATCTGCCGCCCTCTTCTGGCCTCTGTGGGCACTGCATGCATGTGGTACACATACTTTTTGCAGGCCAACACTCATACACATAGACAAAAAAATTTAAACTTTTTTAAGAAAAGAGAGATTCTGTTTTTTAATCCAAAAGCTTAATTTCAAACACATAGTTTCTTTAAAGATTTGACTGTATAAGTATTTACACCTAATAGTCTTCATTTAACACCTTCACTTTAAAAGTATTTTTGTCCAGCATTCATTTTGTAAGTATACAATAAAGTAATAAGTTAATTTTTTTTGGGTCAGCGGCCTTGCATGGCAAGTGCTTTTACCCATTAAACCATCTGGCCAGCCCTGGGTTGGATTTTAATTCTGCACAGTTTAACTTTCAGCAAGTCAGCAAGAGTAAGCTTGCTTCTTACTCTTGGCACCCAAGACTAGTCTGAACCAGGCCTCCCGGGGACCAAGGGACACAAGAAAAATGGGACAGGTCAAAAACAGAACAGCTGGCTTTTCAGAGGTGATAGGGTGCTGAACTCAAATCGTTTTAACCAATAAAAATATAAAAATGAAATTATTATAGAGCATTTCAAAGCTTCCAGATAAGGTGGTATACACCTTTAATCCCAACTCTGGCAGAGCTCTGAGTTTGAGGCCAGCCTGGTCTACAAGGGAGTTCCAGGCCAGTTAGGATACCTAGTGAGACCCTGTCTCAAAACAAAACCACACACACACACACACACACACACACACACACACACACACACACACACACACACACACCCCAACATAACTACCCTGCTTGTGGAAAGGTCAGAAGGCTTGACCTCACGGTTACAGAGATTTCCGTCCTAAAATTGGCTCAAAAATATAGTGTCTTCTTTCAGTATTGTGTCATGAACCTTATAATGATACATTATTTGTTTTATCTAACCTACCTGTTTTAGAATGCAAAGAATCATTAACTTGAAAAGTTGCAAAATCCCTATGATATTAATCTTACTGTGGGCCATATGCAATGACTTGTCAGCATAAAACAAGCAAATTTTCCTTAGATATACCATCCAGTATTAAATAATTCTGAAATAAAAAAATTAAATGAGGATGCTATTTGGATGGATGTGTTCTTCCAAGTCTAAGCTATTAACTAGACCGTACCTTCCATTTCCAGTGTACCGGTGGCATGCCAAAAGATTAAAATACCTTACTTCTTATGCTAATGTAATTTGCACTAGTGGGCCCAGATAATATACTAATATTTTATATTCTACAACAAAAGAACAAAATCATAATAATTTTTTTTATTAATCTCTCAACTTGATTTGCTGAGGGTTAAACTCTATAACCTGAAACATGGAGATCGTAATGAAGAACCGAGCCTGACATAATGAAGTAAAATTGGTGTTAACTGGATTGAAAGGCAGGTGCCCCAGTTCTGCCACCAACTTGTGTGATATTAGGAGAGCTAATTAACCTCCCCGAGTCTCCCGTCTTCTCCGCAGAGACACTGTTGCGTAAACCTCAGCTTTATCTTCCCTCATGGGACCAAGAGTACACCATGAGTCTCAGAAGAGATGAGATGAGCTCTGGAACCAGCGAAGACAGCCACATTCCAGAGAAAGGTATTTTCTCAGTGAACTACCAACATCCCATAGTCGTAGGAAAGAGTGGTACACACTCGAGACCGTCACAGGTGCTTGCAACTAACGAGAGAGGCAAACTCTTCAGAAGGCATTTGGAAGGAAGCACCAAGTCTGTTCCCTTAGGTGGGGTAAGGGGGATTTGCTGTTTCCCCTGCTTCTGTCCTTCTGAGATGCTTAGTCATAATGGTTAACTTGAGGGGATCCAAGGTCACCATGGAAACAGTGGTGGGTATGTCTCAGAGACAGTTTCCAGTGCAAGGTAATGAGGAAGGAAGACTCATCTCAGGTGTGGATGCTACAATTCCCGAGGATTCTCAGACTGGATGACAAGGAAAAAGCAAGCGGAAGACTGAAACTCTCTTCTCTATCTCTACTTCCTGACTGGATACAGTGTGACCGAATGCCCCGTGCTCCCTTCATCCTGACTTTCCTGCCATGATGAACACTCCCTCCAACTGTGGGTCAAAAATAAACTTAATTTACTTTTGTCAGGGTATTTTGTCACAGCCATTAAAGTAACTAATATCTGTACAAATTCCTACACATAGGCACACGGGTGCATACGCACATACATATAGGTGCACACATTCACACACACACACACAAAGACAGACAGACACACACACACACACACACATACACACACACACATCTCCTTTTCCTTTTTCAGTCAGGGCTCATTGATAAATCTCAGGGTTCTATTCATCTTTTCTCAACAGAAATCATGTCAAATTTAGTTTCGCATTCTTTAAAGTATACCAAGGTGATGGTCTCCTCTTTAACACAGCACAGGTTTAGTGAGGAGAGGAACTACATGTGCCTTACCTTCCTCTCCACCCCTTACTGTGGAAGAGCATCCATGTCTGGTACCTCTCGGGTTCTATGCTTAATTAGAAAAGACCACAAGAAAGGAAGCCCCTGTGATCTCTCAGGACATCTCAGCCTCCTGAATGGAGAACAACATTAAGGAGGGCAAAAGGCGCTGCACCTCCAGGCTGAGGCTCCCCGACACGGGCATGTCGGATTGACTGACACGTCCACCCAAGACCATCTTTTAATATTTGAAATCAGCGGCCAGGGCATTGTTTTATTACTTTTCCCCACGCCGGGGTGGAGGTTTTGCTTCAGCAGGAACTTAGATTTTGTTGGGTTATTTCTCTAAATTTCTAGCCAATGTCTGACTTATCTATCAAAGACACCCGGGATGTGTTTGTTGAATGAAGGGTGGAATAAATGAATGAAACTCCATTTTCCCAATAAGTTCACTGAATTTTAACAGTTTAATGCTTTCGTTAAAGAAAGGAGAAACTGAAAAAGCTATCTCCCACCTCTACCCCCCACCCCACTCACCCCTCCTGCCATGGTGGTCATCCTAACAAAGTTCAGGGAACAGAACTTTTTTGGTTTTGGTTTTGCTTTGTTTTTCGAGGCAGAGTTGCTGTGTAGGCCTGGTGGTCCTGGAATTCACTCTGTAGACCAGACTGGCCTTAACCTCGAAGATCCATCTGCCTGTCTCTCAATCTAGATTGTCCTAAAAGTATCTCACGGCCAATTACACATTTTCTTTCCCTTAACAGATATATTGAATTTTCAGAAACACACATTTCTAATGAAATATAATCTGCATATTTCTAATCTGCTCACCCCTCTAGTATTCTCTTTTGTTTTGCTAGACTTATAATCACTAGGCTCCATTAGGTCAAACCCACTTCTCTTGGACAACCAATAAGTTACATTTTTAACATATGCTGCAAATAACATCTAACAACGAGTGCATACCATGTGTGTGGTGTGTGTGTGTGTGTGTGTGTGTGTGTGTGTGTGTGTGTGTGTGTGTGTGTGTTTGGGTTACCTCACTCAGGAAGATACTTTACAGTTCCATCCATTTGCCTAAGAATTTCATGAAGTCATTGTTTATAATAGCTGAGTAGTAATCCATTGTGTAAATGTACCACATTTTCTGTATCCATTCCTCTGATGAAGGACATCTGGGTTCTTTCCAGCTTCTGGCTGTTCTAAATAAGGCCGCTATGAACATAGTGGAGCATGTGTCCTTGTTATATGTTGGAGCATCTTTTGGGTATATGCCCAGGAGTGGTATAGCTGTGTCCTCAGGTATTAGTGGATATTAGCCCAAAAGCTTGGATTACCCAAGATATAACCCACAGACCACATGGAGCTCAAGAAGAAGGGCAACCAAAGTACAAATGCTTCAGTCCTTCTTAGAAGGATGAACAAAAATGCCCATAGGAGGAAATATGGAGACAAAGTTTGATGCAGAGACTGAAGGAAAGACCATCCAGAGACTGCCCTACCTGGGGATCCAGCCCATATACAGCCACCAGACCCAGACAATATTGCTGACGCCAAGAAGTGCAAACTGACAGGAGTCTGATATAGCTGTCTCCTGAGAGGCTTTGCTAGAGCATGACAAATACAGAGGTAAATGCTCGCAGACAGCATTGGACTGAGAATGAGGTCCCCAATGTTGGAGTTAGAGAAAGGATTGAAGGAACTGAAGGAGTTTTCGACCCCATCACAACAACAATACCAACCAACCAGAGCTCCCAGGGACTAAACCACCATCCAAAGAGTACACATGGAGGAACCCATGGCTCCAGCAGCATATGTAGCAGAGGATGGCCTTGTTGGACATCAATGAGAGGAGAAGCCCTAGGTCCTTGTGAAGGCTCAATGCCCCAGTGTAGGTGAATGTCAGGGCTGGGAGGCAGGAAGGGTTGGGTGGGTGGGTAGGGGAACACATTCATGGAAGTGGGAGGAGAGGGGATTGGATGGGGTTTATGGATGGGAAACTGGGAAAGGGGATAACATTTGAAATGTAAATAAATAAAATAACCAATTAAAAAAACATCTAACAGCTTTCAGATAAGTTCAACATCTCAAGTTTTGAGGAATCTTATCAGTTTAAACAGGGAGGAAGGTCAGCATGGTGACACACTTCTGTGAAACCTGGACTGGGAAGAGGGTAGCAAGGTCACTAGGAATTCAGATTCAGTCTCAGTTATTCAGGGAACTCACGGACAGATAACCCAGGCTACATGAGACCTTGTCTCAAGCAAACAAATGAACAAAAATAAAGTAAGAAACCCAAACAAACATGGGAAAGTGGATACCCAGTAGTTATTACTAAATTTAAGAAATCTAAGAAGATGTACCTTAAAGATAAGTGTGGTACAATTTTGTGATTGTCTAATGATCTGTGTATAAATAAAGGGAGAGGGGGAGGCAGAGAGAGATCATCTGTCAGATGTGTGAGGAGAATGATCTTGCCTGTTTGGACTCAGCTGTGAAATAAATCTGTGACAAGTAATTCTAGTTTCTAAGCGAGTTGTAAGAAGGAATGCTTGCTCTCCAGCTGCTGCTGGTGTTTAGGGAAGTTATAAAAACTTTAGGCCATGAGAGTCTACAGGGAAGAAATCAATTTCTGCAGAGCAGCACAGAAATTTATATTCCACCCTCACTTCCTGTCCTGTTTCTCCAGAGGCTTGAACAAGCAGCTTCGCACCCCTGAGGCTGCACCTCCATTGGCGTGATGGGCTGACACAACCTGTAAGTCCTTTTTGTCACATGGTGGTCACGGTGTTGAGGAAGGTATCTAATACAGATACAATCAAATGATTAGCCTGTCCTGATTCATGCAGGGCCTCCTCGGTAATTCCATAACCAAGAGTGCTTGTGGTTACCAGGCTTACCTGGGTGAACAAGGCAAGTTCTCTGCTCAGAAACCACGGGGATGAGTCCTAGTGCACCTTGAAAGCAAACACCTCTGCTGCTTTTGCTTTTGGGCTAGAAGTCTGTTTGAGCATGGAATTGTCTCAACCTTCTCTTTTGGGGACTATAAAAAAAATGATAAAAACAACCCAGAAGCATACTGTTTGTGTGTATATGCACATATGTTTATGTGTACGGGAACACATGAACATGTATGTCCATGAATGCAGAAGCCAGAGGCTAATGTTGGTATCTTTTAAAATTACCCTCTTTCTTGATTTTTAACAATAGCATCTATCACTACAATTTCATTCTCCCAGACTGCCTAGCCTACAAGCCCCGGGGTTCTCTCTGCCTCTATTTCCCCAGAACTGGGGAATACTGGTGTGTTTCTATGTGGATGCTATAAATTGACCCAAGAAATTCTTTATGCTTGCAGGCATGGCAGGTACTATGCCAACTTAGCCATCTCCCCACTCCCACGTCCACCATAGTCCTTAATGCTGGTTCAGAGGTCAGTAATTCAATAAGGCAGATCAAAGGCTTATATTTGAAATGTTCTTCTGTATTATGGGTACTACATCACTCAGAGATCCTCCTGGTGATTGTCTGTAAATAAATCCTCAATCTTGACATTTTCCAACTGAACCTTACTCTTAGAAAAACTCACAAAGGACACTTAAATCTTTGAGCCGTGATACAATTTGTAAGTCCTTGTCTAGAGATGCAGACGCAGTGTTAGGGATTTTGGGGATACTCACTTTGAACTGCTTTTTATAGTACCAAGCAAGAGGAAACCAGCCTGTGTTATAAAATAGTAGGATATAGAAAATCCCCCAAACACAACACTCCGCAATGATTCACCATCGATGCCTTGTTGTGGGAAAATTTTTTTTCATTGTGGCTTTTTGAAAAAGCGGAAACGAGTCGCTATAACCGTATCACTCATTATTTATTCTTTAAGGATGACTTACACTTATTTGTGTGTGTGTGCATATGGGGCAGAGTGTGGAAGGACATGTGTCCTGGTGTACATGTGAAAGTCAGGACAGTTTTTGGGAGTCAGTTCTTCCTTTGAGCTGGCTGAGAAGCTCTTGATTCCTGGGATCCACACAGTGGAAGAGGAGAACTCACCCCTGCAGGTAGCCATTACTTCTACGACCCGTGTACACGGTCCCTATGATCAGCATGGGCCGCCATGTTGGGAGAAAAATACCGTGTGCAGCTGTAGTGTCAAAGGCTGGATGGATTATCAGAGCAGTGCCTCAGGTAATCTATCTCGGTCAATACATGAAAAATTTCCAAGAACACAGCGGTTTACAAGCTACGGGAACTCTCTGGGATAGTGGAGTTCACAAAACCCTCTACTCACAACGATTGAAAGATGAGTTAACAGACAGAGGCTGTCCCGGAGAGCAGTGCTCCTATAGTCAGTCACATGACGTAGGAGAAGATGACTTATCAAGCAGCCTCCTTATATTCCTTATGGATTTGACAAGGGAGCTATTTTCCCCCGGCTCTACCAGACATGTCCCATGGCCCTGAGCCTTTCAAATCATGTTGCTCTCTCACTGTAGGTTACTAACTAGAAATGAAAGGTGATTTCATTCAAAAGGTAACAAAAGCAAACTTCTGAAATGCCTGGCACGATTAAAATGACCTAGTTTCACAGAAACACTCTGTATTGGTTCCTACAGGCCAGTGGATGCCATGTCACGGCCTCTAACACTCCTTCTAATTTGAAATCTCCATCTCTACTTCCTGGTTTATCACTCTGATCAACTCTGTAGTTAGAAGGAAGCATCAGGTGTACACATGCATTAGGTGGATTCAAAAAGGCATACATTAACACACTCATAATTAGCTTTAAAATTCTGACTGTGAGAAAGGGCTCATTTAATATGTCAACTCATCTCTCTTGCAAGGGACATAAGCATGCACTTGAATTAGGGCACAGAAGACAAGCACATTTAATAAAATGTCATCATATGGCTTGTCCCTCACATGCCTAGTCCGTCACACATCTAGGTCTGGGAGTTAGCGGTGGAGAGGAAAACCTTTTCTAGAAGTCTCATCATTATCTTCAGTAAGAGGAAGGCTTCCTACACACTGTACTCCAGTCTGTTACTGCCACATCTGGATGGGAAACCTGGGTATTGAAGCAACAGACTGGAATCTTTATCCGATCTGACAGACCCATCATGCTCAAAAGGAATTCCATGTCTCTGGCCAGGAAGAAAACTCCTTCTCTCATTAAGGTACCATTGTAAAGTTTGAATGCATAGCAGGTGCTTTTCCCTGGCTTTAGAGCTCCCACTGTGAAGCCTCACTCCCCTCCAGTGTTTGTTTGCCTTTAACTGTGAGTTGGCTTGGTTTTTTTTTGTTTTTCTTTTGTTTTTGTTTTTTTCTTTGTTTTTGTTTTCCCTTTTGTAGTGGTTCACTTTGTTTCCCTTTTGTTGCTGTTCTATCTTGGCTACAGTGTGTCAGGAAGACATTCTTCTCTAGTCACGTCTACTTTGAGTTCTAAATGTATCTTGTCTTGAAATGTCAATTTCTTTTTCTAGACATAGAAACCTTTCTTCTATGTTTATTAGATATATTTTCTATACCTTTTGATTTTATCATGTTTTCTCCTACTCTGTGTATTCCTAGCCTTCATCTCTTGATTGTATCCCATATGATTTGGAAATTTCAGCCATGATTAATTTTTTCTTCCTGTTATCTGAATGCAACATGGTTTTGACTTGCTTTCTGTCTTCCGCATTTCTTCTATTCCTTGGTATAGCCGATTGGCAATGCTGTCTGCTGTGTTTCTTGATTTGAAGAGTTTTTCATTTTTAACATTATCATTTACTCTCTATGAAATTTCAATTTCTGATTGTTTCATGCATGTGACTGACTTTCTTCTCTGGGTCCTCCATGTATTTCCTAACTCCTTCATTGGCTTCTCTTCATTCTCTTTGAAGAATTAGTTTTCAAAAACTGATTATCTTACTGATAATCTTTTGAATTCATTGATCTTTATCCTGTTTCTCAGCCTTTGGACTTGCTAATTGCTGAGTTATGATCCTTTGAAGGAATCCAGCCATCTTGCTTTTCCATGTTTCCCGCTTGTTTGTGTTGCCATCCACTATCCGTGGGGATGTTTGCCTTTTCCATTCTCATTTGAGAGTCTACTTAGTGACCTGCTTTTGCGGCAGAGCTGAGGCCTCCAGAGAACACGATCCGTGAACGCACAAAATCAAACCAGGTAAAGTAACACACTTTAAACCAATTAGAGCTGTCACTAATGGCCACAGAAAAGGGAATTATAAGTGTTTACAGTAGCCTCTGAAGGTGAAGGTTACTTGTGTAAAATGGAAATAACAATCAGGAGAAAGAGCAGAAGGAGCCAGGAGACAGGGGAAAAACAAAGAAGAAAGGAGAAACAAACAGAAGAGGAGACAGGGGAAAACGGAGAAGAAGGGAAAGAAGAAGACTGGAAAAAAAAATCACAAAGAGGGAGGCAAAAGAACAAGGATTTGGAAAACCCACACAACAAGGAAAAGCAGGTAAGCAAAATAAATAAATAATAAGTAAATAAATAAATAAATAAGTAAATATAAACACAAAGAGGGAGAGAAAACAAATAATCTGCCTTTTGAAAAATGTTGAGGGGTTGGGGATTTAGCTCAGTGGTAGAGCGCTTGCCTAGGAAGCACAAGGCCCTGGGTTCGGTCCCCAGCTCCGAAAAAAAAAAAAAAAAACCAACCAAAAAAAAAAGAAAGAAAAATGTTGAGTATAATAACATGAGGGGTGTGTGTGTGTGTGTGTGTGTGTGTGACAAAGAACCAAAATAACATTTAAAAAGAAAATTAAAAACGAATCTGAAACCATAAACACATTGTATTTTGAAGTTTCTTTCTGAGCCTCGTAGGGGAAGGCATGGGCAATTCGGGTCTTTTCTGCTTCATCCTGTTCCAAGGGACACTAAGCCTGGGGGAGTTGGCTCTACTGCTCACCGGAAGCTGTGGTCACTTTAAGGGACTCCCGTCTTTGCAGGCCACAGGCGACTTTCTGACCTATGTGAGCTCTGCGACCTGTAAATTAGGTAGGAGCTCTGCCTGCCTGTTCCAGTTGGTCCACCTCGCACTGGCTAATTTCTAAGCCATCTAGCAAGAGATGCTTCAGGGCGTGTCGAGGCATGAACAAAGCAGTTGGAAAACTGAGGTCTGTTGCTATGTGACCTGACCTAGTCCTTTGGAATCCTGGTTAGTATTAAATGCCCCCTTAGGAGAGAAGAGGCTGCAGGGCAGATCATCCGGATGTGGGTTTTGGAGTTCTTGGTCCCATGAGCAGAAAGAACTGCTTGGAAGAGAGGAGCCATGTTGACTGTCAAACTAACCTCTGACTCGGGGCTATCAATGTCCCCAGTTATCGTGCTCGGGGCAAAGGGAGTGAGTGGGGCCACTGGACAGTTGAGTCCCCTACCTCTTCAGCCTGCTTTTTGTGTGTCCAGCCCTTGCCCAGCCAAGGACTGTTGTAGACCATGATTGGCTGTTCTCAGGCTCACTGGCATATAAATGTTCTTTGTTCTCAAGCCTCCCCCAGTAGCGCAGCCTCAGGCCTGCCCTCAAGATGCTGTCTGTATATGGTCGTGGATACCCAAGTGGACTCTTGTCAGTGCTGACTTGTCTGTCACACAGCAGGGACCAGGAGGGCCTAGCACATCAGGTCCCCAGACCGGCTGTACGTCCTATGGAACTGTGTACTTATCCTATGGCTGAGACGAGGACTGAAGGCCAGGTTTTCTCTTTCCTTTTTCTCTTCTTGAGCCAGAGGTATTTGGCTTCCTTTGGGCCGAGCTCTTCAGTTCCCTCCATTATTGGCTAGAGAACCTGACAGAGTTGTTCCTTGTTTAGCTGCTTGGGTAGCATATCTAGTCCTTCCAGTCCTTCGCTGACCTCTGACCTCTGACCTCTGTGATGACCCTTAAGGGTCCTTCGTCCTTCGGTATCAGGTTGATCCTTTGTTTATCTGTGTTTTCTCCAATCCTGGTGCTACACGGAGCTGCTTCTAATCTGACACCTTCTAAAGTTTCCTTTGAGCTAGATTCTACAAAGGCATTTAAGAAAGTTGAAGAAATTATCCTGAGGTGTAACACTAGGATTGTTTATAAATAGCACCCAACACAAGACGGGCATCAATATGAATTTTTAAGTTATTGATCAAAAGTACTTAAGAGATATACGACTTAGAAGATGAAAGGCTCGATAAGAAAGAATCGGTTTTTAATATAAAATATTGCTATGCAGAACTAGTTACAGTGAACATTGATTAAAAGCCCTTGAAAATTATCTCTGGATAAGAGTTATTCTGAGCAGAGGGGTTATGTTTTTGAAAGGTTATACTTTTACTACTCTTTCTCTTTCTCTCTCTCTCTCTCTCTCTCTCTCTCTCTGTGTGTGTGTGTGTGTGTGTGTGTGTGTGTGTGTGTGTGTGTGTGTGTACACAGGTACAGAAGTGCCCAAGAAGAACAGAAGAAGATGTCAGAGATTCCCTGGGACTAGAGTTGCAGGCCCTTAAGGATTGCCTGATGCAAGCGCCAGGAACTGATCCTGAGTCCTCTATGAGAACAACAAGCACTGCTCATGGCTGAGAATCTCTCCAGCACCTGAAATGTAAGCTTAACGTTTAGAGTCCAGCGACCACTAGGCTCCTTTCCTCTGTGCTTGGTGAGAATTATGCTGGGAAACTTCCTTTTACCATGACTGCAGATACATCTTCCTCCACAGAGTCTAATCTTGGGTCTCTCACCCTCCTCCCTTCCACTGTGCTAAGCAACACAGAAGGAGCAAACACTCATTACTTTTTGAAGATTTTTTTCCATTTTAATTATGTATATCCGTGTGGGTGTATGCCCATGAGTGCAACTACGCATAGTGGCCAAAAGAGGGCATCAGATCCTTTGGGGCTGACGTCCCAGGTAAACCATGTGTTTTGAACGGTAGAAATTAAACTCAGCTCTTCTGGAAGAGCAATGCATGGTCTTAACCACGAGCCATCTCTCCAGGCCCATCATCCTCATTTAAAAACAAATCAAGTAAACAGTGTGCTGTCAATCAATTTCATGTACATCTTCTGGGGAAAGTCAGCAGAAAGATACCTCCTTGTCTCTACTGATGAGGTGGGTTTGTTCCATATGAGTTACTTTTCTCGTCACTGTAACCAAATACCTATCAGGAAGCATGACTTACTTTAACTTAGAGTTTAAGAATGGACTGAGTCAGCCATGGTGGAGAAGGCACGGCTGAAGGAGAGTGAGGTACACGGATGGCCTGGGCATGCAGGAGTAGGACTATCAAACATCAAGGCCTGCTAGTCGTCACCCACATTTCTCAGCAAGGCTCTACCGCCTAAAGGTTCCACTGTCTTCCCAAGCAGCAACTCAGCCTGGAGGACTAGTGTGTAAACCAGGTGCCCGTAAAGGACATTTCACACCGAAACCACAGCACTCTGCCATTTCTCTCGACTGCAGCTTTGGAATTGATTGACCCCAGGGTGATTATTATCAAGCAGGGGGAGTTGACACCAGCTGGAGCGAAGGTGATGTCATCAATCTGTGCAGACACTCCAGCACTCTTACAGCCCATAGCCAATCATTCTGTCTTGGGGTTTCTGCTTGCTCCTGAGGAGGACACTTTGCCCTGTATCATGTGGACGAGCACATCAGAAAGACACATATGTTTCGTGAGCCAGGAAGCAATCATGTCTGCTTGGTCTTTACCCTGACACCAGAATTTTAGGTGACATGTGCACAGGCAAATTTTGCATCCTAAGCACACTGGTGGTGACAAGATCCCAACGATTACTTTTTGAGGCTGAGAGCACCAAAGACTTTTACTTCCTGTTGCCATGATAAAATACTCCGACAAAAGCAACTTAGGGGAGAAGCATGTAGTGGTTTGAATTGGTTTGCCCCCTGTAGACCTGTGCGTTTGAATGTTTGGGCTGTGGAGAGTGGCATTATTCTGAGGTGTGGCCTTGTTGGAGGAAGTGCGTCACTGTGTAGGTGGGCTTTGAGGTCTCCTGTGCTCAGGCCCTGTCCAGCGTGGAAGCTGGTCTCTTCCTGTCTGCCTTTGGATCAAGATGTAGAACTTCCCACCATGATGATAATGGACTAAACCAAATGAACTGTAAGCCAGTCCCGCAGAATTTTTTCTTTTATGAGTTGCCTTGGTCATGGTGTCTCTTCACAGCAATAAAAAGCCTAACCAAGGAAGGGGCTTATTTTATCTCATAGTTCCAAGTTACAGCTTCCTTGGGGAAGCCAAGACGGTAGGTGTTTTAAGCAGTGAGTCACTTCACATACATAGTCTAGAGCAGAGAGGACTAAACACATGCATCTTCCTCTTCCATCCAGTCCAGGACTCAAACCTAGGGGATGATGCCACCTGCTTTTAGTCTATGTCTTTTCACAGCAATCAACATAATCAAGACAGTCCCCACAGACACACTCGTAGGCCAACCTGACTTGGTCAACCCTTCACTGAGCCAATCTGTACAGGTGATTCTAGATTGTGTCAAGATGACAGCTGCCACACTCTTGAAGGCTATTTTTATCTCTGACCGTTTTCTCTCCTTCCTTTCCTCTTTGTCCACCATGTGGTGAGCTGACTTGCTCTATCACTGTCTGTCACTATTGTCCCTGCCCTGTCTGCCTCACCACTTCCCCACACAGGTGCAGAAACAACACCCACTAAGCCCTGGACTGAGTGCTCTGAGACTGTGAGCTGAGATGCACTGTTTCCTCCCGGAAGATCATTTCCACAGTGATGGGAAGCAAGCACAGCATTGTGTCTATTGTTTGACGTGTTGGGCTGAGAGATGAAGCTGCACCATCATGCACTATTAGTCTGGAGTGGGGTACTAGAGACAGAAGTGTCTTCTGGGGCCATGGATGTGCACCAGAGGATAAACGTTCTTCCTTTCTTCCCTTTTTCCTTCTCTCTCCCCTTACCTCTCCTTTTGCTTCCACCTCTCCTTTTCTCATTTCTCCCATGTTGACTTGGGTTTCAGAAAATTTAGAACAAAACTGACATGCTCCATTGTAGCAACCCACATTTTAAATGTTAACAAACTGATTTCCTCCGTTGTGAACACCGTCCCCTGTTCCCTTTTCCTTAGTTTGGGTTATATTCCTGGTTTCTTTGTCTGTGTCTCTGCTTCTTTATTTCTGAGGCGTGCTCTTACTGTGCAGCCCTGGATGGATTCCAAGGCATGCCTCTGCAACTCTGCCTCCTGGGCACTGGCGGAAGATGGTTTCCTGTTACAGCTTTAGACCACCATGCAGCCAACCAGCATAACTGTCCTAATGTATCCCTAGCTGTGTCCTGGACTGGATGACAGAGGGACTCCAATAAGCTGAGGGGACTTGTGGCAAAGTCTTAGTTACTCATTTACCTTGGGTCTGGAAAGACAAGATCTCACTCTTTTTATTCAAACCCATCTCATCACTAATAAGTAACTAATAAGTAGCTATCTAATCAATAAATGGAAACTTTTCAATAGAAAGTTAGGCCCCACAGGAATCAGAGAATCTAACACGTTCTAAAACAACCCATGTAAACTCTTTCAACCTGGATGAGTGTCACTCATCCTTACTGTGAAAACAGACAACTGCTTCCTTTAGATATCATAGCTGCTGACTTCTCAGACCTCCTGGAAGGAATGGGATGGGAGGAGACGGACGAGACTGGGCGGGAAGTCATTCCCCCTCTCTGTCGGCTTTGAGCATCTTATCCAAACATGGCTTATAAAGGGCACGATGTGCCTAAAATCTCCCAAAGTTGCCAGATTCTCAGTTTGTGGGACAGAGAAGAGATGAGAGAGCATAGAAATCAGTGAGTAATATGGACCTGCTCTGGAAGGCAATGAGTATATTATATTATGGACCTGAAGACTTTTCCTAATCTGCATCCACCTCTTCTCTGCCTCATACTAATTGGCCAACCTATCAGCGTCATTAAGGAAGACCCTGACCCGAAGCCGGAGCAACAGAGCAAACTCATCAGGCTCCCCAAGGATAATACAGCACCACCCACCTCTTCAGAAATGTAGAGTTCCAACCACGGTGCAAGAGGCAGGACAATGAAAACAGCATTATCTGAAGTTTAGGGTTACCCTAACAACTTGAACCCACCTATGAGCACCTGTTTAATGAGTGCTGAAGATCACTATAATTAACAGGCACTTAGATGTGAGAGGACATGTTCAGAGTCTCCTGACCTCACTCTCAGCCCTTCAGTGTCTCCCTTAGTAGCCTTGGTTGCCACGGCAACGTGTGTAAAATGAATGATTTGCCCCGACTCTACATGATTGTGTCGCCCCAGTAATGTGTCACCTTCTGGATAGTCTGGCGTGGATATTCTTTTAGTTACATTTTTGCGTCCTTTAGGAAATGAAGCCTTCTTCGAAGGTCAGTTAGCATGTGTATCGAGTTATGCTGAATGTTAACTATTAAGGCAGTAATGCTGGCACTTTAAGAAGGAACAGGCCAGGCTGTGGCATTCTAGTTTGTTGACCATGGTGCAATGAAGAGATTCTAAATACTCCCTAAGGACACACAGGAGGTGACGTTGATTGGAATTTTGTCTGTGTGATGGTTTGCATATGCTTGGCCCAGGGAGTGGCACTACTAGAAGATGTGGAGGAAATTTGTCACTGTGGGGTGGGCTTCGAGAGCCTCCTCCTAGCTGCCTGAGGATGCTCAGTCTGTTCCTGGCTTCTTTCGGGGGGGAAGATGTAGAACTCAGCCTGGATGCAGCCATGCTCCCCGCCTTGATGATAATGGACTGAACCTCTGAACCTGTAAGCCAGCCCCAATTAAATGCTGTCCTTGATAAAACTTTCATTGGTCATGGTGTCTGTTCACAGCAATGAGACCCTAACTGAGACAGTCTGTTTAGTCATTCACTCTTATGGTCAGGTGCTGTATCTAAAGTTTTATAAAAAAAGTAACAGAGTAAAGTAACACCAAAGTGTACAGAGTAACAGATACGTACACCCAAGCACAATAACCAATTTCCACAGTATCAAGGATGGAATGTTACAGTAATTATGCCCAGTGTCCACAGAGACCGAAGCATCTGGAACCAACCTCTATGCTGAGAGTCTGCAGACCAAATCCAGGGCTTTCTAAGTGCTAAGCAAATGCTTTACCCTGAGCCCCACCTACAGCCCTTGGAAATGTGAGACAGGAGCTGTTACAGTACAGCCTGGTCTTGCACTCAGGGTCCTGTTGCTTCTGCAGCCAAGTGCTGGGATGACAGGTGTGTGCTTCCCCACCTGCAAGGGTCTGAGAATTATATCAGAAAGGGCTAAAGTGTGTTTTGAGATTTCAAAAGAGTCTAAAACGTTTCCATGCTCTCCTACTTTGAAGCCAAGGACCTCAAACAGCAGGAAATGTGTTCTCCAAGATGCCTTTGGAGAGGTGGAGTTTACAAAAAATAAAACAAAAGATCTTTGTGGGTATAGAGTTGTTATATGTTCAGCAGCCTTAAATAATGACATTTTCCTCATGCAAAAAGTTATTTTTCCCCACTCGTGATTGATTTATACATTACACTACTGGAATTTATAATGTTTTCACAGTGTTCAGTAAGACAATTTATAATTCATGCTATTATTTAATGAAATGAACCTAAATTCTAGGCCACAGCATAGCTATTTCCAAACTAATAAAACTGAGGTCAGCGGGTCAGGAGACACGGCTGGATACTTAAGAGCACTGGCTTCTCTTACAAAGAACTTGAGTTCAGCTCCCAGCATACACAAGGCCATTCAAAATCATGTATAACTTCTGTGCCAGTGGATCTTCTGCCCCCTACTGGCCTCTGTGAGCACTGCATGCACATGATACACATACATTCATGCAGTCAAAACATACACGTAAAAGTAATAAATAGATATGTATCTTTTAAAAAGTGTCATAGCCTGTGAAAATTGGCTAAATGAGTTTCATTCCAATAGGACCAGGAATCATGATTCCAGCCAAATCCTCCTCCATTCCCCAGAGCAGATACCTGAGTCGATCAAAATCAGTGAAATTCCTCGGGATCTGCCCTCCACACTTTTGCGTGTGATTCTTACTTAGTATGCCTTATTTAACACTCACAGACACTGTCCATCAGATCATGTTCATTTTTCTCTTCTCTGCCCTCAAAGATGCTCCTCAGTTCCTTTTCATATAACTCTTAAACATTACACACGTTCCAACTGTACGTTCTTGTTTTAAAGGACTCTTTTTTTTAAAAAAAAGATTTATTTATCTATTATATATAAATATACTGTAGCTGTCTTCAGACACAACAGAAGAGGGCGTCAGATCTCATTACAGATGGTTGTGAGACACCGTGTGGTTGCTGGGATTTGAACTCAGGACCTCCAGAAGAGCAGTCAGTGCTCCTAACCACTGAGCCATCCCATCTCTTGACAATCCCCCCTCCCCCGACTGTATATTCTAGAGAAATCATCTTAAATGCATTACTTTTTCTTTACGATGGGACTGTCCATCTTGAGAGAAGAAGATAAAGAGTTCCTTTCCTCTGGTTCTAACATGAAGAGGGCATTCCAGATCTTTCTGGTGCACCATTATTTTAAACCATTGATCTTCTTCATTGAATCCAAGACTTAGCATTGTGTAACGTGAAACATGATTGGTTATCACAGTTGGGGCCTCAGTAAGAGAAGGTCTTACTGAGTAAAGGGAAACGTGGCAAAAATGTTCCTTGTGTTTGATCACAATGAAGAGCCTAAAAGAACTCCGTGATTGTTTTTTCAAAAATTATAAAATATTTACCTACAAGTGCCATTTCCTTTTCTTTATGCATTATTTTAAGTCCTCTACTCTCCTCTTTTAAGTTATTAATTTATAACTTTATGTGTATATATGTATGAATATGTGTGTATGTGAATATGTATGTACACATATTTGTATGCATGTATATATGTATGAATGTGTATATGTATATATGCATGTTTATATATGTATGTGTATATGTACATATATCTATGAATGCATATATGTATGTACACATATATGTATATACACATATGTGTGCATGTATATATGTATGCATATGTATGCATTATGTATGAATGTGTATATATATGTATATATGATGTATGCATGTATACATGCATGTATATATGTACATGTATATGTATATGTACATGTATATGTACATATACATGTATGCCTACATGTATGTATATATGTACATGTAGTTCACTTTTATAATAGTTCCTTCTATCATCTCTAATCTCTCTCCTTCATTACTGACCCCTTTCTGCTTTCGTCTCCTCATTTGTGACCCAGTGCATTCAGAAAGGGCTGCTTATATGAATGCCAATGATGTGAAAATCTGACAGCTTGTAAAACTCATGTAATATGTTCACGGATCTGTAAGTGAGCTACATATTTGAGTCTTCTATGAATTAGATAGAATTCATGAATTATTCTTTAAAGTGGAGTTTGACAAAATATACACATATATTCCCAAACACTATGATGGTGTTCCAGTGAGTTATTTTAAACCCTCAAAACCTCATACAATACAATATTTAACCTCCTGTACAATATTTAATTTTCTTCCAGAATTTAAGGAACAAGTAATTGTTTCAAATTATAATTCCAAAGGCCTTGCAACTGTGATATTGAAATTTGACTAAAACAAGGATACATAAAATGGTATAGCACCTATTAATCCTAATAATTAAACCTGATGTTAGAATAAAGAATAGAATACTAATGGATAGAATTAGAAATATGTTTTAAAGAAGTTTATATTCTGATCAAATGCAGCTCATGATTGAGTTTTTGGTCCAAGAAATAAATTTAAAATTACATAATTATAAAATATGTAATTAAAGTTGGCAAAGAGGAAAGGAATAAAACCATTTTCTCAAAAGATTTTGGATTAAGTCTAACATATACAGCTGATTAAAGGCAAAAACACTTGATAATAGTTTTCCCATAATGCTAATGAACAAAAGGGCACATTCTAATGAAGCTGAAAATGGATTGTTAAATCTATAGATTAAACAGAAGGTGGAAGGGCTCTCAGGAGCCTTCTGATGCCATCTGCCAGGGTAAGGGAGACAGAAGGCTAAGTGGACTTTTTGAACTTTAAGCCTCATAAATGTATGAGTTTGAGGTTCTGAATGAGAACGGCTCCCGTAGGCTGGTGGATTTGAGTGCTTGGTCTCCAGTGGTGAAACTGTTTGGGAAGGATGGAGGGTGTGGCCTTGTTGGAGGAGGTGTGTCACTGGGGTAGGCCTGGATGTTTCAAAACCCCAGGCCACTCCCAGTTAGCTTTGGATGTACCATGTGGTTGGGTCTTAAGAGGAGAGCTCTCAGCTGCTCCTCAAGTACCTGTGTGTCTGCCTGCTGCCACGCTCCCATCACCAACCCTCTGAAACTGCGAGCTCCCTGTAAACTCTTTTATAAGCTGTTTCGGTTATAGTGTCTCGTCACATCAAGAAAAAGAAGTGGCTAATTCACTGAGCCACTCTCTCTTTTGTCAAACCCAAATCAAGTGTTTTGTTATAGCTAAAAAAGCTATGACAACTCCATCAGTGGGAAAAGTCAATCGAGTTGTAACACAATGCATATTAAATATATATATATGTATATATATTATATGTATATATATATATATATGGACCGGTGTTGAATGGTACTGTTAACGAGGTGTAATGTACTAGTAAACTATCATGTGTTGTTTGAGTTCCCTGAGAAGCTGGTTCTGGAAGTGAGCATTGCTTGCCCCCCAGTGCCATTTCAGGCCTAAGCACGTTTGTGCTGAGGGGCCGCCAAGGTCCCCTATCTGTAGATGTAGGCTAGCCCCTGACTCTATAACATGGAAGGAAGAAACACAACGCAGCCACAGGGTAAAAACACCATGTCTGTGGGAACAGAGGGGAGCTAACCACTTCCCACAGAGATTACTGTTTATCCCAGGATATAAAAGTGCTTGCAGAGTGTGAGAGAGAAGCCAGTGTGCAGGTGGTGAGAGAAAGCCGGGTCAGGAACTCTCGCTGACTGCCCCAGCTTCCCCAGTCACTTTCTGCTGGGTATTGTGAGCACCCAGTTTTGATGATGTCATCCCTGGCCCACTGCATTTGTTCTTTGATGTAGAAGCCCTTGCCTGGGGGAACACAGTGCTTGGTCTTAGATTCCAGCTGCCTGCCCCACATGTGGCCCATATATACAGCCACCCAATTAGACAAGATGGATGAAGCAAAGAAGTGCAGAAGTTCCTGAGACACAGCCAGAATACAGCAAATACAGAGGTGAATGCCAGCAGCAAACCACTGAACTGAGAATAGGACCCCCGTTGAAGGAATCAGAGAAGAACTGGAAGAGCTTGAAGGGCTGGAGACCCCATATGACAACAATGCCAAGCAACCCAGAGCTTCCTAAGCCACTACCTAAAAGACTATACATGGACATTCTGACCTCATAGGTTTGCAATGAATATCCTAGTAAGAGCACCAGTGGAAGGGAAGCCCTGGGTCCTGCTAAGACTGAACCCCCAGTGAACTAGACTGTTGGGGGAACACAGTGGGGGAGGTTGGTCTTAGATTCCAGGAAAGGGAATAACACTTGAAATCCGTATTATTCAAGTTAATAATAAAAAAAAAAAAAAAAACAAGAGGCACCTCTAGGCAGTTTCCCCAGATGGAATTTGTGAGTGCTGGCTTTGATCACGTTTTGTTGTCTGTTTGTCTGTCTGTCTACCTACCATCTATTTATGAATCTATCATCTATCATTTATCTATGTACCTATCTATCCATCCATCTATCCACCCACCCACCTCTTTGTCTCTCTGTCTCTCTGTCTCTCCCTGTCTCTCTCTTTCTCTCTCTCATCTATTATCTATTTATCATCTGTCTGTCTGTCTGTCTATCTATCTATCTATCTATCTATCTATCTATCTATCTCTCTATCTATCTATGCCTTTCTGTTTATTCTTTTACGTTACTTTGGCTTTCTCCATACTTAAAAGCCTAACCAAAACTATGGCTACTGTAGATCATTCTTTGACCACGTGAAACATGACGGTTACGTCTAAGGAAGAGAATCTGTGCATGAAGGAATCCTAGTTGCAAATCCTCTCACACTCTACAAGAGGTTGAAGGTGTAGAAGGGTAGGCCTCATATGGCTGTTTCCAGGTCACCTAAGATTGAACAAGTACTGTAGAAAGAATGCCAGAGTTCTCTGTCCAACAGCAGCAAAGCAGTGAGTGGCCGACTGTGGAAAAAGCTTTCCTCAGAGCTCCTTCACTCTGGGGGAGTAGTTAAAAAAAAAAAGGAACCAGACAGAAGATGGCTGTTCATAGACTACCAACTGTATGGATTCTGTTCTGCTAGAAGCAGTAACATATGGCCCAGAAGTTAGCTGTTCTCATTAGATAGGGAACTTTTTCACTTGAATACGTGTATTTTTATAGCCAGGTTACCTCTGCAGATACTCAAAACATCTTGACACTTGAGTAATGAAAACATGAAGGTTTTGATGTTTTGTTCTGTTCAGGTGTTGACATAAAAGAGAAGTCTTACAAAAGCAGTGCTTGCGGAACACAAACAAAAACTTCCTCCCAAAGCCATGTTCTGTCAGAAAACGGCCCTAGAAACTGAGCAGCCACTACCTATATTCAGGCAGAGAAGACTCACATTCAGTGTCCTGGCTGAAACAACCCTGTCACCAAAGGAAAGTCGCCATTTGCCCTTTAGCCCTAGACATGGGATGTGCTTGCCATTAAAATTCCCCCCGTGTAGCCCCCATGGTGATAGAACTGTAAAAGCTGCAACAAGGAGACCTCACAGTTCCTACACAGCTGTAATCGGATAACCAGACCGTAATGAAGTAGATAGACAAGGTGACCTTTCTCCTTGAAGTGAGAAACACTAATTGTATGAAGAATAGGAGAGTTGGGACTCAAAGGAGCTACAAGGAGTTGAAGGCGATGCGACTCTGCTTTCTCTCCTAGCCAGCAGGATGGAGTTAACAAAACGTGCACACTCTGGAGTACAGGTCTGTGCACACATCGCACTCATGCACCCTTCCCATTTCACATGCTGCTTTGGAGAGCAGGCGAGCCGTGCCACCCATCAGCCTGGGAGGGCGATGCTGAGATTTAAGAGTACAGTCTGGAGCCCTCTGCTGAGCCACAGAGACAACTGAGCACATCCACAAAGTAGCTCACATATGGTACGAAGTAGCCAAATGGGCAACAGTCCTCCCACCTCAGAGTTTCTTCTGCTTTACGGCAAGCAGCGCAAACAGACACGGTGCTCTTCCCTAAGTGGGATTGGCAACACTCCAGCAGATCCAGTGAGGTCTCTGGGTCCTGTTACAGCGAACTGTAAATTTCCTCGTACAAAGACCAGAATAGTGGCTATGGCCCACAATAAGAGACTTTCATCCCATCGCCCCAGAATCTTTTGTTCTAGGTCAGTACAAAGGAACAGTGCTTAGAAAATCTAGATTGAAGACAAGCAAACTGGAGCAGCAAACTTTGGCAAGGTGGTGTAGTTGTTAACTTGGATTGTCAGTCTGATTAGTTTTAAAAATTCCTAGGACTTGGCGACGAAGCTCACTTTGATTGTATTTGCGAGGGTATTTCCTGAGAGCGATACTGAGGGGGAGACACCCCCGTGAATATGGGTTGGGCCTTCCTATGGCATGGCCTATCTCAGACCGAACACAAAGGAACAAAGAAGAAAGCCAGCAAGGCACCCACATTTTGCTCCTCTCTTTTCTGACTGGAGCTAGTGTGAGCAAGCCATGTCCACTCCTCAGCCGACAACTCTTCTTGATGCAACATCTCCCCATCAGGATCAACTGTATCTCTCTAACCCACTAGGGAGCAGAAAACCTTTCCCTCAAGTTGCTGGAGGGATGCCTTCTCTCCCCCCAGTTGCGTCTTGTGAGGTGTGTGGCAATAGCACTCACTTGTTCCTTCCCTCATCTCAGTGTACACACCCACCCCTTTTCCAGTCAGTTCTCAGTGACCAACCATCACCACTCCTCCTTTAATCTTTCATGCATTCAGGCAAAACCGCCCAGGGCCTGGGTTCTACTTTAATTCTTCATGCCTTCACAGAGGCACGATTCTACTTTCAATTAATATCCCTTTTGAGAACTCAGGATTCCCTGAATCAAACCAAGGACTATGGGTAGGGCTGAGGAATCTGTTCAACTCAAAAGGGCAATGTAAGAAGACATCACTACAAAAGGGCTCAGACACAAGTGTGTGTAAAGATGGGGATGTGATAGAGGCATGTCCTGCTTTTCTTTCTGTTGCTAAGACAAACACCATGACCAAATGGGATCTTAAGTGAGGAAAAGGTTGTTTTATTATCTTCCACTCATGGGTCAAGGTCCATGGGTGAAGGAAGAGTAGAAACTATGAAGGAACTGTTTTCCGGCTCATTCTCTCCCATGCTCCACCTCTTGTCCTAGTTTCCTTCTATGCCGGGGGTCTTCTACCAAGGGAATGTTATCGCCCATAGTGGATACCCTTTATCCCTTGTCAATCAAGGTAATTCCTCCCATACATTCACATACCAATCTAATATGGACAATTCGTCTACTGGGACTCCTTCTCAGCTGATTCCAGGCTGTGTCAAAGTGACGTGCTAACCAGGACAATGAGAGAAACTGAAAATAAATTGGAATTCGATATTTGAGGCATGTGTATCGACTACATGAACATGCTTGTAAATCAAGCTCTGCTTAGTAATAAAAGTATACTAATAGCTATTATCTTTGAGAGTTAGTTGTTAAATGGTTTAATTAGGAAATTAAGTGCTGGTATAATTAATTTTACTTATTTATGGCTAAAGGTATTTGTACCACAGTTACTGGCAAGGAATTTAAATAGCTCCTAAACGTGTTAGAGAAGGGTGACTCTTAGCCCTTAGGTTTGTTTCTATACAAACAGCCATTTTCTACAAATGACGCTACTTAAAATAGAATTAGACATCTGTTTATTCCAACTCAATAATAACCATTTGTTGAGAATTTGAGTTTGACAAAGCATACTTCCAAGCGTTGGTACCATGCTTCATTTAATGACTGAAATCCATAATTATTTAGATATTACTATGATCATGTAAGGACAAGGAAAGTTTAATCTGCTGCCCAACTAGGAAGGAAGACTTCCAAGCACAGCCATCCCAGCCAAGAATCAACACAATGATCATCAACTTGCTCAGTCTTGCCAGCTCCAGTTAGTCTGTTTTATGGCCTTAGATAGCTAAACTATATTTTAGTCTCATGGAGAGAGACCAGTTTAAGTCTAACCCTGGTAAAGACCTCAGGCCAGCTGGTAATGTTCTTTAGACAGTATAGACAGCCAGAAAGCATGTTAGGGGAAGACAGATGGCGAAAACTCTGTGTTGCCATGACACTGTTTAGCTCACATTCAGAAAACAAAGTAGTGGGTGGCCTAGGCCATCCTTTGTCCATGTTAGAGAGCCACAGACCTCACATGTTAGTCTTAGAGACCAAGCCCAACCACGATGCATAGCTCAGTAGTACAAAGTGGTGTGGTCTCATCGACCAGAAGCCACAGCTAGAAAACTCCAAAGACATATTAACCACACACACACACACACACACACACACACACACACACACACACACACACACCTACTATTTGACAAAGAAAGATGTGCTATAAACACACATTAAGACAGAGCTGAAGATCTGCTGGGGTGGAGGAGGAGGAATCCCAATGCTTTTGCTTTAGTCCCTGGTTTCAGGGGAAATAAAGATCTATGCAACCTCTCTCTCTCTCTCTCTCTCTCTCTCTCTCTCTCTCTCTCTCTCTCTGTCTGTCTCTGTCTCTGTCTCTCTCTCTGTCTGTCGCTCTCTGTCTGTTTCTCTGTCTCTCTGTCTGTCTCTCTGTCTCTCTCTGTCTCTCTGTCTCTCTGTCTGTCTCTCTCTGTCTGTTTCTCTGTCTCTCTCTGTCTGTCTGTCTGTCTGTCTGTCTGTCTCTCTCTCTCTCTCTCTCTCTCTCTCTTCTCTCTCTCTCTTTCACTTCCCCCTTTTTATGGTTTAAGAAGAACTTGGATTCATCCAGGCTTGACATCTGGAAAAACGTTCTGACTTTTCCAGATGTGCATTCCTTCTGGCCACAAGGTAATGGTGCTTGCCTCAGAGAGAGACGGTGAGCATTAATACTCTGTAGGTGAGCACACTATTTTTTTTATAGATGTCGATTGGTTCCTGCTGGACAATCACCTCTCCAGAGCTTGCTGAGCGTGCTGTGCTCTCCCTGTGCTGGCTCTGTCTGCACAAGGCTATATATTGCTTTGGCAGAACATACTGAGTTTTATCTCGTGACTTGGACAGCGAGTCTGGATTTCTGCTCTGCATTGGACATCTTGGTATAATTTATAGAACAAAGGCAAGATGAACTTAGAAAGGCCCTAAGATGTATAAATAAGGGAAACTAGAGGGACTTGCCAAATACGACTCCAACTTCTGTGGTGTTAAGATGTGTGTGTGTGTGTGTGTGTGTGTGTGTGTGTGTGTGTGTGTGTGCGTGTGTGTGTGTTTAATCCCCTTGTCCTTGCAATGGCTGCTTTATGTCAATGAGCTATCTGAAAAGGTTAAAATTGTATAATGAAGGTAATGTTCATGATGGTCATTTTTACATTTTTCTCTCACAGTTTCTGCCCCTGACAAAGTACTATCAAATGATTGAAAAGGAAGGGGTACCTGTCACATGACACAATTCCTTGTCTAGGGCTCTGACCTTGATCTCATACTCTAATAAGTGTGTGCTGTTCAAATATTCTGTCTGTCTCATCTCTCTCTGTGTCTGTCTGTCTCTCTCTGTGTGTATCTGCCTGTCTTGGTGTGTGTGTGTGTGTGTGTGTGTGTGTGTGTGTGTGTGTGTGACTCCCTCTCCCCTCCTTTCCTCTCCTATAGAGCTATAAAAACCATACAATACAACAGCAACCAGAGGGATCCTTTGCTCAGTCTCGGTCCTCTTCTCACTGGAGCCCAAGGAAAGGCACCACGACTGGGGAATCCAGCAAGTAGGAAGCACTTAGAATGTTTTGGGAGACTTTTTTTCCCAGTAAAGAATAGGATGGCAAATAGTCTCTAACATGGAATCTCCCCATGCATCGTCTTTCCTAGGTAGGTTTTACAAACGCATTTCGCTGAGTCTACACTTGGCCATGATGGTCCAAAAGGTCCCCCAGAGCCTACGGCACTGTATTAGGAGTAAGGAGAACAGAACAAAGAGTGGGGACCCTAAAAGCTTTTCTTCATAAGTCAGGCCTAAGTGTAAAGAGTTCTGAGTTTCTTCCTGGAGTACAAGTCCTCTTGCACGCAAATCTCTGTTTCTGCCTCTGTGCCCACTTCTATCCCTAGCTGCCCGTGGCATGTGCTTCTGTGCTTTTCCCAGGGGCCTTTCTACTTCTGGAGGAAGTGTTTGTCTGAAAGAGTGCTAGTCGATGAGCAAAGTTCCACCCCAGAGCCGCTATGCATCCCAAAAGCTCGCCCTTGGAGAAGAGAAACATTGAGCCTCAGGTGACTGAGAACACTTACTGTTGGCTGCATTATGTATGGCAGGTGTGGCGTCCATGACGTGCTCTGGACCTACGCATCAAACAGCAGTCATTAGGACAAGGCAATCACACAGGGAACCCGGTGCTTGTGTTCGGTGGCACTGCTCTAGGTCTTAGGAAGTGGAGGCAGAAACTGGCCCTGATTTCCTAATTCCCCATTTAGGTGGCTAGCTGCAATACCCCCATAGGCCAAGCTGTGTGTGTGTGTGTGTGTGTGTGTGTGTGTGTGTGTGTGTGTGTGTGTGTGCATGTAAGTCAGCACCAGGTGTCATTCATAAGGTAAATTTTTATCTTGTTTTCCTTCGTTGTTATTTTTCTTTCATTTCATTTCATTTCCCTTTTTTTTTTCTTCAGACTGGCCTCTCACTAGCTTGGAATGCATCAAGTATGCTAAGCTGACTGGACAAGCCAAGCAAGTCCCAAACCTGTTTGACTCCACCTCCCTAGTTGGGATTACAAATCTGGACCACTAAACCTGTTTTCCTGTGGCTTTGGGGATTGAGAGCATTTGACTGACCCACTTCCCCCAGCTCTCATGGCTGAACCCTGAAACCTTCTTTCACAGTCAGAGTTGAAGAGCCCCAGAGACTATTTGTAGGTCAGCTCCCAGGGACACCCAGGGAAACATTTCAAAGAATCCGAAGTTGACTGCTAAGGCTCCCCAATTGTTCCATTAGCAATTGAAGCCTCACGTGTGCAGGTGGCCCCATCTTAGAACTAGCCAAGCAGCGAAATTAGTGTCAGAAAGAAACAGAACAGAAAGTGTGGAGGAATGTTTTAGGTCGAGGTCAACTTAAACATGTTTGAGATATTACTCTCTCCCATGACAACTGGTACTGTGTATAAAAATGTGTTAGGAAAGTCACCCGCTCTTCCAAAATATCATGTGTCAGACATATGAGAAAATCCGTGAGCGTGGATCATCACACAGAAAGCCAATGAGGTTCTATTTTTATGGTATATCTTATTTTTAATTCCAATATTCACCAACATACTTTAGTCGCTTTGTTTTGTCTTTTGTTTAAGTGGTGCAAAGTAAGAATTAACAACACGGGAAATTGCTGTAATCTTTGGAAGGAGATAATCACTTTCCTGTGGATATTTGTTCATGATGCTGCCTGAGTATTCCATGCTGTGGCTCAGTGGGCGGTCTTGGCTCCAGCAGGAGCCAAGATTAGAAAACAGACAACACGTCACACACACACACACACACACACACACACACACACACACACACACACACACACACACGCACGCCTGAAGGAAGAATGAAACTGAAACACACCTGCACACAGCCTCATGGGCCCCAAGAGGAGACAATTAAGAAGATTAAGAAGTCAGCCACTCTGGAAACACCTCATGCAATTTAAACAAGAATCTACCCCATTGGTGTGGAGATCTTGTTTCAGGAGTCTGCGTGTCATAAAGGAATGGTGTGCTTCTGGGAGATTCGGTGGTTAAGGGAAAGTGTGTATACACTTCAATTTTGACGCTCTGACAGATGGGACGTCCTGGAAAATGTATAGAGTGGCTGAGCTGGGGAACACCACCAAATTCATGGCAGTAGGTAACACTGGCTTCCTGCCCACACCCATTTTGCATACTACAAAGAAATCACGAGTGCACACATGTGTGTGTACTTTCCCAGTCTCTCCCTATGTGGCATTTACAGGCATTTTATGATGAGAACTGGAAGAGTGGTTAGCAACAGCAGAAGAGAGAATGGAGTGGTGGATTGGCATAGCTGGTAGGTAGCTCACAAGAGCAAGATGAGGAGTGAGTTTTGCAGAAGCGTGGCTATTTCCAGCCCCCTTTGGACTCAGAACGACTGGCTGGAAGACCTGGTCTAGGACACACAGTGAGTCTCAAATGCCCCAACAATTTCAACATGTGGGACCCCAACATCTGATCTTTTTAAGAATAAGAAATGAGGTAAAGAGCAGGAAGAAGAAACATGTTTTACGGTCTTCATTGTCTTCCCCCCCCGGGAGGTCCCATTTAATACCTAGTGGGGTATTTACCAAGATGAGATGAAAAGATAGCTACCCCCGAATACAATACAGGGAGGGCTCCCTACAAAGATGCTTCTTAGAGAAGACCCCTGTGGAAAGTGAGCAACCAAACCAGCAGACAACAGGCAGGACCATTCCCCAGCATTGAAGGAGCTCTGTAGAAAGGGTGCAAAGCAAACCAGATCTGATTACTTAGTGAGCTAATGCAAAGAAACCCTGGGAAGCCAGGAACCGTCCATTAATTCCCGACCGGAAGAGTATCACATTAAGGTATGGCTACTGTGTAGGCCACCATTTTTTAAAAAATTCTACCATGCCCTTTTGGACTCTCAGTAGCATATTACTAGCAAGAAAGACCTTGCCTGAGGTGCAGGTGAACAGACGTACCTGGTATGTGGAGACAGGGGAGGCGGCAATGAATGGTGTGATAGATGTCTGCGGGATCATGCGGTTGGTTGCGAGACTGTACGGTGAAGAGTAAAATCTGTGAACAGAGAACAACAAGAGATTCGTGAAGCAACTGCATGCTTGGCCTGTTATCCAGCCCTGCCAAGCACATCAACAAAAGAGAGTTCCCTGGGACTGCTTTCCCACAGAACTGTTCACAGGACCACCATCTGGAAGGGCTACATATCTGATCCCTCTAAGAGGGGCAGATCAGGTGAACTTTAAGTCATCTTGCAAAATCAACTGAGGACACAACAGTGTTGGTAATGACAAGGTAGAGGACTGCATTGAGCTTTACAAATGGTGATGTTGTACAATTGTTCTCCAAATGCAAAGGGCACCAGGCTTTGTAAGGCCATCTGTCCAGGAAAGAATTTATTGCTAGAAGGTTCTAGATCAGTGGTTCTCTACTTGCTGGTTTATGACCCCTCTCAGGATTGAACAACCCTTTCACAGGGGTTACATATTACATATCCTACATATCAGATATTTGCATTACAACTCATAACAGTAGCAAATGACAGTTATGAAGTAGCAATGAAAATAATTTTGTGGTTGGGGGGATCACCACAACATGAGGAACTGTATTAAAGGGTTGTGGCATTAGGAAGGTTGTTCTAGATATTTTGCGCTAGTATCCATGCCTCCCTCAGAGAATATTTTCTCCACGGAAGGAGAAGAAAGAGGATGATTTGAGTCTGGATTGGAACAAGAACTTTCTGGATTCGACCAAGGAAGTGGTGTAGGTAACAGGATTATGGGACATGCTCCAAGAGACTGTGGGTTGTACTTAAGTTCCTTGGCCTTCCGGAACATCCACTGAACAATTACACAATAATACTGGGTGAAATTAGGAGCTCACAAATTCAAGGGAAGAACCTTCTCTTCCACAGAAGAGAAGCCTAGATATTAAAGCCATCTGCATACCTATCAAGAGCAGGAGAGGTCTCAGTGTCTACCAGGTGTCTGCTGATCTAATACTTCAGTGGGATTTTAAGCCATTTTCCCACATAGCTCCATTTACATGAAAGACCAAAGTAGCCATGGGACAGATAAGACAAGGTCACCAGAGAAAGACTATGCACTCACGTTCCTATTTATTGGGATAAAGCAAAGACTCTTTGACTTTGCTAAATTCATAGCAAGAGTCAGTCATGACGCTCCTTTTATAATTAGCAAGACAAAGTATTGACTAATTCTAAGGACTCACTGACACTTTGAAGACAGACTCCCAAGGGTTTATCTAAAAGGAAACATTTCATGGTACTTCTGCTGGATAGAGGGAACCTAAGCTTTGAGGTTCCCAAGACTCAAGTTGTGAATGCTTCGAAGCAAGGATTAGCAACTTCATATTTTTATTATAAATTTATGTAAGCTAAACTTATTGTATATATATTGTGGGTCTGTGCGCTTGTGAGTACAGTGCCTGTGGAGGCCAGAAGAGGGTGTTGGATCTATTTCTAAGTCCTCTGACAGGTGTGGTGGGAACCAAACTCAGGTCTTCTGTGACAGCAGTGAGCTTTCTTCGCTGCTAAACCATCTTTCCAGTCCTTACCGGGGATTATTAAAAAGCCATATCCTTTGGATTTGTTTAAATGTGTAGATAGGAAAACCAAAAGACAAAACCAACTGATCCATTCTATGACCTGTCCTTCCTACACCTGCTCAGTGGCTCTTCTAGCTAAGACTGATGCTTTTAAAGGGACACTAGGTACCACCTACCAGGACAGAAGACAAACACACAAAGGTGAGTTCTGACACGAATACAGAGAAAGTGAAGTTCTCTTGCTGGAGGGAATGCATAGCGGAATGCTGTCTAGGACAAAGGCTTGGAGGTTCTTATGAGCATAAATACAGACATACCCTGTGACCCAGGACCCTGCTCTTCCTAAGCAAGGGAAACGAAAACTTGTTTATACAAAACCCTTAATGCAAATGAAGGCAGAAACTTTATTCATGTTCTCCTGAAACTGGTAACAACCAGATGTATTTAAAATCTGTCCAAAAACAGCGGTGCGCCTATACAGTGGAACTCCATGACAGTAAACACAGCCATGCTTATTGTCCATGAATCGTTGATTCCAGATCCTCCTCAACCCTGGATACCTGAACACAGAGATTCTCTGTTCTCTTGTATAAGACAGGTAGTGTGTTCATACTGCACCTAGTCCAGGTTTACCACAGGTTAACTCTAGATTACTCTAGATAATCTTTAGTACAGGTACAAATCCTATTAGCAGCTAGACCTTGCCTTCTGTAGGATAAAGGCAAGAATAAATTGTCTGGATGTAGATGCATTTTTTCCAAACATTTTGTATTGTAGTTGGCAGGGTCTGTGAATGAGAAATCTATGAACTGGGAGTCAGCCATAACCAGTGGCAAAGACAACAGGGTAGATCTTAAGGGAGTTATACTCAATGAAAGAAGAACCAAGATACTACAAAGTGCACATCGTGTTTATATCACAATGTGGAAAAGGCAAAATCATAGAGTCGGGAGATGAGTCACAGGCTGGGATAGTCTAATTATGAGAGAAGGGGTTACTTCAGCGGGGTTGAAGGGGATTTAGGAGTCGGGGCAGATCTTCAAAGCATGATTGCTGTGAGCTCAGAACTGTCTGTACCTACTGGAATCATAAAGTTATATCCCAGAAGGGCAATTATACACACACACACACACACACACACACACACACACACACACACACACACGTATATATATATATATATATATATATGTATATACACATACATATACATATACATATACATACATACTATGAGTTAATGTATAGATCATACATATAGAAGTATATGTATTTATATACTCAACTCAAAATTATACCAAATTCTCCTTGCTCTGGGGGATTGCTTTTGGAAATGAGGTCTCATGCAACCAAAAGCTGGTCCTTGACCCATTAAGTAACCGAGGCTAGCCTTGAACTCCTGACCCTCCAGCCTCAGCCCCCTGAGTGCTGGGATTGCAGTTTCATATCATCCTGCCATACAGGAAACACTGGTTTTGAGCTAGGATCTCACTATGTAGAACAGACTGGCCTTAAACTCGTGTTAATCCTCTTGCTTCAGCCTAGCAGGGGCTAGGACTGCAGGGACCTTTGCACTCTTTATTTTTATGCGCATGCTTGTCTATGCGTGTCTGCCTGCTGGTCTGTATGTGCACCGTGCACATGCAGGGGTTCACAGAGGCCAGAAGAGGGTGTAGGAAGCTTTGGAGCTGGAGTTAAAAGTGGTTGTGAGGCATCTGACGTGGGAGCTGGGAACCAGATCCAGGTCCTCTGGCCCTCTACTTTCTGCTTTGAATGGTTTGCTGAACATTTACTCTGTGTACCTATGTGTTTCAGACAGGACTCGGACGGAAACATCACTCAATACTCCTCTATGTTGTCCCTTAAAGAATGCCTTACCGCTATGCTCATCTGCCTAACAGTCTTTCATGGCTTCTCATTGCAATGAGGATGGCATTCAGTCACCAGCCAATCAGCCTACTGCCAAAATTTCAGATGACTTTTCATACCCACTACTCACACATCTGGGATTCTGGAACTTTCTCTTCCCTATGATCCTGTTTTTACTTTTCCCAAGGAGCAGCACAGTGTAGAATCTGTCTACATAGATGTTTTTCTAGCTTCTACTGCACCACCCCTTTGCCCTCTCATATGTGGATTCTTTAAGGCAATTGTGGCATATATATATCTATATCTCCACCCTCTCCTTTATTACTTTTCTTTGCTCTGTAACTGAAGCCGCTGAAAGTTTCTCAAGAAGGAAAAAACAGTCTCTGCTATAGATTGAATGTGTCTCCCGCCTCCGCAGCTCATACATTGAATTCTTGACTTCTGGCACAACTGTATTGGAAGACAGACCTCTGAAAAAGCAATTAAAGTGAGAGGGCACAACAAGGGTGGGTTTGCGGTGAGAAAGAATCTGTGATTTAGGTTAGAAACAGATACCTAAGAGCCTACTTTCCACCCTCTACACACGCACACACACACACACACACACACACACACACACACACACACACACACAAACACACACAGAAGAAGGGCCATCATGGAAGCCATTGAAAAGCCTGAAAGGGGCACCCTCACAGAAAGCAAATTATGCCCTTGATTTTGAACTCTGAGCTGTTGGAGTTTGGGAGGAGATCAATTACAGTTAAGATAATGACTTGGCCATGGAACCCTAAGCTGGAAAATACAGCATGCTCCTTAACTGTTTTTCTCTGTAGACAATATGGATTCAGGCAACGATGCCCTCACTGTGTAGGACGGAGCCTGTGGCACGGTAGTAATACAGTAATTGTTTATTGGGGGATAAATGCATGGGAAGTCCATGCTAGCGTCTGACCAATCACAAAGGGTCCATGAAGCTGACTGTAAGCTAGAGATGAGACTCCAGAGAAGGAAAGCCCTGGGGCCACATCTTGGTAAATGTCCAAGGGACGTTGAAGTAATGTGTGCTTTCCAAGAACGAAGTGTGTTCGTAACCAGACGTGGCAGTTCCTTTGCCATGGAAGGTCTGGTTAGCTTTTAACAATCCTTTCTAGGTCCCCTAGGCAGGCAGTGGGCAGAGAGACCTACCCTGGGCTGATAAGGACATGCCCAGGCACTCAGAGTCCATCTCATGCCCCATACAGTGATGGAAGGTGTTGCACAAGTCTGCTCTCACCCGCAAGCTGGCAGACAATCCACGTGCTGCCTTTTAGCATGGACGGTCTACTTTGTAAAGTGTTCCAATTGGAATATTTAAATGAAAGCAATGAAATTGGATAGACAGAGTTTGCAAAGAAATTCTCTGTGTGTGTGGAGATGCAGAGAACTGAAATATAAAGAAACCAACCGAGTAAAAGGACGTTCACTGAAGGAACCTGCGTGTGGGGGTGGAGGGGATTTAATGTGTTTTTGTTCTCTCTGCTCTCATCCCATCCATTGCATACTTCCCAGCATGCTCTGAAACTGGCATTCAAGTCAGAGTCCCCCAGAAGGGCAAACACAGTAAGTGGAGCAGGCGGAGCCCTGGACCTTAATCTAATTCTACGATCCTGCTGCAAGAGTGCTCTTCTCAAACCCAAAGAGGAACTGGAGGAAAGTCCAGGCCATTCCAGGAGTGGCCCCACTGTGGCAACTGGGGCTCAGGACGGCCCCTGCCCCATGTCCATACATGCTTTACAAACAAGGTCTGATTGAGAAGTTAGTTCAGACAGTGAAGGGCAAACGTAAGACTTGGGTTTAATTCCTAGAGCACACTTTAAATCTGGGTGAGGCTGTGAACGTAATCTTCTAATCCCAGTACTGGGGTCGTGGAGATAGGAAGATGGCTGGTTAGGGCTCACTGAGCAGCCAACCAGCCAGCCGTACTTTTTGAGAGTCTGGCCAGTGAGAGCCTATCTCAGAAACAATGCTGAGTATCTCCTGGGAATGACATCTGAGGTTAAACTCTGGCCTAAACATGAATGTACATGTATGCACACACACACACATACACACACACATATCATATACACATGCATATACATATGCATACACATACATCATACCACATAGAGATCATATATATATATATATATATTTTCACACATGTAGGCTGGCGAACACACATACATGTACACATGTACTTGTTCACATATACCCAAACAAACATGTACACATACTATAGAAACAAATCCCGGCCCTTTCATATTGGCATCTATTTAAAAAAATCCAGATAAATGTCTCATGTGGAGGGATTATGTAATGGGGAATCTAATAGAAAATCAACCCAACTTGTAGCCATCATAGCAAAGTTAGAAGCATGGGTAGGGGGTGGTTCTGATGATTTGCGTGTGAACTGAAGGTCCTGTTCCGCACTTGGTTTTTGATTGATCAATAAAGATACTAGTGGCCAAGCACTGGGTGGAAGAGGCAGGACTTCCATGTTCCTGTTGGCAGACTGGGAGACACAGGAAGAGGGAAGGAGACTCCCCGTGCTTCAGAGGGAGAGAGAGCCACTAGTCATGTGAGATCTCTGGTGGAGTGTCCATTGGCCGCTTCCTCACTGGGCCTGGGTTAGCAGGTGGGGGATGAGAAACACGACTAAGCTGAGGGCAGATTTAGAGCACTGAGCAAGGAGAAGGTAACTGGGCAGTTAATTTGAGGGCAGATTTAGAGATGATGAGCTGGGAGTGAAGGTAAGGGCACTTAGCTGTGGGAGGCTTAGAAATGCCCCGCCATTGAGCTAAAAGGAATATTAAAAGTAAGCTAGTGTGTGTGTACGTGTGTGCACGTGTGCACGTGTGTGTGTGTGTGTGTCTGTGTGTCTGTGTGTCTGTGTGTGTCTGTGTGTCTGTCTTTCATCCATGGATCCAAGGGAACCAGGGCAGTGGCTGGTAGTAGGCTCCATCTGTCAGGAACTTAATGCAGCATACTAGAAAGTACATGATACAGAGGCACCCCATGCACATATGTGCCTTTGTAATTTCTATGTGGGAATGCACGTATCATGACTAGTGAGTCCTGTTATAAAACACTGAGAATGGATGCCTGGGCCAATTATTCAACTGAAAGTAGTTTACTCTCTTAAGAGCTTTGTTTCCAATGCTTAGTGATTTTCATGATTTGTTGTTCATTCTATGTGTGTAAGTGTTTGCCTACATCAATGTGTGCCACATGCATGTAGTGACTGAGGGGCCAGAAAAGGGTATCAGATCCATTGCAAGTGGAGTTACAGATGGTTTTGAGTCATGTGGGTGCTGGAACCTGAACTCACGCCACACACACAGGCACACAGACACACACAGAGATGTACACACGTATGTATATATGTGTACATTTGGGGTCATGATTTCCATCATGCAAAAGCCTTCATTGTAATCTAACTGGGTGTTCTAAGCTCAGTGCTGTTCTATTTTCCTTTGGTGATGTCTGGAGACAACCAGAGGCCGCTGACATCTGTGGGAAAGTTCTGAGAGCCTACAGATTACTCTGCAGCGCGTGAGGGAAAATACAACCCACATGTTATCCAGCTTCAACTTCTAGACAAGCTGACACTAAGAAGCCTGGTGTGGGCACACGGATGAGGCTCTACATGACCTAAATGATGAAGAGCTGAGAGAAAACCAGATACGATCTATAGAACCAAGCTGCTTGTCGAAAACCCATTCACCTTTGGGTATGGTGTGCACTCGGGTGCTTGCACAACGCATGACTCTTGTGGAGGTCGAAGGACAGACTCGGATTTTAGTTCTCATTTCCCACTTTGCTTTTGAGACAAGGTCTCTCTCATTTTGCTGCTGCCTACAGCAGGCTAGCCCATCGCGGAACCCCAACAGTTCTCCTGTCCATGCCTCCCATCTTTCTATGGGAGTGCTGGGATTCTAGACTCACCTTATAGCTTCTGCTGCAGGTGGGTGGTGGGGATCAGAAACTCAGTCACGCACTGCCGGCTCTGCCCACTGAGCCATCTCCCCAGCCCTGTACGTGTGCTTTTGAGGAACACAGGAGTTCCTGAGTTTTCTGGCATTAAAGGCAAATATCTTCCCTAAGCCCAAGAAAATGAGAGTGTAGGGTCACTAATGGGATATCAGTTTGCCTAAAGAAAAGTCATCTCAGGGGGATTTGCACTCAGTGGTAATATAGTAAAATCTTATTTCGCTGGCAATAAAAATAACACAGACATATCAATAACCCCAGGGTGGGATGCTTTTTACCACAAAGAAAACATACAAAATCCTATTTGCACACCAAAATAAACAGTAAGAGCTTGTGTTTCATGTCCATGGGCAATACTGTTAGAGTAGGAACGGTGGATACTCAGGCTAACCAATAGGATAAGATTAATACATTTTTGGCCATTTTTACTAGAACACCAAGATGTTTCTTTATATCATCGTAACAATGTATCACTGCAATACCAACATAGCTTCCCTCTCATTTCGTCCTCAGAGTAATAGTGTCGGGTTTCTGTATCACTTAATATCAAATGCCCATAGAAAATAGCTTGGGAAAGAACACCGCAGGAGACATTCCCTTGTCGTCTCTCACAGGAATACACAGCACTCCAATAAAGGCCTCTGAGAGGCTTTATGCAGCACATCATGGGGAGAGGGGCAGCAGAGAGATGTGCTGGGAATGTAAGGAGGCTTATTTCTCATCCCCCCAAGTCATATCTGAAAGTGGTGGGATTTCGTAGTGCACTGCTAGGAAAATAAGAACAAAAGCAGACGGTAATAACAGATTGTAACAGAGTTAGGCTGAGCGAGTACAGGGGAATTTTTATTTCTGCTAAGCTGATCTGTGGCAAAAAACAAACAAACAAACAAACAAACAAAAAAAAACCCCCAAAAAAAACAAAAACAAAAACATTATTCAAGTCTCCCTTCTCAGTTATGTCTTTGACCTTTTAACCTCCTCCAACTCTTAGGTAAAAGTGACACTGAACTAATTTTCAGTGGTAACTTGGATGGATTCAGAGAGATGATATTGGGATTTCCCGGTGACTACCAACAGCAAAGTCTTACTAGGCCAGGTTCAGGTCTTCGTGCTAACAAGGCAAGCATTTACTGACTGAGCTCTCTCCCCAGCCTTAGGTAATTTTAATCTCTCTTCAGTGATTTTTCCCCCACTTATAAGATGTTCCTGCTTTAGGACTTCTTCATTATGCTGCACCATAATGAAGAGGCAAGTTTTGAACTTTGAAATATGCGCCTTCACAACTTTCTGTACCTGCACAGCTCCCCCAGGAGAAGCTTTTACTCTTGTAAGAGGTTGGCAGCCAACTCTGCAGACCCCTGTGCTCAGGCAGCCCCTGTTCTCAGAAAGCGTCACCTTAAGTCACCTTCCCCAAATCCCATGCCAAATCCCATGACAGCCACAGCGCATGCTCTTTCTCTGTGTCTGACTCTGTATCCGTCTCTCTCTTTCTCTTCCTTCCTTTCCTTTTTTCTGTCTTTCTTTCTGTCTTTCCTTCATTCTTCCTTAGTTTTCCCAGATAGGGTTTCTTCCTAGAGCCCCAGCTGTCCTAAAATTCACTCTGTAGACCAAACCACCCTTGAACCCAGAGATCTGCTTGACTTTGCCTCCTGAGCACTGGGATTAAAGGTGTGCATTTGAACCTGGCAATACTGTCTTTCTTACTAACCCAGACAGACTTGAGGAAATAGCAGGCTCTCCTAGGGGTAAGATGCTGTATTGGATTCTCTCTCCTTGTTTTTGGATAGTTTATGTATTTACATTTCAAATCTTATCCCCTTTCCCAGTTTCACCCTCTCCCATCCCCCCTCCCCCTGTTTCTACAAGGATGTTCCCCCTCCCACCCACCCACACCTACCTCAACACCCTGGCATTCCCCTATACTTGGGAAAAGAGCCTTCACAGGACCAAGGGCTTCTCTTCCTATTGATGCCAGACAATGCCATCCTCTGCTTCATATGTGGCTAAAGCCATGGGTCCCCTTGTGTACTCTCTGGTTGGTGGTTTAGTCCCTGGGAACTCTGGGGGTCTGGTTGGTTGATATTGTTGTTCTTCCTATGGGGTTGCAAACCCCTTTACCTTCTTCAGTTCTTTTTCTAACTCCTCATTGGGGTCCCCATGCTCAGTCTGATGGTTAGCTGCAAGCATCCTCATCTGTATCAGTAGGGCTCTGGCAGAGTCTTTCAGGAGACATTCATATCAGGCTTCTGTCAGCAAGCACTTTCTTGGCATCAGCAGTAGTGACTGGGTTTTGTGGCTGCATATGGGATGGATCCCCATGTGTGGCAGTCTCTGGATGGCCTTTTCTTCAGTCTCTGCTCCACACTTTGTCCCTGTATTTCCTCCTATAAGTATTCTGTTCCCCTTCTAAGAAGGAATGATGCATCCACATTTTGTCTTCCTTCTTCTTGAGCTTCATAGGGTCTGTGGATTGTATCTTGGGTATTCCAAGCTTTTGGGCTAATATCTACTTATCAATGAGTACATAACATGTGTGAGTTTTTGTGATTGGGTTACCTCACTCAGGATGATTTTTTTTATTTGCATCTATTTTCCTAAGAATTGCATGAAGTCATTGTTTTTAATAACTGACTAGTACTCCATTGTGTAAATGTACCTAATTTTCTGTATCCATTCCTCTGTTGAAGGACATCCTGGTTCTTTTCAGCTACTGGCTATTATAAATAAGGCTGCAATGGACATAGTAGAGCATGTATCTTTGTTATATGTTGGACCATCTTCTGGGTTTATTCCCAGGAGTGGTGTAGCTGGGTCCTCAGGTAACATTATGTCCAATTTTCAGAGGAACTGTCAGACTGATTTCCAAAGTGGTTGTACCAGCTTGCATTCTACCGATAACGGAGGAGTGCTCCTCTTTCTCCACATCCTTGCCAGCATCTGTTGTCACCTGAGTTTTTTTTATCTTAGCCATTCTGACTGGTGTGAGGTGGAATCCCAGGGTTGTTTTGGTTTGCATTTCCCTGATGAGTATGGTTGTTGAACATTTCTGTAGGTGCTTCCCTGCCATTCAATATCCCTCAGTTGAGAATTCTTTGTTTTGCTCTGTACTCTGTTTTTTAAGAGGATTATTTGATTCTCTGGAGTCTAAATTCTTGAGTTGTTTGTATATATTAGATATTAGCCCTCTATCGGATGAAGGATTAGTAAAGACCTTTTCCCAATGTGTTGGTTGCCATTTTGTCCTATCAACAGTGTCCTTTGCCCTACAGAAGCTTTGCAATTTTTTGAGGTCCCATTTGTTGATTCTTGAACTCAGAGCACAAGTCATTGGTGTTCTGTTTAGGAAAATTTCCCCTGCACCTATGTGTTTGAGGCTCTTCCCCATTTTCTCATCTATTAGTTTCAGTGGTTCTGGTTTTATGGGGGAGGTCTTTGATCCACTTAAACTTGAGTTTTGTACAAGGAGATAAGAATTGGTCAATTTGCATTCTTTTACATGCTGACCTCCAGTTGAACCAGCACTATTCCTTGAAAATGCTATCTTTTTTCCCCCATTGAATGGTTTTAGCTCCTTTGTCAGAGATGACGTGATCATAGGTGTGTGGATTCATTTCTGGGTCTTCAATTCTGTTCCATTGGTCTATCTGTCTGTCTCTGTACCGATACCATGCAGTTTTTAATCACGATTGCTCTGTAATACAGCTTAAGGTCAGAGATGGTATGATTCCCTCAGAAGTTTTTATTGTTAAGAATAGTTTTCACTATCCTGGGTTTTCTTTTTTTTTGTTATTGCAAATGAATTTGCAAATTGCTCTTTTTAACTCTATGAAGAATTGAGTTGGAATTTTGATGGGGATTGCCTTGAATGTGTAGATTGCTTTCAGCAAGACGGCCATTTTTACTGTATTAATCCTACCGATCCATGAGCATGGAAGATCTTTCCATTTTCTGAGATCTTCCTTGATTTCTTTCCTCAGAGACTTGAAGTTCTTGTCGTACAGATCTTTCACTTGCTTGGTTAGAGTCACACTGAGGTATTTTATATTATTTGGTACTATTTTGAAGGGAGTCATTTCCCTAATTTCTTTCTCATCCTGTTTATCCTTTCAGTAGAGGAAGGCTACTCATTTGTTTGAGTTAATTTTATACCCAGCTACTTTGCTGAAGTTGTTTATTAGGTTTAGGAGTTTTCTGGAGGAATTTTTGGGGTCACTTATTTATACTATCATATCATCTGCAAATAGTGATATTTTGACTTCTTCCTTTCCAATTTGTATCCCTTCGACCTCTTTTTGTTGTCTGATTGCTCTGGCTAGAACTTCAAGTACTATATTGAATAAGTAGGGAGAAAGTGGGCAGCCTTGTCTGATCCCTGATTTTCATGGGATTGCTTCAAGTTTCTCTACATTTTGATTGATGTTTGATTCTGGTTTGCCGTATGTTATTTTTACTGTGTTTAGCTATGGGCCTTGAATTCCTGATCTTTCTGAGACCTTTACCATGAAGGAGTGTCAAATGGTTTCTCAGCATCTAATGAGAAGATCATGTAGTTTTTTTTTTCCCTTTGGGTTTGTTTATATAGTGGATTACATTGATGGATTTCTGTATATTGAACCATTCCTGCTTCCCTGGGATGAAGCCTACTTGATCATGGTGTATGATCATTTTGAGTGTTCTTTGATTTGGTTTGTGAGAATTTTATTGAGTATTTTTGCATCTATATTCATGAGGGAAATGGTCTGAAGTTCTCTTTCTACGTAGGGTCTTTGCATGGTTTAAGAATAAGTGTAATTGTGGCTTCAAAGAACAAATTGGGTAGTGTTCCTTCTGTTTCTATTTTGTGGGATAGTTTGAAGAATATTGGTATTAGGTCTTCTTTGGAGGTCTGATAGAATTATGCACTAAACCCATACGATCTTGGGCTTTTTTTGGTTGGGAGATTTTTAATGAATGCTTCTATTTCTTTAGGGTTTATGGGACTGTTTAGATGGTTCATATGATCCTAATTTAACTTTGGTAACTAGTATCTGTCTAGAAAATTGTTCATTTCCTCTAGATTTTCCAGATTGTTACATATAGACATTTGTAGTAGAATCTGATTATTTTTTTTGAATTTCTGCAGTTTCTGCTGTTATGTCTCCCTTTTCATTTCTGATCTTGTTAATTTGAATACTGTCTCTGTGCCCTCTGGTTATTCTGGTTAAGGGTTTATTGATTCTGTTGATTTTCTCAAAGAACCAGCTCCTGGTTTTGTTGATTCTTTATGTAGTCATTTTTGTTTCTACTTGGTTGATTTCGGCTCTGGGTTTATTTCCTGTCATCTACTCCTCTTCGGTGTATTTTCTTCTTTCTGTTCTAGAGCTTTCAGGTGGGCTGTCAAGCTGTTATTGTCTGCTCTCCCCTGTTTCTTTTTGGAGGCACTTGGAGCTATGTGTTTTCCTCTTAGCACTGCTTTCACTGTATTCCATAAGTTTGGGTATGTTTTGCCTTCATTTTCGTTAAATTATAAAATGTCTTTAATTTCTTTCTTTATTTCTTCCTTGACCAAATTATCATTGAGTAGAGCATTGTTCAGCTTCCATGTGTATGTGGGCTTTCTGGGTTTTTTGTTGTTGTTGTTGTTGTTGTTGTTGATTGTTTTTTGTTTTTTTTTGTTTGTTTTGCTTTTTTGTTGTTGTTTTGTTTTGTTTTGTTTTTGTCCATGGTGATCTGATAGGATGCATGGGATTATTTCAATCTCCTTATATCTGTTGAGGCCTGTTTTGTGACTGATTATATGGTCAATTTTGGATAAGGTATCCTGAGGTGCTGAGAAGAAGGTATATTCTTTTGTTTTAGGATGAAATATTCTATAGATATCTATTAAATTCATTTGGTTCACAACTTCTATTAGTTTCACTGTGTCTGTTTCATTTCTGTTTCCATGATCTGTTCATTGATGAGAGTGAGGTGTTGAAGTCTCCCATCATTATTGTGTATTATTGGTACAATGTATGCTTTGAGCCTTAGTAAGGTTTCTTTTTATGAATGTGAATGCCCTTGCATTTGGAGCATAGATGTTCAGAATTGAGAGTTCATGGTTTATTTTTCTTTAATGAGTATGAAGTGTCCTTCCTTATCTTTTTTGAAAGTCAATTTTATTTAATATTAGACTTCTCCAGCTTGGTTCTTGGGATCATTTGCTTGGAAAATTTTTTTCCAGACTTTAAGTCTGAGGTAGTGTCTATCTTTGTCACTGAGGTGCGTTTCCTGTATGTAGCAAAATGTTGGATTCTGTTTATGTAGCCAGTCTCTTAGTCTTTCCTTTTATTGGGGAATTGAGTCCATTGTTGTTAAGAGATATTAAGGAATAGTGATCGTTGTTTCCTATTATTTTTATTATTAGTGGTGCAAGTGTGTGTGTGTGTGTGTGTGTGTGTGTGTGTGTGTGTGTGTGTGTGTGTGTGCCTATCTTCTTTTGGGTTTGTTGAAAGAAGATTAATTTCTTGCTTTTTCTAGGGTGTAGTTAGGGCTGGATTTGTGGAAAGATATTGTGTAAATTTTGTTTTGTCATAAAATATCTTGGTTTCTCCATGTATGTTAATTGAGAGTTTTGCTGGATATAATGTCCTGGGCTGGCATTTGTGTTCTCTTAGTGTCTATATGACATCTGCCAAGGATATTCTAGCTTTCATAGTCTCTGTTGAGAAGTCTGGTGTAATTCTGATAGGTCTGCTTTTATATGTTACTTGACCTTTTTCCCTTACTGCTTTTAATATTCTTTCTTTGATTTATGCATTTGGTGCTTTGACTATTATATATAATGAGACAAATTTCTTTTCCAATTATTTGGAGTTCTGTAGGCTTCTTCTATGTTTATGGGCATCTCTTTCTTTAGGTTAGGGAAGTTTCTATAATTTTGTTGAAGATATTTACTGACCCTTTAAGTTGGGAATCTTATCTCTCTTCTATACCTATTATCCTTAGGTTTGGTCTTCTCATTGTGTTCTGGATTTCCTGGATGTTTTGGGTTAGGAGCTTTTTGCATTTTGCATTTTCTTTGATTATTGTGTCAATGTTTTCTATGGTATCTTCTGCCCCTGAGATTCTCTCTTCAATCTCTTGTATTCTGTTGATGATGCTTGCATCTATTACTCCTGATCTCTTTCCTAGGTTTTAATCCCCAGGGTTGTCTCTCTTTGTGATTTCTTTTTTGTTTCTATTTCCATTTTTAGATCCTGTATGGTTTTGTTCAATTCCTTCACCTGTTTGGTTGTGTTTTCCTGTAACTCTTTAAGGAACTTTCATGTTTCCTCTTTAAGGGCTTCTACTTGTTTACCTGTGTTCTCCTGTATTTCTTTAAGAAAGTTATTTATATCTTTCCTAAGTCCTCTATCATCATCATAAGATGTGATTTTAAATCAGAATCTTGCTTTTCCGGTGTGTTGAAGTATCCAGGGCTTGATGTCATGAGAGAACTGGGTTCTGATTATGCCCAGTAGTCTTGGCTTCTGTTGCTTAATTTCTTGCACTCTTTCCATCTGATTATCTCAGATGTCAGTTGATCTTGCTGTCTCTGATTGGAGCTTGTCCCTCCTGTGGGCCTGTCAGCTTGTGATCTTAGGAATAAGAACCTTCCTGGGAGACCAGCTCTCTCTGGGCAGGCTTTGGGTCCTGAAGGCTGTGGGACAGCCTTAGCTCTGGGTACAGATGGAATCCAGAAGGATCCTGTCCCAGGCTGCTCGGCAGTTCCTGTGCCCTGTATGCTCCTAAAAGGTCCCTCTTTGGACAGTTAGTGGAGCGAGAGTTGGGTCTCACCTGTGGGCTTAGGAGTCAGAGCTTAGGAGACCAGTTGTCTCTGGGCAAATTTTTTTTGGATTCTTGTTCCCACCTCTGGCTGACTTATTATGGTTTGAAAAATGGGGACATTTGCCCTCACTCAAATGGCACAGCACAGGGCTTGAAATAAAGCAGGTCTGTTGTTCAGGTGTAAGCTCTGGATGTGCTCTAGAATTGAAGCACTCTACAATGGCTTTGTGAACAACTGAGCTGAGGGAACATCAGAGAGAACATGCCATTTTGAAGTCAGTATTAATGCCATCTTGAGATAATGGTCATGTCATTGTGCAGATGACACCTATAATTTCGAAGCTATAGATTTAACAGTTTACGGGTAAGCCAGTATGACATCTAGATTTCACTTCTCTGTGGCCCAGCAAAATAGTTATTGATCTAAACAGCAATGATCACAACTCTGCCTAAACTACTGATGTATGATTAACTATAAAATAATTATCATCTTTCCATTTCTAATAGTATGAACTCCGTAAATAAAAACCAGACAGGTCAAGGTCACTGATCCTACCTTAATCTTGGAATGGAAACGGACAGCTAGCAAATACTCAGGGCCAACGACAAGTCACCCAATGGCAAGTAAAGGGAAGCAGAGAGATAGAAAAGTAATCCAATTACAGAACAGTTTTAGAGAGACCACAGTATGTGGCTTACCAGTCTGCCTTGGTTTCTGGAGGGAGGATTTGAAGCTGAATAAGAGGCTACATTTTTTTCAGACAAATTAAAATGAAGAGCAAAGATAGATTCACCTGAATAAGTCTGATCAGACATAACTCCATTGTAGAAATGTGTTTAACCAAATACTAGGCATCATTAAAGTTGACCTCAATGGAGACAGCTGGGCGACTGAGTCCTAGAGACAGGGTGACTATCTCAAGCAATGCTGATGCTCCTTCCACACCTGATCTTCCTTTCATAGCAGTTTTGAGATACCAGAGGACTAGCACAGATGAGCTAAGAGAAAGGCTTAGAACTGTGGAAATTTGTGAGGAGAGGAAGCCAATGGTAGAAAATGTCTTGCTAAGAGACCGTACATACACAAAAGAAAAAAATATATATCGCCATTTTCTTTGGTGGGGATTTAGAGGCCATAGTCTACTTAAAAAAATAGAAACTGAGAAAAATGAGGTCTACTTACCCATTTTGTAGGGCAGCTGTGGGGTCATAGGTCAGAGCCATGCCAGCCTGCATAGAAGAGGAGAAGAATAGGGAAAAAAATATCTCAACGATTTTATTATTCAGTTCAAAATATTTAATATTCAGTTCAAAAACTTTGTTTTCTTGATTAAAGGTGTACACACACACACACACACACACACACACTTCTTTACCCTTCTTGCCCCAATGGGACAAGTTAAACTACTCACAAACCAGAATTTGCCAATCTGAGATGGGAGTTTAAATAATATTATTCAAATAGACCAAGGGATGATAGAACTTGGTGATTTCCACCTCCACTTCATATACCATTGCTGGCTAATGTGGTTGGCTGTAGCTCTCTTAGCAGTGACGGGAACAGCTGTATAGCCCATGCTATGAGTAAAGGAAGGAGCCTGTAGCCTTTATTAAAGCATCAGATCCTTGAGATGTATCCAATGTGAGAGAAAGAGAATCAAGAAGTATTTACTTTTAAAGATTCTATTCAGAGGTATGTGGATAATGAGTTATAAAGAGTTTGTCTGATGTATTGCCACTCCCTGTCCTACTAAGAATTGGAAAACAGGGAGATTGTTTACACAGGGTGGAACATTCTGGCTCACGTGGCTAATGAAGAGCAAGTCTTATTCTGTTTTTTCAGTATAAAGCTACATTTAAAACACAAAATGAAGGGGCTGGAGAGATGGCTCAGTGGTTAAGAGCACCGACTGCTCTTCCAGAGGTCCTGAGTTCAAATCTCAGCAACCACATGTTGGCTCACAACCATCTGTAATGGGATCCGATGCCCTCTTCTGGTGTGTCTGAAGACAGCTACAGTGTACTCATATATAATAAATAAATCTTTAAAAAACAATCACAAAATGAAACAAATGAAAAACTACGTCTGTAATTAGCAGTAGTGTCAGGAAGGCAAATAAACCTCACTGTGGCCCTCTGTAGCCAAGTTTCTTGGTCCCTTCATCTGCCACTGACTTTGATCCTCATGACTCCATGAAGCAGGCAGAAGCAATCTTTCTCTGCCTCGTCAATAAAGACAATGAAGATTGTTAAGGTCAGTGAGTGTCTCAAGGCCACGAACCTATTGTCATCCTTTAACTAAGGGCTACCCAGGACTCTTTTTCTCTGGACCCTCAGCTACTATAAAAGAAATTGAAGGCACTGTCCTGTGACTGTGAACCTGTATTTCTGTCTTTTACAAAGGAAGTTTACTAAGCACTCTACGCTAGTAGGAGGCACAGGGAGTACATCCTGTATGTTAGACACTCATTAACTAAAGAGCCAAATCTCCCCACTCACCCTGCTACATGGAAATCAGAGACAACATGATTTTGGCTACTCATCAATTACATGGTAGAGCATTCTTCCCCAAAACCTGTAAGGGAGGACCATACTGACTCAGAACTTCATCCTGCCATCTAATGACATAGACATCTATTTATGTAATAGTAACTCTCCCAGGAAGTCCCCTAGTCAAAGAGACAGTCATTCTCAGTGTCTCTCTTGAACCCTAAAATCTGAGACCCTCCACCCATGCCTTCTGAGGTGGGATCTTTGCTGTTCTCCTGTTATGACATTGGCTTGGGGCTTCAGTGAAGCCTGTGTACCATCTCTACTGGGTGGAGTCTTCCCTGTGTTTTGTAAGTAGACAACCTTGGGTGTCCCAGGGCTATCTGTTTGAATAGAAGCAGAATATAGAAAGAAATTTAAAACAGCCCAAGTTATCTTTAGAGTGATACTTTCGCTTTTATTTTTAAATTACTCACTGACTCCTATCAGTGTGGATTTTCTCTAATAGCCTGACGTAATTACATGATTTGTACATGGGGAAACTGGCTGTACCTAGGAACTCCTGGAAACTTTTTATAACTTGCCATGACTCCCCAATTACTTGAAAATAAAGAGATAGGAAATATAAGTGAATGAGCTTCCAGGACTTATCAAGGCACAAGAAGAAAAGTGTAAAATATTAAAGAAATGAAAGAGCGTTTGTGTTTGAGTTTTTCACTTGTTACCTGGTTTAATCCAGTTTCCCCACTGGATTCCTTAGAGCTGACATGCATGTAACTGAAAGAAACTATCTCATGTTCCATGGGCCTTCGAACTTGCATTTCTCCTGTTAACAGATGATACTTTTCATGTTGTGGTTTGGATTGGGATGAGGAACTAAAGCTAGATGCCTTGGATGGTCAGAAGTGGTGTGATGTGGGAAGAGTAGGGTTCGCAAGTAGACGGAGATGTCTGTTACAAGTCAGCAGAGGTGCCTGGGATGTCTCCACCGAGGAAGCTACCAAGCACCCTAAGCTCTCAGGGGGCAGGGTGCATGTCCTAGAACATGAGTTAAAGTGACTAATAACTTCCCTTGCCCTGCTACATGGAAATCCGAAGAGTACATCTGGAATATCTAGCCATTGCAGGGAGAGGTGCCTCGACTGAAGGAGACATCACCTGCTTCAGGATTTTGCCTCTGAGTACTTTAGGCCGTGAGAGACAGTCTCGGTCACATGCATTTGAAACAGGGTAGGTAACAAAGGAAGACACAAGGGTTAAACAAAGGGATTTCATTTTTTTTTTTAGCCAAAGAGTTGGCTGGGTATCCCTGTCCAGACACAGTGCTTGACTGCACCTGGGGCTCGCTGTGTGCGTGACAGATCGTTGAGTTATAATGCTAATGTGCCCTCGATGCAGATTCTGTATTCAATTTCCCGTTGTCTCTTCCCACAAAGACGAGGAAGAAATTGATTTCACTGCTCTGTCTCGCCCCCTTTAGACAAAGCCAGAGGCATGAAATTACTATTGTGTGATCACCAAACATGATGGCATGTTGACAAACTCCAGAGTCACAGGGAAAAAAAATAACGTGAAATACCTCGGAACAAAATAAACGGTCACAGCAAATATGTGAGACAGTGACACTTAATCCTGTTGCCGACTTTCAAAAGGGCTTGTTACGTTCGCAGGAGTTGTCCGTGTTTCCGGTTGATGTTGTTTGTATGCTGGTGGCATAAATAACTTATTTTAAACAGAACCAGGCACTTACATCTCTTCTTAACAACAGCTAAGCTTTCCTTTGGTATTTCAGACATTATAGGGCATTGCTAGGCCTCCTGGGTAAAAAAACATTGATGAGTGGTAAGTATTTTAGAAAAAAACCAAACTCTTTATTGGATAGAATATTATTATTGTTTTAGAGAATTTTGCTATGATGTTCAGGCTGTCCAAGGACTTGTGACTCTCCTGCCTCAGGCATACACTACCAGGCTAGAAATGAAGGTAACTTGATTTTTAATAAATGGGAGATTCTCTGAAACAGGTGAGAAGAATGAGCTAGGAGTTGGATATTAGCTAGTCATATCTAAGTAATTTAGGGGGTTAGATCAACAGGTTATAATTATAGACGGTTCCCATAGCATATACATCAGGAGCAAGCATGAGTGGATCCCTGGTCTAAATCACTCATTCTCATCTGGGAAGAGAGACTCCATGACTACCACAAAGCCAAGAAGATGGCTGGCTGGATAGTTTTCTTCCTCTTTTCCTAGGTTTAGCTTGATACATGGTGGGTGTGCCTAACCATAGGCATCATGCAAGAGGCAGTCCTGAGAATTGCTGGGCTGCTGTGACCAGATTTAAAAACACTTAGGAGACATGTCCTACATGTACCACTTTAGAAAATCCCGTGCTGTGGATTAGATAAATACATGTTCAAGAAATTAGGGAGAAAATCAGAGACTTGGAGGGAATTCTGTATTTGCATCTCATATAAACGTAACTTTCAAATGAAATTTGAGTGTATCCCCCAGGGTCCTGATTTTATTAGCAAAACTTCCTTTTAAGAAATCTGAAGTGGACTCAGCTCTCAGCAGAACTTATGAAGGCCTTGGCTGGTGGCAGACCCGGGGTTGGGGGTTAGGGGAGGGCAGTGATCACTGGGAGTGGAGACTTTCAGCACCAGACAGAAGGCAGCAGCCTGCCTGAGGTGAGTTGTGGTTTTGCCTCTGGAGGAGACAAAGAGGTAGACCAGCAAGCCCTCCTGTGGCAGAGGACCAGCTGCTTAGCATCACCTGGATTGCTTCAAGAGGGACTCAGGAATCAGGCAAAGCAACGTTGCAGATTTATCACCTTCAAAGTAGCAAACGCAGCCAGAGAGCCAAGAGAAGTGAGTCCTTTATGTCTGATAGAATCAGACCGAGAGGAGCTATAAAGCTGTTGTTTAGGCTTGGTGTCATCCCCGAATTTCTGCTTCTTGGCTTCATCTAAAACACGTTCCTGCCAGAGGATGTCTGCTTTTTATAGCAACAGGGAAGGACAAGATAAAACAGGCATGAGGAGAAGAGATTGCAGGTTGGGAAGCTGATAAACAGCAAGTCTTTCAGGAAGAGCTTTGGGTTAAATGAAATGGGAAGAAGCATACGCGTGTGTGTGTGTGTGTGTGTGTGTGTGTGTGTGTGTGTGTGTGTGTGTGTGTGTGTGTTTTGTTGTTCCATGGATGTATGTGCCGTGCACAAAGGTCAGAAGATATATCATATTCCCTGGAACAGGAATTAGAGAAAATTGTAAGTCACCATCTAGGTGGATCGAACCTAGGTCTTCTGCAAGAGCAGCCAGTGCTCTTAACTGCCACGCTGTTTCTCCAGTCTCCAGATTGTACTGTTTTAAACTGTGATTTAGAATAAATACTTCTTCCTCTAAGTGGCTTCTTGGTAGGAGTTTAGTCACAATAATGAACGAAGCAGGCTGAGCAGGGAGTTTGTTTTAGAATCTCAATCTAAATGTCCGAACTTCACAGATTTCCAAGACACCATTTTGGTCTTCTCACATCTTAATTTCTGTGAAATTAGGATTCCCCTAATAACTGCCAGCATTTCATAGTGTGTCAAGTCACTTTTTTCTTTTTAGTGGCGTTTAAAATAATAGTTCATCTTTAACCAATGGTGTTTTACAGTTGACAGTGTAGCAAACATACTGTCAAAACCACTGTGACATGGGGCCCAACAGTGGAAAATACAGAATTCTGAGGCTATGGGGGGAAGCCTGAGGATCTAACAGAGCAAAGGTGGCTGGGAGATTGATCTAGATCCTTCTAAGTTCTTCTGGGTTTAGTTGAGGCTGTCTGGAAGTTATGTGTGCTTAGGCATTGATGGGGGTGATCTTGAGGCCTGTGACAACTGGGGTTGCCAGGACATGCCAGCAATTCCAAGAATAGCTTCACTGACTGATGTCACACTTAGCTGTCATGGTTTCCTTGTTCAATTCAGTCAGAGGACACAGAGTTCAGCCCTCAGCCTTTCTTCCTGGAAATGTTTGCTGTGATATTCCTGGTCTCAAGCCACATCCGGGCTGTGGAGACACCTAACCCCTCTCCCAGAACATAAATATTTATTTTTTCCATTTTTCCTTTGACAAGATGGGCTAGGCAGAGGACTGGATGCATCAATTACATTCGATGCAAAATTATCATAGTCTCAGGGGCTTAAAATTCTTAATTGTTATCTTTTGTCATTACACAGCAATGCTGGGATCAGAAGCTTCAGGAAAGGGTATTTGATCAAATCTAAATGCACTAGTGCTCAGAAGCCAAGTGATTGATGCTTCCAAAATGAAGGACTTCTCCTTCAGTCCACTCTCTCAATCTCCATGTGATGCAGCCTTTGCAGTAGGAAAAGACCCATTTGGAGTGCCAGCCAGCAGACCCGACTCACCAAAGCAGGAGTATGAACCCTCAGCTAGCTCCTGCTTCCCTGGTCTCACAGACAGACTTGCCTAGAGTTCAAGGTTAAGGAGACTCTTGGCAGACCCTGGCAGGATTGGGAGACTGAGCTTAATTCTTCTCTACCCGCATAGCGTGTGCTGGACACTTTGTGATAGATGTGAAGGAGTTAGTGGTCAATGATCTAGACAACATCTCTACATCTTTAAAAATGGTCTAAGATACCCCAAGTCTACACAGCATTTCTTTGTTTTCCAGCAGACTCTCTCACGTGGGATTTCCCTGGAATCGTGATCCAGTTCCTCCTCAGAGTGCTTGTGTCTAGCGTCCCGTGACAACAGCATTCAGTGCTGTAGGGCAGTCTCCTTCCTGAATATACAGTTTGTAAGATTCAGTGCTGTCAAAGTCAATCAAAGAGCACCTGGTTCGTACCACAGATGCTGTCTTCCTGGACTCATGTTAGACTCTTCTCACATTCTGTAAGAAGGGTGGCACCGAGAGGCTGACCAAAGCATCAGGAGCCCTAGTAGCATCCAAAGCACACCTAGCTGAAGGTGGGGAGATGCTCAGTATTGAGCTGTGACTTGTGTTCTTCATTACTGATGATGTCTCAAAGAAGACACCATAGGGTCACACTGGTAGCCATTTGTCATAGCCCAATGTTTTTCAAGAACCCCAGGAAACAGTCTGTCTCCACATATAAGGCTGCCCCCCTTCTCTCTCTCTCTCTCTCTCTCTCTCTCTCTCTCTCTCTCTCTCTCTCTCTCTCTCTCTCCAGTTGGAGACATACTGGCCAATCAGTCCACTACCATCTGTGTGCTGCTGAAAATTCAAAACCGTATCAGTATGGCTTGTTTTGGTTCCCAATGGGGTGGCTCAGTGGCTCTCTCCTCATATGCAGGTGAGAATATTGTAAACAGTAGAAACAATTCACTATAACATTTTTTTCTAAGGCATATCAGTAAAAGCACTGGGTCACATGTTTCCTGGTCTTTAATTTTAAACTAACTTGTTTTTCTGAGCCTCACCAGATGGATGGAGTAGAATCAGAGCCATGCTCAGACTTCTGGGGTAACTACTGTGCATCTATCATGTGTTTTACAAATTCGTGAGGATGGAAAATTCACTGTGAAATGGCATCCGAATAATGGCCGTATGTCTATATGTTGTACCATATTTTATTTTGTATGCAGGAAAATTGTGTTCTAGGTTAGGGAGAGGGGCAAAACCTTAACCAACCTGCTAATTCATGCTCAACAGCAATGTCACAAAACAGCATCAAGCGGAGTCATTCCCTAGTTATATGTTTTAAATCATTTAGAAACATGGCTCATGCTGAATCTCCAGTGCTCCTAAGGCCATAAAAATGCAGGGTTGGGTTCTTCTAGGGTTGGTTCAAGAGATTTTCATTTATAATAGGTGCTCACCTTACGTGTACTTCTAGCTAAGATAGTTTTCTGTGTTGTCATTTTAAATACTTTTATTCATGTGTATATGTGCATGTCTATGTGTGAATGAATATGGGCACCTGAATATAGATGTCTGTGGAGGCCAGAAGAGGGCGTCAGACAAGTTGGAGTTACAGGAAGTGCAAACCACAGGACATGGGTGCTGGGAACTATGTTCTTCACTGTCGAGCCACCTCTCCAGCCCAAGACAGTGTTACTATTAATATTATTATTGTTTTCTTTCTTTATACTTTCCCATTTCAGTCCTCTTTCCTTCTGCCAACCTGTGACTTTTATGATTATATGACCTTCAAAGAAAAAGAGTTGTCCAAGATTCTTACAAATATCTAATACTTCAGTCTTAAGTGATGATTTATGATTTGGAGCGCAATGTTACTAGAACTTGAGTGCAATGTGGGACAAACACAAAATATATTAATTTCTAGTGTTTAAAATACTTTATATCATAAGTCAAAAATTTCAACAGCATTATTTTGGCAGCAGATTTTGTTTCTATCATTTAAGAAAGTAAACATCATTTCACATGCATTTAGAGAGAGAGAATCTGTGCTTGTCTGTGTGTATGTTTGTGTGTGAGTGTGTGTGTGTGTGTGTGTGTGTGTGTGTGCGCAGAACAGAGCTTGCTCTCAGCATGCCATGGCATCACAACACTACAATACAGTTGTAGTTTGTGATAGTGTAGCCAGCCAGGCACCAGCCACTAAGCTTTACCCTGGTCATCTCCTGTGCTGTCTCTAATCATAAGCATGCACCACTAACTCTCAATATCCCATGGGATTGAAGCACGGTGTTGACCCACTTAAAGACCTTATCCAGAGTCATCTCTTAGCTCAGAAGTCATGGAACATATGACTTAAACTCTAGGACCTGTATCCTTAGCCTGAAATTATGAAGAAAAGTGCCACTAAAGATCCTCCTCAGTCCATAACATTTGCAAAGGATTACTCTACCCTCCTCAGAGAAGAGTGGAGGTTTCAGAGTTGTCACACCCAAAGCTCACAATGTTCCCAAACACTGTTCCCCAGGGTGTGTCAGCATGGGACAGAGAGACTTCCATCAGAGGGGGCAATGTGGAGCTTTCCGATTTTGGGAAACACTTTGGATTGGAAATAAGTGTGGACTGACAACTCCATGATACATGCTGACAAACAAATGGTTAATATTTATGAACAATATGGCTGTGAACAATGACCTGTGGCCACAACTCTGGTTATTTTTATTAATGTTTTAGTCTTTCTTTTCTTTCTTTGGTCTCTGTTGCATAGATCTGAGTCTAACTACAGACAATACTTTGATTTTTTTTTTAATGTCAATTTGTGCCTATTGTGTTCTATTTTTTTTTTTTTGGAAGCAGGGTCTCATGTATCCTGTGCTGACCTTGAGTTTACTGTATAGCTTAGACTACATGCTCTTTCAGCACTTGTGGAGAGCCTGAGTTTTGTTTCTAGCACCCATGTAAAGTAAGGTAGCTCACAATCTCCAAGCTCACAATTAATATAGCTACACACACACACACACACACACACACACACACACACACAGAGAGAGAGAGAGAGAGAGACAGAGAGACAGAGAGAGAGAGACAGAGAGACAGAGAGAGAGAGAGAGAGAGAGAGAGAGAGAACAAGTGCTCTTAAGTGCTGAGCTATCCAGAGACCAACTTTCAAGCGACTCCTGTTTTGACCTGTAGCTGAGGATAGAGCCTATGTTTCATATATTTTAGGAAAGAGCCCCACCACTCTTATGTATGCCCAGTCCTAGTTACTCTTTATTTTGACACAGGGTCTCACTTTGAGGCTTGCTTTGGACTCACTCTGTAGCCGGTGATGGCTATGTACTTGCTGTGGCTTTGACGACTATACCATGAGTTCATTTAAAAAGACATTTCCTGGCAAAGATGTCCAACTGAGAAAGTGTGAAAGCAAGCATGGAAGATACCATTAGAAGGTTTCTTCCTATGATTATGCACACTAACAGTCATGCCCCTGCCTCCTGCAACTATCAGGTGAAGACACTCAATGAGCCGACGAAGCTCGGGATAACAACTGAGGAAGATCGTGACAGGTCACAACTGAAATAGATCACCGGTGTTCAGTCTGCCTGTATTCACCTTTGTTCAAAATAGAAACAAACACAAAGCAGCCAAGCTACAATGTACAGAGAGAAAGATGACTCATTGTAAATCTGAATATATGGTGTAGCCCTGTGTGATCGGAATGGCTGCTGACCGTCGTTGAGATCCAAAAGGATATTTTTTTCTCAATCATAAATGGATTTAGAGTAAGTGATGACTCAATGTCTTGAGACTGGGTGTTTGGAAATAAGTTCATCGATGCTGTCTTGGCCTTGTTGTCTAAAATAGCATGCAGATTGCACTCTGCCACAAAGCCTGTACAGACTTCCTCCACTCACAAGCAAGGAAGAGAAATCCTGTTAATACTAGTTTTGAATAAACAGGGTTATGGACAGAGGATATTCTTAACCACGACTGAAAACAGACCACATAAAACATAATACAGGGTTCCCCATTGTAACAAACAACTTTGTTTAAAGCTGACTATGATAAAATGAATCTCTCTCTCTCTCTCTCTCTCTCTCTCTCTCTCTCTCTCTCTCTGTGTGTGTGTGTGTGTGTGTGTGTGTGTGTATACAAGTCAAGGTTACTCATATATATTCATTTTATTCATAGGCCTATATCTTGGCTAATAGAAATGCATTGAACTAAAATATCTTCAAGAAAGGATTTCTTAAAAAGTTATAACACTAGTTAGCTACCTAAAAGATAAAAGCCTACAATACATGCAAGTCTGTGTATAAATATACATATATAGTATAAATGGAATTTTCACATCTTGGTTCACAATGCTCCCTGTAAGAGCCAAGACCACCTAACAAAATCTTCAACAGCAGGCGTGAGAAGTCTTCTTTTGGATTGTTGTTCAGGGTTCCACAGCCTTCAGTTGCCCCCTAACATAGAGCCCAGGGGATCCTGAGCTGGAAACTACCTTTCTAAGAACTAGCCTTCATGGTGCCAGAAGCTGTCACATAGGTCTCCAAGGGAGGGTGCAACCAATAGTCCTACCCAGGTATGAGTCTATGAACCACAACACAGACCAGTATGGCATGAGAGCCCTAAGGGTGAAGTAGTGGCACACAAACCTTGGCAGCAACCACCAGCTCTCTGACTGGACTTCAGATCCACTCAACAAGAGGTAAGACATGCTTGGCACTGGAAACCTAGCCAACTACGCAGGGCCAGTGAAGTCAGGGATCTCTGGGGGGGAATTGAAAGCTACCACTTGACTGAGGCAACATGATCCTTAACTACATTCTGAACATTTGTCCTTAGACCTACAGATGAGAGTAGCCCTCATCACCACCAAGGAAAGGAAAGCTCTCTCTGCAACAGACAGAGACCGTCACAGAAAACCACAGCCAATCAAAATGCAGAGTTGTGGAGCCCAGTGCCATCAGCTACACCTACAAAGCAGCTCAAATACAGCTCAGGGGGTCATTGAGGAAGTGGGGGTAGGAAGAGCATAAGAGCCGGAGGGCTGGGGAACTTACTGTGAGATTGTAATGTCATAAGGAATACCCATAAAGTCTTACAAACATGACTGCATAAATAGGATCTGAACAAGAACAACAGATATGACAAGGAGTGGGGGTGAGGGGCAGCTGTGATAAACCCTACAGAAATGACATAGGCAACTACGGAATGCCCAGAGTGGGAGAAATGATTTTCCCCAGGGAAGAAAGCACCAACTGGTTATCTAACACCAAAATGGCCACCCCTAAAAACACACCCAGGCAGCATTATGCAGAATGAGCAGGTTATCGTTAGGAATGCATGTGTGTGTGGATATACATCTGTGCATGTAATAACAACTAATGAAGGAGAGAGGCCGTCAGTTTGAAAGAGAGCAGGGAAGGGGATGTGGGAGAGTTTGGAAGGAGGAAAGGGAAGTGGGAAAGGATGTAATTACAATCTCAAAAAAAAAAAATAAAAGGAAATTAAAAAACACCCTAACAGCAAATTTTCCTGAAAAAAAAAAAAGTATTCGTTGGGTGGACATAGTTTAGGAATTCCAAACTTTAATATTACTACATTGAATTTCCCCCAAAATTTAATTCGATAAGATGTGATTGCTGCTGAAATTGATTATTAACAATATTAATTCCACCAGCTCACTTTCGTATCCAAACGGTGAAGATCGATTTTCTAAGTATTTCCGTAATAAGAAAAAGTATCTTCAGAGCATCAACTAGAGGGGGAATATTTGTCTTGCCCTGATGATGGCCTTTCAGTTGACTCCGTCAGATCATTATGAGCACAACACAAGACAAGAAACACTGCCATATTGGTTTTCTTCATAATAAAATCTTGGCTTTTCTTCACCAAGTACTTGCTTCGATTGCTTCTTATATAGTTCTCATGTCTCTTATTTGTGACTGTGGCCAAAATGTGGTTTTTATTTTGGGGAGTAAAGTCCAATAGGATAGCTACCAAAGGTATTTGCTGAATCCATTAGCACCAAGCTTGGGGATATCTTATAAAAGGTTAGTGCTTTGAGGCAGCCAGAGATAATGCCAATAATAATGAATACTATCTGGGCCATTTAAAGACAAAATTAAGTGTAAATATCTAGCGAGAGGGTACGATATTCTTTAACTTAAGCTAAGATTTACTTATATTCTAAAATCCTTACACAAACCCAAAAGCCACTCACAACGAAACATAAAGAAATTTCAAAATCTGAGTAGCTCTCACAGCATAGTGGAAATATACCCAACTTCTTATTTGACCCAATCATCTTTACACTGTTGTTGAAATCAGACTACAAATATACATATTTCATAATTCTCTCTCTCTCTCTCTCTCTCTCTCTCTCTCTCTCTCTCTCTCTCTCTCTCTCCCCTCTCCCTCTCTCTCTCCCTTGCTCTCTCTCTGCCCATGTCAGGAGGTGGTGGTCATTGCTATTTCAGTGTGTAACTATCGTCACAGGAGTACTAGTGCCATCAATTAGATCTTGATTTTGTCATCTGTTTCTTTACTCTTTAGCCAGACACGCTTGCTAGTTGGAATAGAGTCCAGTTTCTAGCTTGGCTTCGGGAAGTCCCTGGAAGTGAATTCTTTGGGAACACAGGAATAAGCAGTAGACTGTGCCTACATGTTCCTGACATCTTTTAGAACTAGCCTGGAACGTTCCTGGTTCCAGACCCTCTGGAGGCACGCTGTCAAGATGAGTAGCATCCTCCTGGGAATAGCCACAAGAGTATGGTCTCCACTCTGGGGAATGCAACATCCCAGGGATGGTGACATCCACAGCACAGATAAAGGGACTTCACCCTTAACCTGACAATGACATAAAAACTGTTTTGGCGCAAATATATCATAACCATTGGCCATTCAGAACATAAGCAATAGAGGTCCATATTGGGAGATTCCTGTTATGATGGCCATTACCCAGATCTCTCCTGATTGGGTGAGGTTGTAGAGGCAACTGTAGGGTGGACCAGGAAATGATTTCCTCATTAGACAAGCAGCCATGCTATTTATCATAAAATACATTTCCTTTCATGGTCTTAAGAAGATCCATTGTCCTTCTAGACTGTAGGAATGTTGGATGTCAGCCCAGGGCCGGTTGTAAGCTTCTCCAAGCCAGTGATTCCTGTAGGTTCTCCAGATCCTTCTAGGACTTCATAATGCCCTTTAGATGAACCCGATTTTCTCCATATATGTAAGACAAAGTTGTGAGAGTAGAGTGGCAGGTTGCATCTTGAAGCGGGTTTCAATCTGGCCACCTTCCACTCAGCTAGACATTAACAAGGTTTGTGAAGGATAAAATTTACTAATGTTGTGCAGTTGGGAGCTGGGGATGATCTTGGAGGACTTGGGGGAGGTGAGAACATGATCGGAATATAATGCATGGAAAAACATTTAAATGGAAAATAAAATCAATCATAAAAATAAAGAACTCTTGAGTACTGGAGAGTCTCTGCCCCATGTCACTTAGCATTCTAGGCATCTCTTGCAAGATCAGATGATCACTTAAAATGTCCCCACCATGTGGTTTCCATTCATGTCAAGTCATAGCATGCATCTCCATTTGAAAATCTTGCTTATTCCTGTCTACTTCTGTGTGCAAAGTTCCCAGTCTTACAGCTTAATAAATACATGCATTTCACCAACGCATGCTAATTAACTATCAAAATGTTGCCCTAAAGAAAAAAGCTTTAAATAATGAAGTTTTAATTGGCCTATCAATTTCTGTGTTTAGCTTGACTCTAAAGTGCTTGCAATATGGAGCAGAAATTCTTTTCTCTTTATCAGTGTTTCTGAATTTTCAAGAGTGGGGCGGGGGCGGGGATGGGCATTTCCTTCTCTTTCTTCTTACCAGGCATGTAGGTTATTATCATCCCCTTAGTTTCCCCACATTTCAAAAGAATTTAGGGAACAGAAATCAGTACAGAAAAGTAAGCTCATTTTCAGGGTGTCCAAACCATGGCAGAATATATCTAATTTTCTCCTCACTATGTCATCTTCTTTAAAATTTATAGAAAACCATGACACAAAGACCAGAAGATATGTAGATTTAATTGTAAGTTTAAATGCTCTTTCCCTGTATTTTAACTCAACTGGGCACAGGTTATCTCCAGTTTCTTGTCTCTATTATAGATATTGGCTTTAAAGAGTGCGTTGTTATTTCTTTTTCCCAAATTCATTCCTTAGGAAGATGGGGTATGCATCCCACCTCCAAGTACACGCATTCGTGTGTGTGTGTGTGTGTGTGTGTGTGTGTGTGTGTGTGTGTGTGAATGCATGTATGTGATTTCATGTGTGTGGGTTTCTATGTGTGCATGTAGAGGCCAGAGGGGGACTTGAGGGTGAGTTCCTTGATTTCTCTCTTCTTTTTACTGAGGCAGAATCTCACACTTGATGTTTCCCCCATTCTGGTTAAATTACATCCCCCGTTCTCTCCCTCCTACTCCAGCTCTGTAGTTACAGGCAGCCACCACAGCCACTATGCCCAGTTTACAGGTGTGTGCTACCCGTCTGAACTGTGGTCCTGATGCTGACACATGGCAAGGATTTTATCCAATGAGCCATCTTTCTAGCCGTAGGCATTCCGTCTTAAGTAGTACCTTTTACCTTTTACTGGGTAGGGGTTTTCAAATAAGAAAGGTCGGGGAAAGAAGGCACAGGGAGAGCACACATGATGTACAGCATATATTTGCATGGAAATGTCTGTATGTAACACAGAAGTATGCACAACGAATACACATAATACAAGTTTTAAATCCACATTTATGAAAGAGAAAGGTGTCTAGGGGTTTGTGGGATGCTGGATTTAAGCTCTCGAGGACTCTGGGTCCAGAACAGTTTCCCCTATTCCTGCTAACCCCCACAGGTCTTCTCCCTCTTATGGATACAGAACAGGGGCCTTTGACTGCTGTCCTTGGGGTTCAAGCTTGGCCTCCTATGTTAATTTTTCAAATTCAAGGTGATGCAGTCTGACAGCCAGAGAGGAGGAACCTTTGGGATAGAACAGAGCTCTGACTCCTGTCTCCCCTTGGGATGCTCCCTCCCCTGCCAGGATACCAGCATGGGATCACAGTACAGACCCCCCTTCCCATGCTTTTGTTCATTCCTTAATCCCAGGGGATTTGGAGAATACCCTGGACTTGGTCTGAACACTGTGAAACTGTGTTTCCACCAGAATAAACTATAGATGAGTGGAAGCCAAAGTTAGGGGGCACCCAGTTCAGACCAGATAACCATGAGCAAGAATCCCTTCTCCATCTTCTCTTGCCTTCAGTCACTTCTGGAAGGGTGGCCTCAACTGACTACAGTGTTGCCAGATTTGAGGCAGGATGTAGTTCAAGTTCATGATTCTCCTCGTAAGCTTCTAAAGTCTTACAATTACAGGGTCCACCATTATGAAGCAACCCCATCTCAACAGTGACTGAAGGTGTATCATTGCTTTATAGACTGTGAAATATACATACATACATACATACATACATACATACATACATACACACAAACACACACACATACACACAAACACACAAATACAGATACACATACACACACAAACACACACACATACACATACACACATACACACACACATACACATACACACCCACACACACACACACACACACACACACACACACACACACACACACACACACACACACATACACACACACACACACACACACACACACACACACACACACACGATCCTCTTAAAAACCTGTGATCCCGCCTTAATGTAATGGTCAGTGGTCTAGAATCACCTGGGAGACCAACCTCTGGGTGTAACCATAGGGAGTGTCTGGATTGGTCTAGTTGAGGTGGGCAGACCTACTGTAAAAGTGAGCTGAGCACAGCATTCAGCTCTCATCTCTACCTCTAGACTGAAGACTGTGTGAGCAGCTTCCACATGCTCCTCCTGCTGTGCCTTCTCTGCTAGGATGGACTGTATTCTTGACATGTGACCAGACTCAACCCTTCCCCTCTTAAGTCACCTTTTCAAGCATCTGTGCCAGCTGAGAATGAACTGACACATCGTCCATCAGAAAAGGCTTTGAAGAGAGTTACATCTCTTAGTCCTGAGATTGAATAGAGGAAGAATATAGCCAAGTCTCAAAATAGAATTATAGAATAGTAGACTATTATTTTCATGTGCATGGTGTATGTGGTATGTCTGTGTTTTCTCATGTGGGGTGTGTGTGTGTGTGTGTGTGTGTATGTATGTATGTGTGTGTGTTTTCATGTGTATGGTTTCTATATGTGGTATGTGTGTGTTTTCTCATGTGTGTATGGTGTGCGTGTATCTGCATGTTTTTCATGTGTGTATGGTGTGTGTATCTGTGTGTTTTTATTTTCATGTGTGTGTGTGATGTGTGTATATGTGTATTTTTCATGAGGTGTATGTATGTGTGTGTGTATGTGTGTGTGTGTTTTCATGAGTGGGAGGTATATGTATGTGTGTTTTCTCATGTGCGTGTGGTGTATATATATGTGTGTGTTGTTTCGTGTGTGTGTGTGTGTGTGGTGTGTTTTTATTTTCATTGGTGTGTGGTGTGTGTATGTGTATTTTTCTATGAGTGTGTTGTGTACATACGTGTATTTGCACACTTGTACATCTATGCCACAAATACCCACATGAAGTTCTGAGACTGACATGGGAATCAACCCCAATTCTCTTCCACCATATCCCTTGGTCAGAAATGCTCAGAGCTCATGAGATGTCCAGTCGCCTTATCCAGTTTTTACATTCGTCCATTTAATTTCTGATGAACTAAAGTTTCCAGTGGTGGTTGTGGTGGTGGGGAGCCCACATTTGATTAGGAAGAGAATGAATGTGGCAGGCTAAAGGTCAGGATCTCTTGGGCTTTATTTATCCCTCACCTATAAGGTAAAGATTTTCTGAACTGTATAAACAGAGCCTCTAGATCACCCCCACCCCAATGCCGAGTCTAAGGTTGCCACCAGAGAGCATCTGGGACTCATAGCAAAGATTCTCTCTTCGCTGCCATTCACCTACCTTGTGTCCCAATAATGTATTTAAAAGTACCTTGATTTTGCCTTTGATTATTATGTTATTGAAGCCCTGTTGCTGTTGCATTGGGGCCATGGCATGTGAGGTGATCAGTATCTGTGTTCCCTGGCCACAGTCAATTATAGTTGGCTCCAAATTAACAATCTCTAGTTCCCTCTGTGGTGAGAGTTGGTTTTGTTTGGTTGTGTTTTGTGGTTTTTACACTGATACCAAAATTTGTGGTCAGCCTATAACTGCCTCTTCATGACCTGGGGAAAGTGTCACAGCTTCTTCCACAGGAGGCGAAATCTGTCATTAGAACCAAGTTTCCTCATGAACTCATAGAGCTGGGGGTTGTAGTATGTGCCGAAAAGATAACTGTAATTGACAAGCATTTTGCCTAATCAAATTTTAAGGTCAAATGAGTGTTTTTAGACTATGAATGCTTTGTATGGGACAAATGGGATGGTGCTGTGGCTATAAGACTCTCTCCCGATCATTGGACCCAATCCCCAACACGCAGGTCACTCCCACGCCCTCATTAAAACACAAGCAATCTCAGCTTACTTCCTGACAGGAATTATGAACACTCTTGCATTTTTCCATTGGCTTCTGATACTCAATGAATATTCTTGTTTTATTTTACGTACTTACTGTAATGATATACATTATACAGTGCTTGACTTGACTACAGCTATGCAATTCAAGAGGTGTTTGCAGACCCTTATAGAAACACTCAAACCAGCCTCAGAAAATAGAAAATGGCTAAAGTACTTTCTGAGAATCTCCCAGCTTCCTTTCTTTCTTAAAACAGCTCTCTTGATGCTCAGGGAAAATGATGACACGTAATTATGATGCCTCTCAAACAACAAATGGACAAAGCAGGTACTTGGAACAGAAATACTAAAACTCCTCTATCAAAATTATGGCTTTGGCACAAAATGTCATTTATTTAATCATTCAAATCATATTTCCTCAAAACACAAAACAAAACAAAAAACTACAAAAGTCTAGGTGCCTTTTCCTTGTTATTTTATAAAAATTAATAACCAAGAGGACTACTAATTCACAAGTCCCATAAGGCATAGAGCTACAGCTCACTGTCAGTTTGTATTATGAGGAGACATATACGGCTAGTGGAAATCACTTTTTTTTGGTCTTTTGTCCTTTTTATGAACAGCAGGATTTTGTACCAGCTTTTCCTCCTCCTTTCTGGCTAGTAGAAAAAAATATATTTTAAATTGGCATCTCTCTGTCTCTCTTAAATACCATAGCAACACACTCATGAACATGTGGGCATGGGCATAAATGTTCATGCATGTGTCTATGTACCACTATCATGGTTAGTGTTATTAACTTGACACAATCTACAATCACTTTAAAGACAGGGCCTGTGGGCCTGTTTGTGGGGATTACCTTGATTATATTAACTGAGGTGGACAGATCAGCCCACTGCAGTATCATTCCCTAGGCAGCAGACCCTGCACTGTTAAAAAAAAAAAAAGAAAAGAAAAGAAAAGAAAAAGAAAAAAGGAACTGAGCACTGGCGTGCATCTTCCGAACAGTGGATGCGACATCATGTGACCAGCTGGTTACCATGACTTCTCCACCATGATGGACTCTAAGCTGAATAAACTCTTTCTCCATTAAATTGCAAAGATTCTTATATATATATATATACACAGCAATAGGAAAAGAAACTAAGAGAATCACCATGAGAGGGCAAAACTAACCTAAATTCTTGCCCTTTTCAGAATACAAACACTGGATTCTCAAAATGCACTCCCCTGAAAGTGTTGCCTTAAATAATTGTACCTGCATGCCATAACCACTCTGTAATTACTGATCAATTATTTGTGGTAAGTGCTAGATCACAGGTCTCCTCTCTCCCGGGAACTAGACCACTTGTTCCCCCATCCTACTCCCTGTAGCTGACAAACCCTGCTGGGAAGGCACACAAATCACAGGGAAGAACAAGCTGACCTCCCCCACCCAACTCCCTGCAAACAAAAGAGAAGTTTATCCTCTTTCCTTAGTACCTTCCTCTGCCCCTCCTGGTCATGCAGGCTGAGGCACATTACATAACCTAGAAACCTAGAGGGGAACCAGCCACCAGCCTTGAGAATCTATCAAAGGCTTATACCCCCTTTGCTCCCTGATGGCTCTCTGACTCCTTCTGCTCCCTCCCTGTGCTCCAGACATGATGGGAATGAGGGTAAGCCCTCCTGATAAAATTTATCTTAAAGGAGAAATGCCAACCTGCCATTTGTCTCGTGATTATGGATTCCTTTCAGATTTCTGCAAAGACACTTGGAAGACTTATTTTTTTTATTTTTTTATTTTTTTGAGACTGGCTCCAACATCACCCAAACTAACAATGTACCCAAAGATGACCTTGAACATCTGATCCCCCTGCCTCCGACTTCTAATTAGTGGGGTTGTCACCATGCTAGGTCTTTGGTTTTGTGGTTTGTGCTGTGGTCTGCTAGGGATGAAAACCAAGTGTGGAGCACACAAGAGCAGTGCTCAACCACCGAGCTACGTCTCCAGCTCCCTTGATGCCGATTTTTCAAGCTCTTTGTTCTTCTCCATGGAATGCCATTCTCTTGTCTACACATGAAATCATTAAAGCCTGTTTGATTCTGGACATTTGGTTTCCTGTAAGATCTAAGTGTGTGTGTGTGTGTGTGTGTGTGTGTGTGTGTGTGTGTGTGTGTGTGTGTGTGTAGCAGTTGGAGATGAATCACCATCATGTATACCCATGTGTGTCCAGGGTTCTTTAAGTGTATTTGAGGCCATTAGATGTCCTGCGTTATCTTTCCATCTTATCCCTTGAGCAGGTTGTCAGCCATCTATTCCTATCTTGGAGAGATTATCCTGGAGCTGCCCCCAAACCCTGAATGTGGGAATTGCAGACTTCTATAGCTATGACCAGCATCTTATCTAAGTGCTGGAGATTCAAACTCAGGTCCCCACGCTGGCACAACAAGTACTCTTAGCCACTGAGCCATCTTCCTGACTGGGGACTTGGCTCCCAGTGTCTGCTTTGCCGCCTTCTCTGGGGAGGACTGCAGCCCAGTTCCTGAGCGGCTCTCAGGACTCACCTCTCCTTCTCTGGGCCATGGCCTCCCATTCTGGGTATGCTTGTTCTGACTCTGCCTCTTCTTCTGTCCTCCGTCAGCGAATTTGCACAGCAAAGGCTCACTGGGGGCTGGGAAGGTAAGAAAGTAAAGGCATATTAGCAAACGCCAGCGCAAACACTGAATTAGTTCAGGGCGGGTCTTGGTTAAGGAAGCATTCTCAGGTCTTCATTCTGGCCCACTCTCCTCCGAGCTTCACTGACCGGTGTTCTCACCATTGCTGGGCCTCAGGAAAGCAGGGGTGGACCCTGAGAGAGTGTAACATACACTCCTGGAAAACCGGTTGTAGTAGAATGTGCACTTGTTACCAAGGCAGTCTCCCGACGCAGGGAGAGATAGGTCTATCTTGCTGTGGTTATTTCTCTCTCAAGGCAGCTGTGCCTTTGCCATGCAAGCTACAGAAATTGACTTTGAAATTCTTTTAGAGATCGGAGCAGCAGGTTTGAGGAATGGAGCACAAAGTTACACCTCAGAAATTCGCTTTATTTGGAGAGAGGGCTTTGCAACCAGACCTTGGGATTTGAGCTTTTGCGGTGTGAGAACTCTCATTCTAGGGGCAGCAGACAGGAGCTTAAGAGCTGGAGAGAGAGAGAGCAGCCAGAGGACAGGAAAGGAAGGGATAGCCTTGAGAGAGAAACCCTCCTAAATGAAAAGGGTTAGTTCTGCTTTGGAAGGTTTCTGGGAACTGGTGGGATGTTTTATACCACTTGAGTTAACTTGGCATAGTCTATGTGCCTGGGAGCCAGGTACTGAGTAGGGTCATAAACTTCTTACACGTCTAGTATGAAGGGTTACAAGGCCACAGCATGGCATAGCCTCTTAACTCTCTGTCCCATTAGGGACAGCGTGTATACGGCTTGATTTCTCTAGCCCCCAGGTCTTGTTCTTGAGGGACCCGGCATCTCCAGGCAGTAAAAGAGAAGGAAGCAGCTGGGAGCTGCTTGCCAAAGAGGTGAGAATTTTACAAAATAGCACCCGAGTTAGCTCGTCTTCTCACTAATTCTCTGTAGCTGCCCAAAGCCTAGAAGTGGATCCTCCACCCAAGCTTCCCCTTCAGTTTCCCAGTAAAAGCCGGTGAGAAGCCAGGGAGACCAACTGTCAGGATAGCAAGGGAAAGAGTTGATAAACTATCGCTAAGCGTGTCAGAGCAGCTCCTGGGGAGGGGGGTGTGGGCTTTGTCTCTTCTCTCCTTCTACCGATAAACTGGTAAGGACTCATCCCCTAAAAGAGGCCTCCTCAGCTCGGAGAACTGATGTGGAGAAAAGACTGTGTTCGTCTGAAGTGAAAACACATAAGTGGCCCCCAGGAGCCCAAGAGTCAGGTCCAAATCCAATAAGAGGAGGAAGAGGAGAAGGAATAGGAGTAGGAAGGGGAAGAGGAGGAAGAAGAGGAGGAGGAGGAAGAAGAGGAGGAGGAAGAGGAGGAGGAGGAGGAAGTAACAGAGTTCCTAGTTTCCAGTAACAGAGGTTCTCTATGCCTTTGTCTGATAAATTACCACGCCCGTAGGGGTCTCGAACATCTTCAGCAAATACTTCTCCTTGAAGAATGTGGTCAAAATTAAAGTCTATTAGACTATCTCTCCCAACACTGCTGCTGCAAAGTATTGTGGGTAATTGGTGACTGTCTCCGTGCCCCTGTGTGTCTGAAGAGAAAGTCACATGGACTAGCAAATTTGAGGAACACATTAAGAAGTCTGAGAAGGTTAATTGGCATGTGTGTGTGTGTGTGTGTGTGTGTGTGTTGGAATAAACCAAATATTTTGTAAGCCCATAAGTTCATAATTAACCAAAATAAATCACTTCCTCCCCCTGCCATCCAAGAACATGAACTCAGCTAAATATTAATTGTATCCCTGGGCATTTTTCAAGTTTGAAGACAATTCTAATTGTCTCAAAAAATCAATAGTGGGGAAAGAGAACAAGCAAGGCAGTGTCTACAAATAAGCTGCCTATTTGAAAATGACTTGGCTGGATGGTGATGTCCTGACCGACCCCCCCAAGTGCACTCTCAGCTAGCTGCACATGTCTCTTTAACAGAACAGAAGGAAAAGAATGAGACACGGCTGACCACTGGTGAAGAGAAATGGAAAATAAGACAGGGCTTTTGTTCTACATAGAGCACACGACATCCTAGGGTCGTTTTGCTTCTTTCCAATGTCATGGTCCCCAGTTATATATTAGGGATCAGGTGTGGTTCAAGAGCATTGAATGTGTGGTGTAAGGATGCAGCTCAGCTGGCAGAATCCTTGTGTTGTACACACAAAGCCCTGAGTCCACTCTCTAGGGCTGCATGGCCCTGCCTGCTTGTAATCCCAGCACGTGCAGGTTGGAGGCAAGCAGATCAGGGCTTTAAGATCATTCTGGTGATATCATGAGTTCGAGTCCTGGCTGGCGTACATGAGGTCTTGTCTCTAATTAATTAGTTAATTATTAATTAATTAGACCTCAGAAGCAACCAACCCATGTTGTATATTGTGATGCTCTGGGAACCTGATGAAATCTCACAGCTACTCCTAGGACCCCAGTCGCCCTTAACCTGGTGTTACCCACTGCAGATGCTACTGGCCCAACAACTACGTAGCTCCTGCCATTGGTGCTGGACTTTCTGTGGGGTCTCTGTGCTGACATGCAACTAACCTGAATACCCCACGGAAGGTCTGGTGCCAATGGCAGGAGCTGGATAGCCGCCAGGCCAGTAGCATCTGCAGTGGGAAATGCTGGACAAACGGTAACGGTGGTTAAGATGTGCCAAAGAGAAGAGAGTGGTCTTCTTCTAGGTAAGGATCTAAGAGCTCTAGAATTCCAAAAGGAAGAAAATCCACACACCGAAGTCATGCTCTGCCCACTTCCTGTCCCCACATGAGTGCCGTACCTGCTGCCTGATGATTTGCTCCAAATTGAAAGATTTCACCCCCGCAAAGGAAGGGGGTTCAGCTCATATATCTGGGGGACAAGAGACACGGAGTGGAAGATTCTTGCCCTACCACAGAGGTCTAGAAAGAAATCATGGCTGAGCTGCTGGATAGCTATGCAGACAGCACACCTTAGGGCAGCAGCCTCCTGTGATCAGCTGGGCCTTTCCGTGATGCGGCTGCTTTTCACGTCTTTTTCATTTCATTTTATTTTTATTTATTTTTTCGTTTTTAGTCATTTGTGCTTCTGTGAGTAGCCCGCACTCACACTCCAGTTCATAATACCAACAAATATTCCTGCATTGCTCACCATGTCGGTACCACTGTTGCTTTGATCAGTCATGGGTCCCCTTTCAGGATAAATAAATGTGTGTGTGTGTGTGTGTGTGTGTGTGTGTGTGTGTGTGTGTGTGTGTGTGTGTGTGTGTGTGTGTGTGTGTGTGTGTGTGTGTGCGTGTGTGTGCGTGCTGCTGCTCCACAGAAGTATCCCACACAACAGGATCAGGTCACATCATACAAAGGTGACATGAAGGTGGGCATGGCATGGTTTTTTCAGTGCGAGGCAGAGGTCACACTCTCACCGATTTTATGACAGGATAACGTTACGGGCTTTTACATTTTCTTTGTTCTGCGGTTTGACTGAGAATGTCCCCCATAGGTTGGGACATTTGAACACTTGTTCAGCTGTTGGTGGTGCTGTTTGAGGATGGGACGAGGAGAGGAGGCCTTGTTGGAGGAAGCACATCATGGAGGTAGGCTTTGGGAATTCCCTCTCGGCCATGCTGACTACTTATTCCTCTAGAACCCTAAGTCATGGTGTTTTGCCAAAACCACAGAAAAGTGAACAACACACTATGGATAATGAAGATGTGTGAGACTCGTTATAAGGAGAAATTGCACATAAGCACTGGAGGTCTGAGGGCATCCTTGAGAAAAATAGGACCTTTAAGTACAGAGAGCACCCCACATTTAAACACGGAACCCAGCACTTTCTCACTGATCTATGGAGCACCTGGCTTAGCGACTTAGATGAAATTATAAGACTCCTGCAAAGGAAAGACTGAACAATACGATATCTGCTGACGCCTCTGCCTTTAATTATAACTGATGTCAATTCTCCCTCCGGAAGAGCAAGCTAGAAGCTAAACGCAATCACTGATACCAGTGCCTGATGAGTGACACTTCCTGTGAGATCTGCAAGCTGCGTACGCCACATAAAACCGTTCCTATCCAAACCACGCACCATGCCATCCTCTCCCCAGCAGAAGGACAAACTCCTCGCCGAGGTACAGAAATCTAGACGCAACGCACACTTCCTGCTCCAGGAACTGGCTGTGTTTTCCATGCTTAGAAGGGTCATCCTAGCCTGCCTGTTAGGCCAAAGGCTCCTGTGAAGTCTGCCTGTGTAAATCCAATATGCATAGACGTACTGCTAGGTTGCAGTTGTCTGTCTGGTTTTTGTTTGTTTGCTTTTATAGGATCTCCCGCTGTAGCCTAGGCTGGGCTAGAATTCGCTCTGTAGTCCAGGAGGGCTTCGAACCCATGGCAAACCTCTTGTCTGCTTTTCTCAGGTGCTGTGATTACAGGCAAGCGCCACCATCTCTGAATCATTTTGTAAATCATTGCAATTATTTACTCATTAATTTGTCTGTCTGTCTGTGTGCATGTGTGTGTGTGTCTGTCTGTGTGCATGTGTATGGGCAGACATATGGAAGTCAGAACATAGTTTGTAATGGTGGGCTCTCCCGTTCTACCACATGAGTTCTCCAGGCTTCAAGCTTTGCAGCAAACACCTTTACCCACTGCGCCAACTTGCTGGGCAACAGACTTTAAAAGACAAACAGACAAACACACAAACCCACCCCCCAAAACCCAAAAATAGCTTCTTCGACATACAGTAAACTGTACATGTTCAAGGCGTGCAGTTTCCAAGTTTGACACTTGTATGTGCCCATGTGACCTTCCCCATAGTCAAGCAAAACAACGGGTCCAGCACCCATGAGCTGCAGTAACTTCTTTCCGCTCGTACAGCTTCCTTTTTTAGCTCAGAGGGATTCCGTAAGGAAGGGACCGCCTTCTGGTTCTGAAAGCTAGAGTTCTTCATTTGTTTTGTCAACAACTGAGGTTCCTAAAGCCCGGCCCCTTTGCACAGGCTGGCACTGTGCTTACTGATGAGGGCAAGTCTCTTGGGTAACACAAATGTCCTTTATCTGACTCCTCACAAGAAGGAACTAGTAGTGGGTAAGTGCCTTGCCCCAGTCTGGAGACCTGACGTTCAAAGCTAGGTAACTGTTAAGGCATGAGGTCCAGGATACGGCAAGGTCAAAACTGCTTGCCACACTGCTGTGCACTGTGTCTACACCAGCTGGAGTTAATCCACACCCAGGGACTCCCGTGTTCAGATCTCTGTCTTCCATTTGCCGAAGTTTGTATCACAAGCAAATATCTAATCGTCCTCTTGATTATGTCATGCTTGCGGGAGAAATGGGCTGCCGCTGCCCTTCTGTCCTTGGTCCCCATCCTGTCTCCCTTGAATGCCACAAAGCTTTTGTTAATAACCCTCTCCTGAGGCAGACTGTGTTGCTACTGTGTGTGGACTTGTGGCGGTGGGCTGCACTGGGCTTCTCAGAAGCTGAACTTGCTTTTGTTACTCGCTGGTATTCATGACAACATTCTCTAGCTACCGGCTGGTAAGGGATCTATCAGAACTGCAGACCTGTCAAAGCCGCCTCTCCCTGCGAGCACGGTATCTCTAAGTAGGATATCTTACCTTTCAAATCTCAAGAGGTCACACTGAGAACTCACTGTGGTTTGGCTTTGTTTTATTTCTAGTCATTGTTGATATTATCACTGTTTGGTTGCAAGGGTTCCTACTACAAATGTGAAACTTTCAAAGATACAACTTTCTATTAGGTAGAGACTCTAACTGTTCACGTAGCGATGGGATGCCCTGGGGAACGCCTTCTCCAGGTCCCGCATTAAAACATTAAACAGTGATGATGCTACAGTCGTGTTCCAGGAAGTCTTTGCTCAAAGAAATAACTCCCGATTTTGTTTGTCCTCTTTAAGACAAGTATGTATGTATCCGTAATTACAAAATTAATTTCAATTTTAATATATATTACATATCTTTATATTAATTGTACATTTACTTATACAAGGGATTGGTAAAGAAATATGCACTAAAGGACCAGGGAGATAGTTTTAATCCTAGAACTGGAGAGATGAAGAAATGTAGATCCCTCGAGGTCACTAGCTGTCTGGCCTAGCCAAACCAGCTAGTTCCAGCCCAGTTAGAGATTCCATCGGAAACAAAATGGATGGTATGAGAAATAACATTCAGGGTTGACTTATAACCTCCACCCACATGTCCAAACACACGCACAATGCACACACAATATACACATAAAGCAAGTATGTGTGTGTGTGTGTATGTGTGCATGTGTGCAGATCTATGCCTGCATGCACATATATACATATCTAAGGAATTCCTAGAACATTGGAATGTTTAGAATTAGAATGTCATGCCCACAGTAAAAGAAGCAGACTCCAATGATTAATTAACCCTGGAATCTTTTATCCACTGGCAGTTAAAATAAAACAGAGAAGAATGGGGCTGGAGAGAAGGCTCAGTGATTAGAAGAACAGGCTGATCTTTCAGAGGACCTGGGTTCAATTCCCAGCCCCAGCATTCAGCTTGCAGCTCACAAAAGGTGGAACCTCCAGTTCTATATATCTAGTGCCCTCTTTGACCTCCACTAGCACTTCATACACATGATGCACAGACACACATGCAGGCAAAACACCAGCAAGGCAAAAATATATATAAGATAAAACAAATCTAAAAAAAATTTACAGAAGTGCCACCAAAGCAAATATCGGCAAATTCCCTATTTGTGCTAAATACATAGGGACCATAAGTTTCTGGTTTTTAAAACTCTTTTGAGGTCTTTGAGTATTTTTGTTCATTGAAAAAACAATTTTAGCACTGAGTGAAAATTAGAAGTCACGGGACAAAGCTCTTAATTTTCAATCGAAATGTCTTTGAATTTTAAAATTTCTTGCAGAGTGACGTTCTTGAAGGATTCTACTGCAAATCATTATAAGATATGAGGTTGAAGCCACTGAAAATGTTGATTAACGTTGTCAGGTTGAAATACAGGGTTTCCCCTATCAAGAGCCTTGGCCAAATATTTACTAAATAAATTTTAGAAACTATAACTCAAAATGAAAGTTGAAATATTTCATTTTATAAAGAAGGGGCTGGAGAAAGAGCTCAGTCGTTAAGACCGTTTCTCCCTCTTTATATAGATCACAGGTTCAGTTCCCAGCACCCCTGTAGGAAGGCTCACAACTGCCTGTAACTCCAGTTCCTGAGGATCTAATCCCTCTTCTGCCCTCTACAGGCACCTGCACACCTGTGGCTCACATGGAGACACAAACACACATGTATAAGTAAAAACAATAAAGAACATATTTTAATTTTTAGAAGATGGGTTTATATCCAGAATGTGACCCTTGAGTTCTAGCTATCCAGCGGAAACTACTCATTTTCTGGAGAGGAACAGTTCCATGGAGAGCACCAAGCCTTGCGTGGCTTTCTAACACTTGGGAGGCACACAACACACAGCTGCACGATACAACTCCTTGATTCGATCATGCAAAGAGATCGCCCGTGGTCTCCTCTTTACCCATAGCCTCTTGCCATGATTTACACAGTTAACCCTCTCCCCAAGCAATGTGTGCACAGAGTGAAATCAGATACTTGTTTGTTCTGACTGTCCACACGCAGGGGGAGGGGTAATGGCAATGAGCTCCTCTGGCTGAGCAGTGACTTCTGAAGCAGGGTAATGTCGTGTTGCCTTCAGTTTCCTTGTTGCAGGATTATGGTGCCAATTAATTTTGGTTAGTTGCCTTTAACCGTAGTTTAAATAGAGACTAAATGAAGAATGGGCCTTTGTGGGAGCCAGAGGCTCTTATAAAGCTCAGACTGTGAGGTGGGAGAAGGCATTACAGTCTCTCACCCAAATAGGGAGTACTCAAAATATAATTACATCAATGCACGGCAATAAAGTTTCTTGGTAATTATGGAGAAGTAATTACTCTTTGATTGCTTACTGGAGAATCGCTAGTCTTCTAACTTTATATTAAATATGATATATCAATCTATAATCAGATATGATGGGGTGATGGTTACATTATCTGCTGCTTCCAGTAAACTAAGTAAGAGGGATTCTGAAGACCCTTCCGCTTAACAAGGTTAAAGCAAACAATGTTACTTTTATTTTTGAAACTCAATAGCAATCTTCCATTTGGTAAGTCACTGGGGAGGGCCTCTAAGAGCCTACTTACAAGTAAACACAGGCGGACCTCCAATAAATAGTCCGCCTGTGCATTTTCAGACAACACTCATTTTATTATCTTTCTGCATTTTTCCTTTTCCTGAGGTACTTTCTTTTTGCAGATGCGTATGTATGCATATTTCTAGATGGGAAACTAGACAGCTCCTACTTTAAACCACAATTTTACATGAAAACAGAATAATGACATTTTAGAGTTAGAAAACCTTTCTAGAAGATTTGTTTTGTGTTAAACATATGTGGGAGGGGCAAGCATATGAGATCAGCTGTGGGTGGATGCCCAGGGGCCAGAAGAGGGGCATGAGGACATCTGGCAATGGAGGTGAACTTTGGACCACTTGGAGATGGACTCCAGCTGTGTGCTGCCCGACATGGGGGCTGGGAACCGAACTGCAGTTCTCTGGAAGAGCAAGAGGTGCTCTTACACAGTGAGCCCTCTCTCCTCTCCCTATCCTGAGCCATCGGTCCAGCGCTCTCTCCAAATACTCCCTTCTCTATTCTCCGTCATCGGAGGCAAAAGAAAATTCGCTTTTAGCAGTTCATATAGTGAATGTCATAATTTTGAGATGAGTCAGATAGGATTGAGTATTTATTAATATGACTGTGATTTTTCTGGCCACTGGATAAAATTAGAACTGAATGTCAAGCAACTATTGAGGTCTTGTCAAATGACATCCATTTAATGACAGTTTGTGTTGCCAGAATGGGCAAGTCCTCTGGGTTGTATTACACTTTTTTTTTCAGGCCAAAAATGGCAAAGAAATATAAACCAAGAAAGTGGAAATAAACCAAAAAAACTATAAGTTGTATGCATGTTCCTGATATGATTCATTAACAGACCATTGTATGTATTTAGTTTCATATGTATGTCTTTAATATGGGAAGCAGACTTCTAAGAAGTGTCTCACAGTAATGATACACACAAGCGTGTTTAGAAATGAGACAGAAATAATTTTTAAAAGACTTATTGGTATTTCTGTCTCTCTGTCTCTCTTCTGTCTCTCTCTCTGTCTCTCTCTCTCTCTCTCTGTCTCTCTCTCTCTCTCTCTCTCTCTCTCTCTCTCTCTCTCTCTCTCTCTCTCTCTATCTCTCTCTGTGTGTGTGTCTCTCTGTGTGTGGGTGGGTGTGTGTGTGTGTGTGTGCGCTTGAGGAGACCAGAGAGAAATCAGATTCCTGGAAGCTAGGTTGCAATGGTTGTTTGTTTAGCTGTGTGGGTGCTGGAACTCAGCTCTGGTCCTCTGGAAAAATAGTAAGCCCCCTTAACTGCTGAGTCATCTTTCTAGCCCCAGTTTACATTTTCCTGTCCTTCCCTGTCCTCTCATGTGCTAAGCAATGGCCTCACAGTCACCTCTGTCTTAAAAATGAAGCATCACCAGTGAGTTTTGCATTCGTTAAAAAGTCTCTGATAATTTTCTCCTATGATGAACTATGACGCTGAGAAGCAAAACCTTAACCCATAAGGGGGCATCGTAGTCAGGGTTACTATTGCTATGATGAAACGTACTGTGTCCAAAAGCCAAGATGGGGAGGAATCACATTCCATTTCTGAAGGAAGTCAGGACAGGAACTCAAGCAGGGCAGGAACCAGGAGGCAGGAGCTGAGGCAGAGACCATGGAAGAGTACTGCTCACTGGCTTACTTCCCCTGGCTTGTGCAACCTGTTTTCTTTTAGAACCCACTATCTCCAGCCCAGAGATGTCCCCACCTACAATGAGTTGGATCCTCTCCCATCAATCACCAACTAAGGAAATCTATTGCAGCAAGATTTTATGGAGGCCTTTTCTCAACTGAAGTTTCCTCCTTCCAGAGGCCCTGGCTCATGTCAATATGACATCACACTAACCCATGCAGTGTTACAGATTCAAGTGAAAGTTGATGATCCCAGGGAATCAATCAATCTCTCTCTCTCTCTCTCTCTCTCTCTCTCTCTCTCTCTCTCTCTCTGACACACACACACACACACACACATCTCTCTCTCTCTCACACACACACACTCACACACATCTCTCTCTCTCACACACACACACGCTCACACATCTCTCTCTCTCACACACACACACACTCACACACATCTCTCTCTCTCACACACACACACTCACACACATCTCTCTCTCTCACACACACACTCTCTCTCTCTCTCTCACTCTCACACACTCACACACCTCTCTCTCTCTCTCTCTCTCACACACACACACATCTCTCTCTCTCTCTCTCTCTCACACACACACACACACACACACACACACACACACACTTGCTGACAGTTCCTTTTAGATCATCAGACCATGATAATAGCAGAAGACAAGAACAGAAAGGACTTAAAGCCTCTGAGAAGCAGCAGCGGCTTTTGACCACACACCAGGAGCCCTCATGATTAGAAGGTGCATGGAAGATGAGGTCTCTCAGAGAAAGTCAAAAAGCCCAACAGCTTCTTACTTATTAGACACAGCTGGCCTCCTTCAGACCCCACCCTCATCTCTCCCTATAGCTTCGTCCCTAACCATGACACTTGCTTCTAGCAGCGTTCTTTATACTGTATTTCACACTTGGAAATTACCACATAGTACGATATGATGACATTTTTGTCAGGAAAAATCACAATGAAAAATATAGCTGCAAACTTACAGGTCATGTAGCTCTTGAACAATAAATTATAGAGTGATATTAATAGAAGAAAAGTTAATCAATCCCAACTGGCCAAAAAGTAGAAGACCTCTTTTTATTTCTCTATAATCCCTTCCATGAAAATACAACCACCTGTCTCATTTTTAATTCTAAATAACACGTTTTTCACCTAGCACGATGGTCCTGTTTGTTGGGCTAGCTTAGTTATATGTGGAGACTTTTTACATATTAAGCATACACAATCACGTTCAAATGTTGCTCTGCTGGGGAGAGGGATCGCTCTGCGAAGTGTTTGCTGTGTAAGCATGGAGATAGCTGAGCTTAGACTCCAGCACTGATGTGAAAGGCTCTCACTGTGCCAAATTCTGAGTCTTAGTGCTAGGGAGGCAGAAACATGGAAGACCCTGGAGCTCCCTGGTTGAGAAGCCCAGCCAAATCAGTGAGACCCAGGGTCACTAAAAGATTCCATCTCCTAAATTAGGTGGAAGGTACCACCCGAGTCTCCTCCTAGCTACAGCAAGCTGTTCCATAGCTGCTTAATAAACGTTGCTTGCTTGTCCTTAGCACAGAAGTGGCTAAGGACAGTGCCCAGCATTGATCTCTAGCCTTCCCCTGGGCACACATGCATGTGTCATACTGGTACGTGCACACACACACACACACACACACACACACACACAATGAAGTAAGCTGCAGCTCAGTGCTGGAGCGCAATTATAGCGAAGTGTAGTTAATAAACATTTACCAGTGGGGACTTAGTTTTATCTCACTCCATTTCCCGAATGGGGTTCTGCCTTCCTTTGGATCCCCATGAGGCTGTGTCTGTGATTCGACTGAGGCTGCCTGAGCTCCGCTCCCCACCAGTACCCAGTGTCCTCTGCAGTGTCTCACTGTGTTCTGCAACTCACGTTCTCTTCCTTTCAGTTTCACTCACGTTTTCAAAAGCAATGCAGTTGGATACAATAACCTCTTCAGATTAGTTTTAAAATGAAACTTAAAAACAGTGGAGACTGGGTATGTGGACTTTTTCTCCTTTAAAGGGGCACAGAATTCCAGGACTTCTACTTTAATTGTAACTAGACAGCCTTCTTCTTCCTTAAGATTTATTGGTATTATTTTAATTTTCAGTTATGATGAGAGTGTGCGTGTGTTTGTGTGTGTGCCTGTGTGTGCATATATGTGTGTGTGCCTATGTGTGTGTCTGTGTGTGAGTGTGTTTGTGTGTGTTTATATGTGCATGTGTGTGTGCGTGTGTGTATGTGTACATGTGTGTGTGCATGCATGTGTGTGTGTGTGTGTGTGTGTGTGGGTGTGGGTGTATGTGTGTGTGGGTGTGTGTGTGTGTGTGTGTGTGTGTGTGTGTGTGTGTGTGTGTGTATGTGTGTGTATGTGTGCATGTGTGTGTGCATGTGAGTGTGTGTGTATATGTGTGTGCACATGTGTGTATGTGTGCATGTGTGTGTGTGCGTGTGTGTGTGTGTGTGTGTGTGTGTGTGTGTGTGTGTGCAGGTGTCCATCGAGTCCAGAAAAATGTCTGTTCCTCTGGAGTTGGATTTACAGGCAGTTGTGAGCCTTTGAACCCTCTCTTTAGTTCGGTTAGCCTTACCAGAAAAAAAATGTAGAAGAATTCTTACCTTTCATCCCATGGGTAATTGGAATTTCATGTGGAACTCTTGTTTAAGGATTCTAGAAAAAGGGAATGTATTTGGGGAGACCAGGAAAGAACCTCAAGTGTAAAAGAGAATGTTACACAGCATCCACACATGGGCCTTCTTCGTGACTGAGGTAAACCTATGCGTCTCCACACTGAACTCCATCTCCCGCCAAGAAAGACTCGGTTCCCCTCCTTTTCCCTTGTCACGCAGCTTACACCTTCATACTGTGTGGTAACCACGGTGAGCAGAAATACAGCTCTCTTTTCAAAGCGCATCCTACATTGGTGGTATCTGTCTGTCGGAGAGCTAAGGAGCATCAGCTGAAGGGAGACCGTGTCCACCAGCAGATGAATGACTTAGAGCGGTAAGAACTCGGGGCGTGAACTTCTAACTCGAAAGTCGGTGTACTGAAATCTTGAGGGCTTCCAGAGTGGACTCCTGTAACCTAACTCACTTTGGTGATCAATAAACACACATTTAACCCTGGCCTTAGAAACTGAGTTTTTCAGATAAACGTCAAAAACCATCCACGCTTCAAGCATCTAAGGCATCCTAAAACAGTAAGTGGGCGGCAGAGATGGTTCGCAGTTAAGAGTGCCGAGGGTCCGGGTTCAGTTCCGAACCGAAATCGACTGCAGTCTCCACCATCTGTAATGTCTTCCAAAGGATCTGGCGCCCTCTTCTGGCATCTCTAGGCACTGCACACACATTCACTCAGGCAAACGCTCATACACACAAAACAAGAAACCTGCAATTTTACATAGGCTAATATAAAACTTGGTGTATAAGATTTTAATGCAAAAAAATAACTGGACATGAGTGAGTTAAAGGACAATGGTGGTTGTTGTCACAGTAATGGAAGGACAAAATGGTTCGGGGCTAGGCTAACCTAAGGGAGTGTCAAATGAGTGTCCAGGAATCCACTTTCCATGCACGCACAGGTATTGCCTCCTCTGTTGGGAGCAAGCCCTAAAGGATCTCATAGGGGTTGGAATCATGCACAGCAGTTGATACAATGAAGGTTTTAGTTTTCTTTCTTACAAGTTTAAAACCCAAACTACCCAACACAAAGGTCACCCAACACCGTGAGCTAACCATGTGTGTCTTCATCTTCACTTATAAAATCATCCAGAAAAAGTGGGGACCTGTCACAGCAGTCCTCAGTCACACGCACAGCCCCTTCTGCTTAGAGCAGTGCACGCACGTCTCTGTTCTCCTGTCTACAGTACGACTCTGTCTCTCCTCCCCAAAACGTTAAGTTATTGTTCTTTTAAAGTTGGTCTTTTTGAACACGTGGCCGCCGAGAATCTAACCCAGGTCCTCTGTAAAGGCAGCCAGTGCTCTCAAACACCGAGCCACCCCTCAAGCCCCACCCTTAACTAGTTTTAATGCATGCATTTAATTTGCTCTTTCTCTCGTGCCTGAAATTGATTCAAAGTTGATATAGATGTGGCTGCTACATGTAGTACTGTGTTATTTACAGAATCCTGAGCAGTAAGAAAAATATTACCCAGCCCAGGTGCTCAGAGGACGTTCTTTATGGTCAGATAATAATAAGACAGAGCCCACGAGTCCTTTCCAGTTTCTCCCTCTATTTACCCACTGTGTATACTGCTCATATGACATCATCTGCCGGGCACCTCCCACGTCTGCATATCATTTTAATTTAAAAAATCTCTTAAAGGTCGAATTTCTGGGTTAATCAGTTTTTACATGAGGGAGAAGGGGTAGGTAGGAAGAGAGGAGGGGAGAGGGAGATGGGGAGGGACAGGAAGAACTCTAGCAAGCTCACATACCTAGCCTACTCAGGGCAGGCAATGCCCAGAGAGCTTCTCTCTGACTCGAGGCCAGCAGACTGCTCTCAGCTAAACAGGTCAACACCGCACTTTAGTCCATTGTCAACCAGACATATGTGTCAGGTTTTAAAATACCTCTACGTAAGGAGTCTCACAATTCTTAGCAGCACATTTCACACCTAGTATGTGGCCAGGAAGGCTTTCAGATGCCTGCTTCCCACTGGAAGTCTCTTGCATGTTCTCTGAGGTGACAGCAAGTTTCATTGTTTTCCTGTTGGCCGATGTCTTTGCCACTGCAGCCGGAAAACGAGTTGATTTTTGCATAATCGCTGAGGTGGTTGTTCCCACTGAATGCAACCTGTCTTTCACAGGCACCCGATGGTGATGGCGAGATACAAAGAGACACAGGCATGTGCACTCCGATGACGCCCTCCTCAAAGGGAGGCATCTCGCATAATCGGTCATTCTCACAAACCAATGAAAGCTGAGGTGTGAGGCATGAATATAATCCAGTGGGTAATAATATATTCTTTCAAATCTCCAGTTTTGTATTAAATTAATGTCAGCCACAGAATACTTTGGAGACCTGCTTATATAACTTGGATCACAAGAGTTTACTTTGGAGCATTTCACACCAAAGCTCAAGATAGCATGTATGTATGTGTGTAGTTGCATATAGGCCTGAGGTTTTGGGAATCCCCACCCTGGTCATTCCTGTATTCCTGAGACAGGGTCTCTCAATCAAACCCAGATCTCATTGATAAGGCTAGACCAAATCGGTTTGCTCTGGGGATCAGCAGTCTCCACCTTTCAGGGCTGGACTCACAGACAGTCTGCCATAACTACCCTGAACTTAGTGGGTTTCTAGGAATCCAAACTCCAATCCCTTCATTTGCTTGGAAAAAGCATCAGCCACTAAAGCTGCCCACCAAGCTGGTCCTAAGCCCTCCCTGTTTCACCATTCACTCTAAACCGTCCTCTGACTCCCTCCACAACCTCCCTGAGTTTTCTTAGCATCATTCATTCAGAGGATATTTACAGAGCATTTGCTGTATGCCAGACATTCTAGATTCTGCAGAACTAGACTCAGGACCACAGTTGTCATGGAGATCAGAGTGCACAGAGACAGCCAACAGACAGTTAAATATATGCACAAATATGGTAGTGAGACACATCGGAAGACACAACGTCCAAGTTACACAAGATCCAGGGGGTGACCAGGGAAGAGACACTGTTTTTAGACCCAGCTCTGTGTAGCTGTCTGAGCAAAGATCTCAGAGAAAGAACAGAGCAGTTTTGGTGATAGGATAAAGCAAAAGTAGGTGTGTGTGTGTGTGTGTGTGTGTGTGTGTGAATGTGTATGTCTGTGTGTGAGAGTGTTTGTGTCTGTCTGTGTGTGTGTGTGTGTGTGTGTGTGTGACTGTGTCTGTGTGTGGATGTGTGTGGTGTGTGTGTATGTGTGTGAGTATGTATGTGTGTGTATGTATGTGTATGTGTGTGTGAATATGTGTGTGAATGTGTATATATGTGTGTGTGTATGGGTGTATGTGTGTGTATATGTGTATATGTGTGTATGTGTGTGTATATATGTGTATGTATATGCATGTGTGTGTGAGTGTGTGTGAGTGTGTATGTGTCTGTGTCTGTGTGTATGTGTGTGTGTGTGTGTGATGTATGCAGTGCCCTCAGAGGTCAGAAAAGGGCACTGAGTCCTTGAGACTACAAGAAAGTTTCAATGCCTCAGGACCTTGCTGCTTAGGTCTCGGAAGAACAAGATATGCTCCTGACCTCCAAGCCGTCTCTCCAGCTCTTAATTGATCTACATTTAAGCATGTCATGTTGTGCACTAATTTCTTTGGAGAAGGGAAGAGATGAATTTTAAGAGCTGTGTATCTCCCCATAAGCATGTATGAAAGAAAATATCAATAAAAGAATGTATTTGGGACTTATAGTCCATATCCATATGAGCTCAAGGGGAGCAAAGAATAAGAGGGTGTATAAATAGATACTTTTCATGATCCTTTGCTCAGACAAAAAAATTATTTCACTTTTACCTGAACAGCCCATCTTAGTACTCAAGATGTAAACAGAAAAAGTCAAGATTTATAGTCCCTGCCCCTGTATTTCTTTGCTTGTGTCTCATATATGTTTAAGTTTGATTTATAAATGACAAAACAACAACAACAACAACAAAAAACAAAAACAATAAAAACCAATAGATCAGGTTTCGATGCTACAATAAAGTTTCTTATGGCTGTCATTTTGTAGACTCATGGGACCAAGTATTTACAGCATTTGTATAAACTGTGGTAACCATTAACTCTTATTGAGGAATTGCCATGTGTCATACTATGTGCTCTATCTAGTTCTCTTATTATTTGGTTGGTTCCTTAGTAGAAGGCAACGGAGATGGTTAGAGTCAAGAAAGTAGCAAACAGAAACTGGTTAAAACTGCTGAAATAAAAACGATACATTAACAAAAGGGTAACTTGAGTAATGGCAGAAAGCCCTGGGAGCCTCTGAGGTCTGTAGCTAAGTCTCTGTAACATGGAATGCTGGTGTGGTGTGCCTGCTCAGGAGGAGTCTGCAGGTGACCTGTAGAATGTCCTCTAGTAGTCAACAGACGACCAGATCTAACCCAGAGAACTTGCTCTTGGCCATACCTCCTAGCGGGGATGAATGGCGAGTTACCAATGGAGAGGCACGCTGTAATTAAATGACAGTTCCTGCTCTGGGTTCTTTAATATAAATTCTTACTTTAATTGCCTGATAAAAAAAAACTGTACTTAACTCAGAATAAAAAGTATTTAAAAAAATAACCCAACACCATTATTACAGTCTGCGTGTTTTCAAATATGTGTTAGCTTGCTTTGACCCTATGAGCACTGTCATTTATCAGTAAATTTAGCTAATTGTCATAGTTTTGGTTTTTTTAATGTTAATGATGTTATGGCACTGTTAGGAGAGGACCAACCAGAAGTAAATTAACACCAGGAGCCCAAGGTCTTCAGCAGAATGAGTCAGGCCATAGGCCAGAGGGACAGCAATGTCCAAGTGCCTCAGGCTAGTTCTGTCCTTAAATTCACAGCCTCTGTCCCGAGCCCAGCTCTGCTCCCAGATGTGAAAGAACACCAGTTGGCCCAAGAAGAATCCCGTTTTTATTTTTTCATGTTTGTCAGTTTTAAAATCATATTCTTAGGATAATTTTAAGGGGCTCATAGATGTAGGGCCAGTGGTAGAAAAGAAGTCCCCAGGTTACCCTCACCCACTTTCACTAATCGTTCCCAGTGGGCGGCACTGTCTGGCAGGGTTGCTTTGCCTGTTCCTGTGGCAAAATAGACCACAAAGGGCAACAGAAGGGAAGAGCAAAGGCAGAAAGAAGGGAGGAAGGGAAGGAGGACGTTGGTTAGTGCTGGGTTATTTCAGCTCATGGTTCTGCATTCCAGTCCATCCGTCATGTCAGGGAAGGCAGGGCTGCAGAGCTGGAAGGAGCCGGACAAATGGCTTCTGCAGCCAAGAAGCAGAGAGGCCGGTGAAATGGCACAGTGGGTCACAGCACCTCAGCCAAGCATAAGCCTGAGTTTTATTCCCAAAGACACACATGAGAGGTATAGAGTTCTAACCCCTGCATGATTTACTCTGACCTCAACACAAGAACCAGGCTACACACATTCATGTACACAGGAACACACACATTTGAGTGCACACACATGTACATGCATGTATGCACACATGCAAGCGCAATTACAAAGGCACTGGCACACACAGGCATATACACATGCACATATGCATGTACGATTACCAAACAGAGACAGAGAGGGAACTCTAGTGAACACCAGTGCTTGCCTCCTTTTTCATACAATCCAGAACCCCCAACCAAGCAATGGCCCTACTCAAAATTAAGACTGGTCTTCCTACTTCAGTTCATCTTTTAGCATGATCAAAATAATCCCCAGAGGCATGCCAGAGGCCCATCTCCCTCAGATGATTCTAGATTCTGTCAAGCTGACAATTAATACGGACTACCATGTAGACTCAATGGCTCTCACCTCTGGCTGTAATATTTTGAAGCAGCAGTCAGGGCACATAAAGATGTTAAGACAAAAACCCTAGGTTATCATTTACCCTCACACTTCCTGGTTGAGGCTTTGCAAGTTCATCAGTTGCTGAGAGATTATAATTATTTCTGAGAACATTCAAGGGAGTCTTAGAATCATATTCATAAACTCCAAGAGGAAGGAAAAGGGGAAACTTGCATTGCTGGGTTTGATGTTAGTTTTCTCAGTGCTGGGGATTGAGGAGCCAGGAGGATGCTGGGTAAGCGCTTTGCTGCCAAGCGACAGCCCCAAGCCTAGGTCCCGGTTAATTATGATTTACAGGAGGAAACAGAACCAGCATAGCATGCTAGATGGCTTAGAACACGGAGTGAAGAAGAAAGACAGGATGGATGACATACGTCTCTGAAGGAGTGGGCGTGTGCAGCACCAGCTACTGCATAAACTTCACACACTGCCTCAGAGAGAGACTCCCTGGCTGTCCTTTCTCTCCATCAGTGGCCATCTGCATCTAAAAGCAACCCAGTGACAGGTTCCTACATTCAAGCCCTAGGGTGGCACCCAGAACACAGGTGACCAGATTTTCCAGACCGGGTGCCTGGTACTCCTCAGAAACAAAGGCCACACACAGACACACAGACATACATAACAGACACATGCACACTGACACACACACACATACACACACACACACAGACAGACACACACAGACATACACATATGCATATACACACAGACACACAGACATACATATATACATAGACACACAGACACATGGACACACACACATAAACACGGACACACACATACAGAGACACACACACTCACACAGGCATAGTACATACACAGACACACACAGAGACGTACTCACACAGACACACACATACAGAGAAGGGTGGGGGATCATATCCCATTGTGTGGATACGGAAACTTTAATGGCAAACATTCTTTGCTTGGGAGGCCACTGTGCATTTGTTCCCCCAAGCACTTTTTGAGAAAAAAAAGTTTAGATGAGTTATAGATGCCTCATTTATTAGCAAGATGGCACTGACCCAAGACTTAATATAGAAAATTATAGATCCCGGTTCAGGGTAATTTTAATCTTTGCCTGTAATAACGGGCCTTTAGCTGCCAAAGGCATTGGCACTGCGTGCTGGGCTTGGAGCTCTGACCCCGACTTACAACATTGTAACTTCTAAGCACAAAGAAAGTTTCCAGGATGGGGGAGTTAAAACCTTGCAGAAGCTACTTCTTAAACAAAGCGAGAATTTGACTATTTAGTTACACCAAGTCTTGTCTAACATGGGAGCTTAGGCCAGAGAAGGCAGAACTTCCTGCTAACATAAACGCATTCACTGCAGGAGACTGACGATATGAGACGCAGGCTGCACTCATCGTTTTAAGAGTTTATCTACTTATGTTCCAGAACTGGCGTTTTCAAAGCTGCGTTTTGCCCCAGCTTCCTTGAATAGGCAAATTTATTTAATCTGCTACCTTGTTATCATCTGCTTCATACTATACCATCTCTTGAATCAACTAGGCAATCAACTCAAAAATCTAATCTAATCTAATATTAGATCTCATTAGTATAAGATATGTATAAAGCACATGTCTCATTTTACGTAGGTGTCCCCGTGAAGTGTCCACAGCAGCTGTTAGAGGGCGTTGGATCCTCTAGAGCTGAATTGACAAATGGTTCTGAATGCTGGGCTCTGAACTTGAGTCCCCTTCAAGAGCAGAGAGGCCTCCTAACCTCAGAGTCCTCTCTCCAGCCCCAACTTCACAACATTTTATAAGCCAAGGAAGCTAGCCAAGCACATCATTAGTAAAATCTACTCTTATTTCTCGAAACACAGGTTTGTTTTGGCTTTGCATGAATCTTCAATTTAAGAAAAAAAATCTGTTTTCAGCTCCCACGTAAAATTTATTTGCTTTGCATTTATCAGCCCATCTTTGTAAATTTTATCTGAGGTTCTGTTACAGGACATTTATGAGCTTCTAAACTAAATTACAATTTTCTCACTGCAGCGCACCTAAGCGAAATGGCATTTATCTGCCTCACTGTCTGCTGTAAGAGCAAACAGACACTGAAACAGGCATGAGCCCAGCTGTCTTCACAGAAAAGTTTGAGGTCAGTCTGATCTCAGAAACAAAACAAAAGCTAAAGGATTAAAAAGTTACTTGCACACTCCCTTTTAAAGACTTGCAACAGTTTCGCCAAACAGGGAAGGGAAGCAGAATCAAATATGTCTCTTACACTGCAGACACAGAGAGGAAGCCTGCTTGTTACCATCAGCAGTGCCTCATGCTCAGTCTCGTCTATCTAGTTCTGAGTTAGGTAAGGTCACTCTTCCTTCACCGCCTTGGAACTTGGAACTGCCCCAGTCAGGAAGGCCTTCATGACCTTCCTCCCTTCATGACCACGCAGATAAAGGGCTGCTTTGCAGACAGAGCATTCCCAAACAAGCAAATTTCTCAGCCAGTCTGATGATCTGAATGAGAATGGCCCCGTAAGATCATAAATTTGGATGCTTAGTCACCAGGGAGTGGGACTGTTTGAGAAGGATCCGGAGGTGTGGCCTTGTTGGATGAAGTGTGTCACTAGGGGTGAGTGTTGAGGTGTCTGTCTGTCTGTCTGTCTGTATCATTCTGTCTCTGTGTATCTCATTCTGTCTCTGTCTCCTTGTGTCCATTTCTCCCTCTCCCTCTCCCTCTCCCTCTCCCTCCCTCCCTCTCTCCCCCCCTTCTCTCTCTGCCTAAAGATCAGGATGTAGCTCCTAGCTACAGTTCTAGCACCACATTCACTACCTCAATGGTAATGGATTAAGCTTCAAGATTGAGCAAGAAACTAATTAAAGGCTTCCTTTTATAAGAGTTGCCTTGGTCATGGTATCTCTTCATAATAATAAACAGTGACTAAGACACAGCCTTTTCTTAGTTTCCTATCCTTATAGGAATTATTATGATCTGCATAATACTTCATAATATCTTTGTCTCTTCTCGACTCTCTCCTGCCCCAGAGTTCACATTCCAGGAGAGCAAATGGTTTGTTATTTTGTCTGTTGTCATTTCCTGGCCTCCAGAGGTAGACTCTTAACATAGATTTCTGAATGAATGATTTACAGTTAAGCATATCAGTTACAAATGAACACATCAATATGAAATGAATTACTATGCATATGAGTCAAGTAGTTTCACCACTACGCCATTACAGATATTGGCATTTGATTGGTTTCCACTAACTGATACACAAAGTGGATAGGATGTCTCAGGACAGAAAAGCCGGCTCTTTACAGAGGCTCACACATGACGCATACCCCTTGATCCCAACCAATCATCAGCATGTGATGCGGTGAGACCAAGGTTCAGGGGATTTTTAAGATTTTCCCAAAGTCACAATGCCAGCAAAAGCTTCTCTTTTTATACATATGTGAGCTACGTGTTCACATGCCTGTGTGCCTGTGTAATCCCATATGTACATGCACGTGTGTTTGCAGGTGGAAGCCTGAAAGTGATGTCTAGACTCCATAGTATTCAAGAAGTAGGGTATCTCAAAGAATTCAGAGCCTGCCAGTATGACTAATCTGGCTAATCCCATTTTCCTATCAAGCACCGAGATTACAAGTAGGTTGCCATGCCTTCCTGGTACTTACAAGGATTCTGGGTATTGAGCTCTAGGTCTCAAGCTTGAACAGCAAGCAGGTGGTTTAATCATGCAGCCATTTAGACAACTGTAATGGTCTCTCAACTGTAAACCCATGCTGCTTACAAAACCATAGTGCGGCCACAAGCTGGCAGTTACCGGGCTAGCCTGACCATGGGCCAGGTGTCTTGCTAGCATCTTAAACATTTGAGAAAGGCCCCCATCTTTCCTTTCTTCCCAGTTCCTTCCATATTTTCCTGGCCTAGGAACTCACACAAGTGACAGATGCCTCTCACTGCTACCCGTTCGTCCGGCTGTCATCCCCTGAAGTTGACATGGTCTACAGGCATGTATACAGCTCTGAGTGAACATGTAGAACACAGCCTTGACATTCGAATGCTTCTGTGCAGTGGGAGGTCCTGACAAACGACTTTCTAAGATACTCAGGGAATAAGAAAGCATACATCACAGATGAGGACCTATGGATTTGCACAGCACATATACCCTACTCAGACCAGTGCACACGCTGTAATTTGTTTAATTCCCAAAATAATTCAACGTGACATGTTTTACTGATTATGAAAATGTGTGTGAGCGACTGAATAGCTTGGTTAAATTTGTGAATGAATGGAAATACTGGACCGTCCACTGACAACTATACTTAGACCCTTTGTTAAGACTCATTTCTTAGGGGTAGAATACTTTTAAATTATTCGGTCATGACATTAATCATGTTACTTTAAGTTGAATGATTTCCTAGAACTCACTCGGACTTGAAGGAAATTCTTATTCTCATGCCACAAAACAACTAAATCACAGGGCTTGACGCAGCGTTGCCTGACCCCGTTCCCTCCAAACCTGAAATACACAATTCTAATAACTAATTCCAAGACTCTCAGCGACTCACCCAGCCATAACTGCCTTATAATTTGCAATTGTGCCCTCACTCTTTACTTTATCAGAAAATATGGATTTTGTAGCCTCTCCTGGGGACCAATTATTTGCACCCCTCAATGTCAAGATGCTTCTTGGCACATTTCTGTAAAAGGGGTTATTTTACAATTGAAACACTGCTTGTGGAACCACAGACTCCGTCCCACATCTACCTGCGTGGTTCCTTAGACAGGCGACACATTACAGACAATCAAAGCTGTAATCTAACATATTAACACGAGAAGGCGGAACCCAGAACAGTGTGGTTCACAGCTTTCCTGACTCCAGTGTATTTCACAATTTACACACGTACTTTCTGTGAGCCCGATGAGTGCAAGCAGCTTCTTATGTTTGCTCCTTTATAATCGGAGATGTAAAGAAATGAATGATAGCACCTATAATGCCTTTTCCATTCATAGAATAAAACTCTTACACCATGGCTTTGTTGAGCTTGTGTGTGTGTGTGTGTGTGTGTGTGTGTGTGTGTGTATCTGTGTCTGTGTGTGTCTGTGTGTGTGTGTATCTGTGTCTGTGTGTGTGTGTATCTGTGTCTGTGTGTGTCTGTGTGTGTCTGTGTGTGTGTGTGTGTGTGTCTGTGTGTGTGAGTGTGTGTGAGTGTGTGTGTCTGTGTGTGTCTGTGTGTGTCTGTCTGTGTGTCTGTGTGTGTGTCTATAATGAGATTTTGGTTGCAGATTGTAAACTATGAAATATCCTTCTTTGACTGAATTAAAAACTTAATGCACCTTAGATCGATCGATCTATCTATCTATCTATCTATCTATCTATCTATCTATCTATCTATCGGTATTATTCCATTGTTTACTGTTTCCAGGTTACAGACATAAAAGTCAGTGGAGCCCTGTGTTGCTTCTCCCCAAGGCCCATTCTAAATCATCATTGTCTTCCATGAAGAGGGTGAGGTCTAACTGAAGAACCATGTTCAAGGACAATCTCTTCTGAAGAGGAAGACAGCATACTTCCACTTGAATGGAGCTAAGCACGAGTGACTAAGGCCGGGAAATGTCACGATACACTAGTCTACCAACCCTGGAACCCAAGATGTCATAGTGAAGGAGCTGAACCTCTTTGAGGTGTCAGCCATTACTATGGTCTGGAGTTGGTTCTGGTTGTATCACTGGTTGTGTAAATAAAGGGGATTAATAGTGTTTTATTCGCTTCTCATTGTTGTTGGGACAGATTCTCACTGACCCAATGGCTTACAGAGAAATGTTTCCAGGACTGTGGTTCTGGAGAGTTCTAAAGCTTCTATGAGCAGGAGTGGACTGTGCTCATGCTGGTAGCCTTGAGACCGGCCCTCTCACCCTCTAATGTCTGTCAGCATTCCTAGGCTGCTGCTCCTTCTCTTCGCTCCAACCTCCTCATCTACCCCATCCTCTCCTCATGACCAACCCTGGTCTTTCCCATCTATGCAGACACCCGTGGTTACGGTGGGCAAAAGACCACACACTCCCTACCCCACACAGGGCTTCTCCAAAGTGAAATGGGGCAGAAGGACATTGGAGTTGTTAGCCGGGTTCAATAGCTTATGGCTGTGGCTCCAGAACTCGGGAAGTAGAGGTAAGAGAATCAGAAGATTTGGTTAAATAGGACCATATCTCAAGAGACTCCCCTAGTCCTTTCTGCACACACGTAATGAGACTTGGACCACGAACAAGTTAATGGCAACAACAAGACAGTGTCAGGAAACAGTAGCTGCAAAATAATGAGCTGGCAGAGGTCTTAACTGAGGAACAGTCTTTCCCTGTGGGGCGGGGTAGGGGGAGTGCAAAATGCAGTAAAGTGCCTGTGGGAAGGGAAAGGGGGCAGAGGATCCGAGCACGGCCTTTGCCGGGAGAGTTGGTACTCCGTGAGGATGGCTGCGTGGTTAGCAATTCTTGGCGAAGCAAGTGTTTGGATGAAGGAGATGAGGAACCACAGAGGAACATTAGACAGAGTGCTTGCTCAGTGTTTTCTTCTCCTCAGTGAGAAAACGGAGACGCTTAGGGAAGTAGGGCAAATTTCACCTCAGGCCAATTTCAAGAGTGTTTACAATTTTGCAAGTCATCTGTTTTGATAGATTTGACCGATTATAGAAATGATTGTTTTCTGATGAGCTTTTAAAAATGTACACAGTGCTCCAAATGGAGTTCCGTATGGGAAGGTGCTATTTGGGAATTTCTAGTAAACAGAGACTCAGGGCAGGATCGTGACTGGGATTCCTTCATTAGGCAAAGATCTGCTGAGCCCCTGGATCATGCCAAATTAAACACTGTACATGGTAGATGCATGCTACAAATGCGTGTCTGAATTAGCTTTACATAGAAGCACACACATGTGCATGCAAACTCACACATGTAAGAAGAGAAAACGCAGAATCTATGGGGTTAAAAAAAGCCTCTGTATGGTTTTAAAAGTATAGTGAGTATATATTTGTATATAACTGGTAATATATAACTGGTATATATTGACTATGTACTGGTATATACTGGTAAGTAACTGGTATAACGCCACAGACACAATTACTACAGGAAAATTATACTGTCATGCAAAACTTCGAGATAGATGTGTAGAGATGGCCCTGCAATATTAACACTTTAAAAAAACGCTGTTTAACATTTTATTTTGTGCTTAGGATTTATATATAAAACCACAATCTGGGGAATTCTTAAATTTTTGTGATGAATAATTGTTTCATGTTTGCGATGTAGAATGGTCAAAGAGGAAAGTGTGACTCTGGGGCGAAGATATTCTTCCAGTGTGTCTCTTCTGGGCATTTTCTATTGTAGTTGAATTATTCATGGAATAAAATGAGTTCAGTCTGATCACAGTTTCGCTTACATTTAATAAGCGCTTTCAAGGCCATTCCAATTACACATTTAAAGCAAAGATTTATTTTACTTTTATTCTATGTGTCTGCATGGGTGGCCGTGAGTAGGTGCGTGCTGGGATGTTGACTGGACACCACAGAGTTCATGAGATCGCCTTCTAGGTTGTTATGTCCAACAGGAACATCCTAAGGGTGGAGAGAGACAGCTCCACAGTTAAGAGCGCCTGCTGCTCTTGCAGGGCTGGGTTCAGTCCCTAGCAAGGCTCACAACCCCCTGTAACTTCAGCTCCAGGGGATCGGACAGCCTCTTTTAGCCTCCAAGGGCAGCCATACTCACAAGCATGCACTGGCCTCCACATGATTCAAGAGTGAAAATAAATCCTAAATAAATTCTTGTCATAAGAAATAGAAACTTGACATTAAGATCGCACTTGTCATCGGTCTTTTTGATTAAGTGTCTAAATGAGCACATTAATAATACATCGCTAAATTTATCTGAAATTAATTATATCAGACCTACGATACGCATCATTTATACAATAAACATAAATCAGTGGCTCGCACAGCACACGGCTCATGGTGCGAGGTCCAAGCAAGCGCTTGAACAAGGTGGGCAAGCGACCAGGAACTTTGTTTCCTACTACTGTCCATGGCATTTTTCTTAAGATTTTCATTTTAATACTTTTACCCGATGTTACTCGGTGGGCCAAAATCAGTGCCATGTAAAACCCTTTTCTAAACTAAGAATGGTCTCATCACAACCCCCTTTGCATTGACTGTGTATTCCTTTCAATCACAGCACTGGCTTTAAGCTCAGAAGGTCAAACAATTCAACATCCAAGTTCCCGGAAGAAACCTACCGTGACAGACAGATGCTTACAAAATAATGCTTTAATACTTCTCCGCCACCACAGGGGACTGGAGCAGAGTACTGCACTGATGTGCTTACAACTTGAGAGGTCTCTAGTAACAGGGCAAGCATAGCAATAAGTCATTTAGAAGCAAGTGACTCACTGCATACAGCCAGGTGAGCCCTGACTAATATTCTTCACAAAAGTGCTTATTGGATACTTAGCTTCCAGGTCTCCGTGTCTGTGTGCACAGCTGTGTGAGCCTGTTTGCTTCTGCCTGGACCTGTTCTTCTGTATGTGTGTCATATGACTGGAGATGACGACAGAGGAGAATCATCTGAAGCTGGAATTACAGAGGCTATGAACTACCAACATGGGTGGGGGGAACCCAAGAGCAGCCCACGTTCCTAACCACTGAGCATCCATCCAACCCAAGTATGGATGACTTTAATTATGAATATAATTGATACAGTTGCATTCTTTGTCTTTTTTTTTCCTGGTTCTGTGGCACTGGAGATTGAGCCTAGGGTATCACAGGGTCAATCCAAGTCCTCTACTTCGTTAACCCTGCACAATAGAGACTTCTCTGTTTTACTAAACATTTATATTATTGTGAAAAAGTAAGTTTTGTGGTTTCATTTTTTTGTGTTTAGGTTTGCTGTGTAGTATAATGCTAAGTGTGGGCCCCTAAGACCTGGTTGCCCCAGAGATGAGGCTGTAAGTACAAAGGCCCAAGTGACACTATGTGACCTTGCCCCCAAGGAATTTCTGATTGGTAAATAAAGCGCAGACAGCCAATAGCTGGGAAGAAGAGACATAGGAGGGTTTGAGGGTTTCTGGGCCTGGGTGGGTAGAGAGAAAACCATGGGGGAAGAAGAAGGTGGAGGAGGAAGGAGAAGCCACCATGTGTTAGGTGAGTCATGAATCATGGCCCTGAGGGCTGGCCAGTTGCAGTTAAAGAGCAGCCCAAATGAAACATAGTAAGTAATAACTCAGGTTATCTGTGGAAGGGATGGCACAGAGAGGCGATATCTGGCCAGCTCTTGGCTGTTCAGGGTTTATTGTGCATAATAAAAATTGTGTGCCTTTTAAACTGAATGATCGTGGTGGGGTGGAAACCTCAGATTGGGATTAAACTGTTCTACAGCACTAATTGTCATTTCTTCAGGTCGGCTTCCACAACTGTCTTCACCACCTACTGAAACACAGTGAGATCATTTGCGTCCTAGTCTCAGTGTGCTTGGAGAGCAGCCTGGGTAAAGGGAGACATGTGTGGAACATTTTGAGTATCCACGGAGCATCTAGGCAGGGTGCACAGGTAGGGAACCCCAATGGGTTGTGGGTGGGATTCCCAACAGACTCTGAGGAGTGATTGATGGGATCCAGAGCTCTTTTTGTCAGTGTAGCTTTGTACAACATCTCAGCCTTGTCTGCCATCTCAGCCTCTGAGTCAAAAAGAAAGAGGTGGTTCCAATGAGCGTACGCACGCACACACACACACACAAACACACACACACAAACATACACATATACACATGTGAACACACAAACACACAAACACATGAACACAACACACACACAAGCATACACACACATTAGCACACAAACACATACACACATGAACACACACACAAACACATGAACACACACACAGGCAGGCACATTCAAGTGCTCATGTGCACACACATATACACATACATATACACAAACACATACACACACATATACACACTTATATACGCAAAAACCACACACCCACATATACACATATATACACAAACATGCAAACACCCACATATACCCAAACATATACCCATTCACATTTAAACACATATGCACAAACACACATCCACATAGACACACACATATACACACAATGCACAAAGGTACAAACCACCACCATGTACATATATATGTACAAACATACACACACACATACGTGGGGAAGTGAGCACTCATTGACTTTGTGCCTACCTTCTTCTGTGACAGAGGCTGTAATCTGAGAGTGTCTCTGCTGGCACTGACCTTGTAGAGGAAACACAGGTATTTTCTTTTGTTTGTTTGTTTTTGTTTCTTTTAAGGACCCCAACCATCACTTTGGAACCCACTTGCCCAAATCAGGGCTTCTCTGAGGGGATGGTGATTAAACAAAATCAAACTGAATCACAATAACTGGTTTCATTACATTTCTCTAATACTTGCAGGGTAATATGGTAAGTCCATCAGTCTGGGGACAAGAAGAAAACTTCCAAAAGAAACAATAGATCCACAGAACATTTACTGAGCAGGATAACCTAAAGTGAACCACATGCTTTGTTTGTATAATGTTGTCTGGTTCTTCCAAGCATCCATGGATATAGAGTTTCCATTTTCTTCATTTTACTCAGAGAGTGAGACTAAGAGTGTGGAACTTACATGGGGTCTTCGGCTAATAAGGCCCTGCCTACACTTGAGATGCCAATTTCCAAAGTTTGAGTTGATATCGGTCTATTAAACCTCCTGTTAAAAATGACATTTTTGTTTGTATGTGTGTGTTTGCATGTAGGCCACAAGAGGGCATTGGGGTGTCTAAAACTGGAGTTACAGGCACTGACAGCCACCATGCTGGTGCTGGGACCCAAACCCCATCCTCTGCAAGAGCAACCAGTGCTCTTAGTCACCCATGCATCTCTCCAGTCCTCAATCAGACCTCTTTACAGTGGAATATATCAGTAAATTTCCTGTCTAAGCCAGACGAATGCTACTTTGGCTGTGGTTGTTAGTTTTAATATTATTCCCAGGTGCAAGCAATAGTGTCTCTCATTACATTTACTTTTTCCCAATTATCCTTTGCATTATAATTCTGAAGGCGTTGACGTATAGTCCTTGAAAATGGGATTTCATAGGATGATATGTGATCAGCGTTAATGAATTAAAGTAGCGAGCAGACCTATAGAGGGTTGAAGGCCTTCGAAGGCATGGGACCGGTCTCCATCACTGCTCTGATTTTTTCCGTTTCTCAGATGGAGAAGTGAGGAATTAACGTTATCGGTGAATATGCGAGTCAGGATCGTAATAGCATACGTTATAACTGTAAGTATTTAACATGGTTCTAGACAGGGGGAGAACACAATTCCTTCCACAATCAGTTCCTGGAAATCCTTCATAACGGTCTATGCTATTAATTTATGCACCTTAACTTCTGGTCAAGGGAATACCAGTCTTAAGAAAGGAGGGAACTGTACAAAAATCAAATACTGTCTGTTCTTCAGTTTTAACCTTCAACATCCACGAAATAGTGCAGCTCATCTTGGCCACTCTCTCAAGCTAACTTGTCATTTGGAATGAGTGCCTACACTCTACCCTCGGAAGGTTAAGCTGTATGAAAAAATGTGGCAGTGCCAATGGACTTGGTTAAGCCACAGAGAAGAAAGCAGCAATGCCATTTGCAGGCAAAGGGGGTCCTGTGAGACAAAAAGAGGCAGACTCAGGCAACTATCGCGTGTTTGCTTACCTGTATGCACTCTAGTTTACACACATGGCATGAAAATAGAAGCAGGACTCTACCTGGGGAAGAAGGTAGAAAAGCAGGAGAGGAGAGAGCAGAGGGGCAAGAAATATAATTATCTCTGGCATTCTTTCCTACATGGAACTGAGGTGGAAATACATTAATAACTATTAATACAATAATCTAGAGTAACATAATGAGATATGCTAACATAGATATATTGGTATAGCTGTGTATATAATCATGCACACATTGCACATAAACATACCTATATGTAAACCACGAGAGAATCTGAAAATAGAAGAGGGCCTATGTTGGGGAAGGATGGGAAGTAGTGGGAGGGGGAAGAGGAAAAAAGAAGGAATCTTAGCGTTTCTACTGCTGAGGTAAAATAAACTACTGTTACAAAAGCACCCTCGGGAAGAGAGGGTTCATTTTAGCTTACAGCTCTGTGCTGTAGTCTGTCCCTGAAGGCAGTGAAAGCAGGAACATGGAGGCAGGAGCTGATTCCGAGGCCATGGAAGGGTGCTGCTTACTGGCTTGCTCCTCATGGCTTACTCACTCTGCTTTCTTATACAGCTCAGAGCCACCAGCCCAGCGCTGTACCACCCACACTCAGCTGGTTCTCCTGCACTAACATCAAGCAAGAACGCGTACCCCAGGCTTGCTTTCCTACAGGCCAGTCTGCTGGGGGACATTTTCTCAGTTGAGATTCCCTCTTCTCAAATGACTCTAGCTCGTGCCAAGTTGACAAAGTACTAAGCAGGACAGAGGAACAGAGGAAGTCACTTATAAGCAAAGCATAATGGTGCCTAAATCTGTCTATGGAAAGGTCATAATGACATTAGTTTCTATGCTAACAAAAGACATTAGCCAAGATCCATAATTAGTGTTTATAAAGTGTGTTAGCATTAGCCGGGCTAGTGATCCATGCTATAATCCTAGCACTGGGAAGGCTGGGGCAGGAGGATCACGCGTTTCAAACAGGCCTGGGCCACAGAGAAAGAGGCTCTTCCTCGATTCCTAGAGTGGCAATGTTAACTGCGCTATAGAAATCCAATCCATTGAAAAAAAACAAGAAATCAATCAAGCAGCTTCGGTAAAGGGAGCTCTTGCGTGGAATCCTGAAGGGAGATAACGCCAGCTGATTCGCTAAGCACATCTGCTTCTGTTAGTCAGACTTGGCCAATTAAAATTCTGACATGTTTATTTTACCTTCCACATCAGCAAATTTTGAATAAACTGAATAATGTTTGTAATCATACGCTAGACTTTTAACATACTATCTATTACTCCTTTTTTCTACGGTTTTAGGTTCCCTATGAACCAAATATTCTCCCTCTCTCACACACACACTCACATTCACACTCATCTTCTATTGTATATCATGTAAGGGTTGCTTGAAATGGAAGCTTGGAGTTTTTAGAGCTCAGAGAGAGAGAGAGAGAGAGAGCTGCCCATGCTTTATAGACAAGAGCACCTTTTGTATGATAGATTGGAACACTGTAGGACAATGGGGTCCCACCATGAGGGCACAACAGACAAGGAAGAAAGAGAAAGTAAGACTGGTGCGTGTCGGGGGATGGAGGAGGGTGTTTCAGTCCTCTTAGAAGTCCACTCAGCCCAGGGAAGGAAGATTTCAAAGGATATCATAATATTCCTTTTGCATCCATCCTTGGCACCTTCCGCCTGTCAGTGAAAGGTAACATCAAAAGCACACAGTGATTCCATTTAGGTCCCTCTTTTAGGGACACGTCCCAAATCCGGAAACTCTCATGCAATCACAAGTTCCACAGAAGACCTGTGCTATGTCACGAGTGTTCCTTTTTCACAGATCCCCAAAGAGCTGGGTACTTAAACTTTTATTGCTACAAGGTCATTGCTGTACCAAAATGGCTCTAACTTAACACAAATCAACTTAGCAACCTTTGCGTATCCCGTCTCTAAGGAAGGACAAAGGAGTCCGAATCTGAAGGTCGCAGTGTTTCCTTGCTTGTCCACACCTACGGAGGTGATATTTGAGCTGCCCCGACTTCAATTTTCCGTGGCATGTTTAAGATCAAATACATCGTGAACTTCGCTGTCAATGGACACATGTGTGGCCAAGGGTCTGAGCTGCAATTTGTGAGCCAAACAACGAGCTTTGCTGTGCGCGGCGTTCACCAGAAATAAAAAACGGAAAAGGCCAAACGTTAGACCAGCCTTGGCAGGCACAGGGGAGCAGGGCCACACACCACAGACATAATTTTGAGTAAAGTTATGAAATTCTCATCAAAGGAAACTCTCCAGGGCATTTAAGGCTTGTGTCTGTATTTTACACACACACACACACACACACACACACAGAGAGAGAGAGAGAGAGAGAGAGAGAGAGAGAGAGAGAGAGAGAGAGAGAGAGAGAGATCTGAGATGGAAGAGGGAGAATTATATTTTTTTCAGAGCTTTATAAATGGGGCATGTGTGTTATATGTGTGTTTGTGCGTGTGTTGCCTGTGTGTGTGTGTGTGTGTGTATGTGAGATGTCTGTGTGTCTGTGTATGTACTATGTTATGAGCTGCAGGTATGTGTGCGCTGTATGTGTGTTGAGTGTATGTGTGCTAGCTAAAGTTGTGCATGTATGCTTCTCTCTCTCTCTCTTTCTCTCTCTCTGTGTGTGTGTGTGTGTGTGTGTGTGTGTGTGTGTGTGTGTGTGTGTGTGTGTGTGTGTATGTGGCAGGTCTAACATACTCTGTTCTTGAATTGACCCTAGACATTCATTTGCAGACATGACTAAATTGAATCGATTTGCTTAACCCAAAGTTTTTAATACAAAACAGCGAACTGTTTTCAAGTTGCCTACAGACACATTCTCAAAAAGGTCTCATCCACAAAACATATCTACACTGTATAATTAGCTGACAAGTATATAGAAATGAAGTCCAAAGACACAGAACAGCCAGCTCATCAAACTGTATAATTTAAAGTAAAACAAGGAGCTACGAAATATTTTTTTTTCCTGAGACAGAGTCTCACTATCCAGTCTTGGCTGGCTCTGAACTCCCTCACTATTTGGCATCAAACTCATAGCAATTCTTCTGTCTCGGCATCCTGCATACTGAGATTACAAGTATACATTATCATACACAGTTTTCTTTTTTTTTAAATTAATTTCCTTGACCAAAATCATAAAGAAAGCTAGAGGGATTGGAAGGTCCATATAAACCTTTTGAGTTCCACAGACAGGTACTGGCAACCGAAGCAGGAGAGTGATAGACAGTAGTATAAATAGACAATTCTTACTGAGTCACTCCTGTCTTCATTCTCAGAGCCACCTTGTGCTGAGTTCCTGAAAACATGCCCACACCTGCACATGTTCTTAGGGTCTCATACTGAAATTGGAATTTTGAAACATTCTCACATGGAGGGAAGAGGGGACCATGAAAGACTCAAGGAGTAAATAAAACATGCAAGGACCAGGAAGTAGATGAAACTTGTAAGGTCAGGGAAATAGATTCAACTTACAAGGCCTAGGAAGTAGATGAAACATACAAGGCCCAGGAACCTCCTGAAACTTATAAAATGCACCAAACCTCTCCCAAAAGTTACATGCACAGTAAGTAACAACTGCCAGATTAGAGAAGAGTTGTCAAAGGAGCTGCCTTTGAGTTGCTAAGCAAGCGCTAGGGAAGCAGCTTTCATGAGTGGACATGTATCCTGGGAGAGGTGGGAGAATTTGGGAGAAAACTGTTGCCTTTGAGTTATTCTTGCTCCTATAAGTAACCACGCCCTGCCAATTCTCTTACAAGGAACTCCAATAAACCCACTAGCCTAAGCTAGACCTGCATGTAAGAATTTCTTTGGTCTCTTGTTGGTGCCCTATTGAGGGTGAATAGCCGTTTGTTCACATTTCTCTGGGAATCTTGTACACCACCAGATGCAATGGGAATTCTATGAAATCTGTCCTAACTGGCTTAAACACAACTGCCTTTCAAACTCTAAGGTCTCATCATCATGAACTCTCAACAAAATATAAGTGCTTTATTGTTTTAGGCCAGGAGGTTGGAGAGACAGCTATGGTTACAGTGTGTAGTGCTCTTGCAGACGACTTGACTTCAGTTGCTAGCATCCACATCACTCAGCTTCAACCTCCCCTTCCGGCTTTGGAGAATTCTTTTATAGAACACATGTATTCACATACTATTTCCCCCATATGCTTAACTCAAAAAAGTAATTACAACAAATCTTTTAAAATATTTTTTAGTAGCTGAAAAGGCGGCTCACTTAAGTATGTCCCACTCTTGCAAAGGACCTGGATTCAATTCCCAGCACCCATGTCATTTAGCTCACAACTGTCTGTGACCCCAGCACTAGGTCATCTGATGCCTATGATTTCCAGGGGCCTCAGCACTCACACGTGCATGGTCATACACAGATACACACCACTGAGATAGAATAAGAAATATTTTTTAAAAAATCTCTTTGAAGGCTGGAGAGATGGCTCAGTAGTTATAAACACTTTGTGCTTTTGCTGAAGATACAGTTTCAATTCCTGGCACCCACGTGGCAACTCACAACCACTTGTAAACTCTAGTTCTAGGGGATATCATGCCCCCTCTGTCCTTCATGACCACGATACTCACACGGTACACAGATATTCCCGCAGGTTCATACACATAAAATAAGAATAAATTGGAATGCTTCTAATGGAAACATGCTCGACAAAATAATTTTCAAAACAACTTCACTTTACTTTGTCTCTTCCACAACATGGCCCCCAAATACTGATACCAGATGAAGTACACCGGTTACTCTAGGGATGGAAGAAAGAGGAGAAATTGCACAAGGGTACACCTAGTTTTTACTGCAGGGTTTTCAGAAATTATAGAGAGAGAAATGAGCAATCAAAGGCCAAGCAAACAACTGTGGATGAACAAGCATGCTGGGTAACAGGAGGAGGTCAAAGACACAGCCTCTCTTGACCCTTCTTTCTGGTATGTGTGTGAGACCAAGAGAGCAGGTGACATTTAGAGTGGGAAAGAAAACCAACACTGAGGCCTGTAATCTGACTGCAGACAATACAGGCATTCTCCAATCACTTTGCTAAGTCCGTCGGAAACAGGACTTCCCCATTCCTTCCTCACCAATTGATTTCCCTTCTGCAGACCTTGATTCATCCCATCTAACATCTGGGCTCTTTGTCAGAGCATGCACGATTGACTAGA